>NC_139966.1:52903632-53391132 GCF_963993115.1 Abramis brama | reverse complement strand
TCATAGCATCATGAAATAAAAATTTAAAAAACAGTTTTCAACATTGATAATAATCATAAATGTTTCTTGATCATCAAATCATCATATTAGAATGATTTCTGAAGGATCATAAGACACCAAAGACTGGAGTACTTGCTGATGAAAATTCAGCTTTGCATCACAAAAATAAATTACATTTTAAAGTATATTAAAAAAGAGAACCATTATTTTAAATTGTAATAATATTTCATAATATTACTGTTTTTTTTGTGTTTTTTTTGTTTTTAACTGCAGGCTTGATAAGCATAAGAGACTTCTTTCAAAAGCATTAAAAATAGTAGTGTTTCCAAACTTTTGACTGGTACTGTATATATGTATATATATATATGTGTATATATATATACAGTGAGGAAAATAAGTATTTGAACACCCTGCTATTTCGCAAGTTCTCCCACTTAGAAATCATGGAGGGGTCTGAAATTGTCATCGTAGGTGCATGTCCACTGTGAGAGACATAATCTAAAAAAAAAAAATCCAGAAATCACAATGTATGATTTTTTAACAATTTATTTGTATGATACAGCTGCAAATAAGTATTTGAATACCTGAGAAAATCAATGTTAATATTTGGTACAGTAGCCTTTGTTTGCAATTACAGAGGTCAAACGTTTCCTGTAGTTTTTCACCAGGTTTGCACACACTGCAGGAGGGATTTTGGCCCACTCCTCCACACAGATCTTCTCTAGATCAGTCAGGTTTCTGGGCTGTCGCTGAGAAACACGGAGTTTGAGCTCCCTCCAAAGATTCTCTATTGGGTTTAGGTCTGGAGACTGGCTAGGCCACGCCAGAACCTTGATATGCTTCTTACAGAGCCACTCCTTGGTTATCCTGGCTGTGTGCTTCGGGTCATTGTCATGTTGGAAGACCCAGCCTCGACCCATCTTCAATGCTCTAACTGAGGGAAGGAGGTTGTTCCCCAAAATCTCGCAATACATGGCCCCGGTCATCCTCTCCTTAATACAGTGCAGTCGCCCTGTCCCATGTGCAGAAAAACACCCCCAAAGCATGATGCTACCACCCCCATGCTTCACAGTAGGGATGGTGTTCTTGGGATGGTACTCATCATTCTTCTTCCTCCAAACACGTTTAGTGGAATTATGACCAAAAAGTTCTATTTTGGTCTCATCTGACCACATGACTTTCTCCCATGACTCCTCTGGATCATCCAAATGGTCATTGGCAAACTTAAGACGGGCCTTGACATGTGCTGGTTTAAGCAGGGGAACCTTCCGTGCCATGCATGATTTCAAACCATGATGTCTTAGTGTATTACCAACAGTAACCTTGGAAACGGTGGTCCCAGCTCTTTTCAGGTCATTGACCAGCTCCTCCCGTGTAGTTCTGGGCTGATTTCGCACCTTTCTTAGGATCATTGAGACCCCACGAGGTGAGATCTTGCATGGAGCCCCAGTCCGAGGGAGATTGACAGTCATGTTTAGCTTCTTCCATTTTCTAATGATTGCTCCAACAGTGGACCTTTTTTCACCAAGTTGCTTGGCAATTTCCCCGTAGCCCTTTCCAGCCTTGTGGAGGTGTACAATTTTGTCTCTAGTCTCTTTGGACAGCTCTTTGGTCTTGGCCATGTTAGTAGTTGGATTCTTACTGATTGTATGGGGTGGACAGGTGTCTTTATGCAGCTAACGACCTCAAACAGGTGCATCTAATTTAGGATAATAAATGGAGTGGAGGTGGACATTTTAAAGGCAGACTAACAGGTCTTTGAGGGTCAGAATTCTAGCTGATAGACAGGTGTTCAAATACTTATTTGCAGCTGTATCATACAAATAAATAGTTAAAAAATCATATATTGTGATTTCTGGATTATTTTTTTTAGATTATGTCTCTCACAGTGGACATGCACCTACGATGACAATTTCAGACCCCTCCATGATTTCCAAGTGGGAGAACTTGCAAAATAGCAGGGTGTTCAAATACTTATTTTCCTCACTGTATATTCATTCATTCATTCATTCATTCACTCACTCACTCACTCACTCACTCACTCACTCACTCACATATATACACATACATACATACCAAATTATTATACTTTTATTGACACATGATTTGTTTACAATATAAAAATTTTCTTCAAGTAATTAAATAATTTTTGTCTAATTGTTTTGCTCACAATATTAAATTAAGTTTTTTAGCATTATTGTTTTGTCTATGAAATAAATAGTGTTTTTGGTATAATTTATTTGTTCCTATTATTATTATTATTATTATTATTATTATTATTATTATTATTATTATATTTATTATATATAATTATTTTTTATTTTTTTAATTTATTTATTTTTTTGACCATTTTTATACCATTTTCTTTATTGGCCGCAGATTTTATTTTGTCAACTTATATATGTAATATATAGTATCTGTCTATGTAATGTATAGTGTTTTGTCATTCCTCCCTCTGTTTTTCCTCTCTGTTCCACCTCTGCTCTGTTTGTGTAATTTAAGTCACCGTTACTCATTCTGGAGAAGGTAGAAGGCTGTATTTCTGGGTTGTGTCTCATTATTGCGGGAGGCCGTTCTGCCGCGCTGGTCTGTTGGTGTCGGTTCCTCCGGCAGGTGAAGGCCACAGTCCCGCACTGACTGGGAGGTCTGCTTCTCTGGGCCTGTCGACGAGTGCATACGATCCGGCCGGCTCGAGGAACACCTCCGCCTGTCTGTTGTATCTGTGTGCTTTCCAGTTAGCTTTGGCTGGCCTGGCCTCAGGGCCGACCGCATGATTAACTAGATTAGTCGAGGGCCGGAGGGAATCGTCCGCTCCACACAGGGTGATACGTAAGAGATGCAGGGACACCCCATCGTGCACCTGGCCGCAAAACGTTCTCACAAGCCAAAGTCTATTAGGCTCGAAAAGTTAGCGCTCACCACAGACAGAACTGTGAAAATGAGTCCCGCTATCACGCAAGCGGCTCTTGCCAGCTCTCCTCCACCTGCTGCTAGAGAAATGGCCACAGCCTGCGAAGAACCCACATTTCCTGCCTTTTATTAGTCCTGAGCTCACGAACATATCCTGAACGCCAGGAAGGAGATTTCCGGCCAATATAAAGACACAACTGACATTAAAGGATGGCTTCGAGAGGGATGAGGGATGGAGTAAACACACGCACTCAAACAGTCTTTGATGGCGTTCCACTCCGTTCTCTGCTGGTCAAACAGGTCGTGGTTGTGATAAACAGAAAGATTTTTGTCCTCACTCAACCTTTCTGCTGTTTATCCCATCCTGGACTGTTAGTGTGGGCACACTTATGTGCAATTCTGTCAGCGCATTTGAAAAGAAAAAGAAAAATGACATCAAAAAGTGGGCCCAAAAGGCTTGGATGAAAACGCGGCGCGGTAACTATCTCCAGCCTTCTGTGTTGCGCAGCCCGCTCATAAACGCTCGCTGGCTCCGTAACATAAGACGCCTTTCTGTTTTCTACCCAGAATTCCTCATAACGGCGTGATGGATTTATTTCTTCAACACTGATTTCCGTGCGCATTCATCTCAAAATCGCACCCAATTTTACCATTGGGTCTTGTTTTATGTTATTAAGTGTCAGGTGCGATTGAACTTTGGAATAACGTTTGCTTTAATGCCCGCCGGGCCTCATTTCTCCACTTAAGTGACCGCAGAACGTAATTGTTTAGAAATGTAGGTTCATATTATTTTGAGAAAGGAAATGTTGAAAGAGCGAACTTTTTATAAGAAGTCATTTTAAGCTTTTGCGCTTGAGGTCTGGGTTGCTTTTTGTTTTTCTAGCTTGACCTTGCAGCGGTGGTCATTCAACAACATTTGCTTTTGCCTCGTCATGGCTTTGGGATGTCAGAAAGTACATGTCCGTCCCTGGGGCCTCAATTTGGCTGGGCGAAAATGACTTTTTTTATGTCGTTTTTTGAGGGGTCTTTACTGGATGCAAGTTTCAAAGGCTTCATTATGCAGAAGTTTAGAACATCTTTATAGCTAAAAGTTAACAAACTTTCTGATGTTTGCTCACACACTCAAGCAGATATCATGAGAATTTCAAAGTGCTTTCAAGCCTGTGAACATTGCCTGAAGCTGTTTTGTATATGAATTATTAATTTAAAGATCGAGATGAATTACTATTTTTGATAAAATTTCAGGGTTTGAGCTCTTTGAAGATAAGATTCATTAAAAAGCGTTAGGTTAGACTGGAGTGTTGAACTTTCTCCAAAGCGTACTCCATTTTTCACCTGTGTCCAAGTCTGCGTGGTTTTTTGGTTTTTTTTTTAGGTTTATATGTTATGTTTTGATGCATAATTAGTGTGTTTTTCCTCTAGACAACCTCAAAATTGTGCTGAAAGATTATTTTCTTTCTCTCCCTCAGTACAGTGCCCTGTCATAGACCTGTTTACCTGTGTTTCATTTTTTCCACTCATTTTAATGTTGCTTCTCTCGTTGCCTGAAGTCACACTAGTACTCAAATGTAGTACAGTTTTCCTAGTATTGATAATATGGCCGCTAATGCAACATAAAGCTCAGTACAGAGAGGAGGAAGATGACAGGGGGTTACGCATGTGATCCAGAGTTTTATTTAGAGGAAAGGAAAATGTTGGCATTGGGAAAATTGACAAAGAAGGCCCTGTAAATGGGGTCTCTGCCCTTGCACACGTGCGTAGTTGAGTTCAGTACACAGAGATGTTTCCATTTAGGTTTGTGTGTTAGCAAGAAAGTGAGACATTCTCTTCAAAAGTCTCTTGTATTTATTCCTGTTTTTTACACAACCGTTCAAAAGTTGGTGTCTGTAAGATTTGTTTTTGACAAATGTGTTTGACCGAAGTCTCTTGTGCTTACCAAGGCTGCATTTATTTGATCAGAAAACTGTAAAAATAGTTATTTTGTGAAATGTTATTACAACTTAAAAGACATTTTTTTTTTCTGTTTTAATATATTTTAAAAGTGTAATTTATACCTGTGATGGCAAAGCTGAATTTTCAGCATCATTACTCCAGTCTTCAGTGTCACATGATCCTTCAAACTGATTTGTTCAAAGTTCAAAATAACAGCATTTAAAGTAGAAATCTTTGAAACATTATAAATATATTTACCGTCACCAATTAGATGAATGCATTCTTAGAAAAAAAATAAAACCCTTATATTTCAGAATTTTCAGATATTTCAAATTAATACAGATATTAATATCCTTATTCAGATTTTTAGAAATTAGAATGTTGGTTTAATCTGATTATAATGGTTAGGTTAAAGCATTTACATGCCACTTCCATAATCAGAATAGAAGAGTCATGAATGTTTGTGTAGTTCAATATTTCACTGTTGGACATAAAGCAGAGCTATATTTTGGGTCCGTTTAAGGAATCTTTGGAATGGATATTTGATTTAATCTGACAGGATGGGCTAGATTAGAGTGTCACCATCACTTATATCTGAAGTGGAGCTCACTGGAAATATTGGCATGCGTGCTGGTAATATCAACCCCACAAAGCCTTCCTTTCAGCAAGGTTTAAGAATCGTTTTTTGTTATATTCCTGCGCCATCATGTTTTTATCAGAGCATATCAAAAATACCAGAACGACTGGCGAATTACATCTGAATTAGATGTCATCGTTTCACTTTATTGTTGTAGAAGTGTTTCCCTCATGAACTCTGTGAAATGGGGTTACCTATCCCATCACATCAGAGCTCAAATGGAGACATATAAACATATAATCAAAACCCTGAATAAAGGGCTGGCCTGCAATGCATAAAAACAGTCAGCTGCTTATTGCAAGTGTAGCGGAGCCAAGCAGATGGCTTGGCCTCTTCTGGAAACACCAAATAGGAACATTCCAGTATATTTATGACCTGTTACACAAACTCCCTTGAGCACACACACAAAGTCTTTCTTTTGCTTTGTTATATGGTCATGTTGTCTTCGAGATGGTCTTTTGACAGCACAGCACATCTTGCCTGGTGTTTCCAGACTCCAGGCACTTTTATTAGATTTTTTTAATAGCCATCAAATTAGCAGTGTTGGGGAAGCTACTTTGGAGCTGTGACTTTGCAGAGATGCTCATAAAATAGTTCAACTACAGTCAAGCCACACTGGGTCCTAGTTGTACTAGTTAACTATAAGGTGCAAACTAAATAATATTTCTGAAAGTATAATTGTCAGATGGTACCATTTAATTCTGCAATTACACCATTTATCTGGCACAAAACACCAGAGCTAACTAATAAAACTGCAAAACGTGTTTATATAACTGAGCAGAAAACATTGTTTAAATAAATATTTCGGGGTTTAAATGACATGGTGAATCATTTAAATGAATCAATGAATTGTTTGTTTAAATCAGGGAATTGTTTAAATAAATCAGGGAATCGTTTATTTAATCAGTGAATCGTTTATTTACATGAACCATGTGAATGAACTGATTCACTACAATAAATCCGATTTCCCAATGCAACATTTGTGAGAGAGGACAGAGTTCACTCTGCTGTGGGTGCAGTGATAAAAATGTGATGAAAAATGCATTGATGTTGCTGTTTGTCATGCTACACCAATGCTTATTGGGAAAGCTACATAGTTTTGAAAGCAGCTGTTGTGCTGTAATGAATGTGTAGTCGAGTTAGAAGCATACTGCTTTTAGTCATTTACTCCCTAACAGTGCAAGCACCTATTGTGTTCTGTGTGTTTCGAGCCTCAATACTGTTTGTGCTTGCAGCAAATTATGATTATAAAAAATATTGCACAGAGCAGTGGATGTAATAGTAGTAGACTTTCCCTCTTCATCGCCTACGCTCTTGTCAACACTTCTTCTGATCCTGCATGGCTACACGCTACGGCCTCACATCCCAGAAACACGCATTCATGTACAGTCAAGAGAGGAAAGAAAACCTTGGGAACCTTCTAAAAAGATAGAAACACACTCACACCAGTCGTTCCTTTACTAGTATTATGTCACCTGGCTAACTTTAATCCGAAACTTTGTTTGGCAACTGTTCGCTGATGACTAGAGTTGTGCTAGTTTCTGCAACAGGAGCCAGAAGACTGTGGCTTTCCTCTGGTACTTCAACACAGAGACTCCACTGTGCTCAGGACAGCTCATGCAGAAGACCGATCAGGTTCTAGTGCCGCAGCGGCTTGGCCCGATTTCTCCAAGCCTTGTTCGGCGTCACCTTGCTTCAGTGAACATGCTCTTTACGCTGCTTTTTACTCCAGAGTACCAGCCGAATTGGGATGCAGGCGTTGTGCGGAGCACCTAGGTTCTGCTTTCCTGGCACATGTAGACATGGCTTGTCATATCCCATAAGCCCCCATAATAACTCTTCAATTACCTTCCCGTATTGTGTGTCTTGGGCAATGCTCTTTGGTGTCAAGGGGGGCAGAGGGAGGTCTTTCCACAACGCTGTGTTATTACTCATTTAAAGACATTGGTGTTGGCATAGTCAGTGGTACATCTGTTCTGTAAGGCATAGGCTTACGTTTTTTTAATTTTTTTTTTATCAAGTCAAGATGGTGAACAGTAACCGATCCTGGCCGCCACACTGCCAGTGCACAATACTCCGATGCCGGCCACGTAAACAGGAAAACTCTGGCACTTGTTGGGACCGAATGACCCCAGGATTTAAGCCTGTTTGATACGACACTTCTCAGAAATAAAAACTGCTTGAATACTTTTTTAATTTAAATATTAATTTGTTTTGGTAGTACTTTGTGTTCCTGCGGGTTTCCATGCCACAGCAAATGGAGGAGGTTGAAGGATAATGAGAAAAATCCCAGAGCATAAACACAAACATACTGCCGTTTTCATTTGCAGCACAGCTTGATCTGTGGAGATCAGTTCTGCTCCCTTTTGTTGTCATTTCTGATAAGCTAGCTTATGGCTCCTCTCATTGACCCTTCTGTTTGTACTTGACTGCTTGTATGTGTGCAAAAGAAGAAGAAAAAAACCTCTTTGAAGAAGAGATTTTTGATTCATATTGTAGCATTTAATATTTAGTTTTTTTATTTTATTATTTTATTCTGTTCTATTTTATTCTGAATGGAATCATGCATATTATATTCCACAGTAATCTACATTGTATACTCCATACTATTAAAATAAAATAAAAAACATTGTGCATTATTATTATTATTATTATTTTAAATGTATTTTTACCCATTCCTAATTAATATACAAAGCTTGTTATTATATATTAAAATATAGCTACTTTTTGCATCGAAATCACATTAAATATAGGTATTTGATCTGATTTCATCAAGCATACAATAGTACTTCATTTTATTTTTTATTTTTATTTTCAGAATGGAATAATATACTTTAGAGTGATGTTCATTGTATACTTCATACTATTTATTAAAACTTTGTATTATTTCATAATGTGCTTATTTTACATTCTGTATATTTTTTTGCAGCTTTAGTTGCTATTCTGAACATATGGCTTCCTGTATCCATCCATCTCTATGTCCATCTGTGCATGTCTGATAGAAATCTGTTGTTTTGTCACTGCAGGCATATGAAAGACCAAAACAAGAAGGTTGCCAATCTGAAGCACAAAGAGCAGGTGGAGAAGAGCAAGAACGCCCAGTTGATGGAAGAGGCTCGTAAGAGAGAGGATAACATCAGCGAGAGTTCTCAACAGGTCCAGGTAAAGTACACGTGACATTTATGTTATTCACAGTTCTTTGATTGGCTGAGCGAGTTTTGATATTTAACCCTACGACACTGAGATGTTTCAGTGTTTAAATCGCTGCGCTTGCCTGTTTGTGGCGTTCAACACCAGACCTCATGCTTGTGTGATGTTGCCTAACTGAAACGCCGGATGAATCCCCGTTCCCTGTAATGGATTTCAGAAGGTTTTACACACATAACCATTGAAATCTGACGAGAGCAGTGGCTGTTATAGTCTTAACATTGAAACTTAACCCATAATGAGGCCAATCAACCCTTTAAGAGGGTCAAAGACCCCTCAAAAACCATGAGTTATTCACAATAGCTCAAAGCTTTATGCAGTGTTTAAAGGTTTTCCTTTTGTGCTGCCTAGAAATGTGCCTCTTCAGAGTGATCTGTCTTCTGATTATATAAGTTTAGATGTCAGCTCCAGTTCCTCATTTGAGAATTGCTAGGATTCTTCTCAGGTAAAGAGCTATCTCATGTTTCCCTCATCCAGACCGCATTCACGCACATCCTGACCTTGTGTCCTCCTCTCATTGTGAGCTTTGGATTTTAGAAAAAGAGAAGAGGAGAGATTAATTGAACGATGAAATAGGACACAGTTGCTTAGTGCGACCGCAGGAACTATTTTTGAATTTATGGCTTTGTGATAGAGAAGAAGAAGCGCCAGCGTCGGCATCCAGGTATCGGGTTGTTTAGTTTAGATTTGCGAATACAAGCTACCTCATCTTGGCTGATGTAACTTTCACCATATTAACTATTTTAGCTCCAATTTGACAGGATGGTGGTCTGTGGTGGTCGTTCCCGCTCTTCTGGAGTGAGTTTCTGGATAGAAAGCCAGAATCAGCAGTTAATGTCTGTGAGAATCTCAGTGCAAAAAGTCCCAGTTTTTACGGAGGGGCTGTTTTTATGGAAGGGCTGTTTTTCCTCTTTGCCGTAGACCTCTGGACAACAATGCCACAGCGGCCCTCCCTTTGTTGTGGTTTTCTGTGTTTTTCCTGGCTGTTGGTTTGTTCTTTCGATCATTCTCCGTTTTCACATTTTCCTTGTTCTGTGTCATGTGTTCTTTGTTTTCGTTCGAGTTCATATGCTATATTTCTGACAGCAGGATTGATGTGCTATTGGACTTCGACCTGTGGTACCCGGCGACTGGAGCGTCAGTGTGTTCGTGCGCACGAGTACGTGTTGCGGTCTAAGAGAGCTCATTTATGACTTCAGGGCCCCAGCTTCCTCCGTGGGGTCACGTTGCCGCAAGCCCACATTGTGGCTTACGCTCCCCCGTTCGAAGCACCCTGATGCGGCTGCATCACGGGCCTTGTCTGGAAGCAGCGACAGCTGTTTCCTTCAGCCAAGACCATCAACCGCCACCTTCCCCCACAGGCACGTCACGATACGGCTTTGAGGCCCTGAGACTCTAGATCAGACGAACCCTGAGCTGATGTGCACACGCTATTGGACGCATCAGGCGTGTTTGGAAGGGAAACCGATTGTTGTTGATGTTTCAGTATGGTTACAGTGGTCCTGCTCCAATCAGTTGGTCAGGGTGAGCTGAGAAAGAGGTTAGCCCAGGACAGCAGAACAATCCTCTCTCTCCTCGCAGCACTGACCCGGCACTAAAAATGGCTTTTTCTATCAATTAAGAAGGTTTCCATTGGAGCCCTGAGGTGGGATGTGGGGTGGTCAGTCGTGGTTGAGCACCAGAGCTGCACAAACATATTCAGAATAGCAACTATTGACTTTGGAGAAGGTTAGATGGTCAGAAGAAAGGTCTTTCGCTTCTTTTTTCGAGTTTCCTGCTGGTGGCGTGGTGCTGCTTCCACATGATTTGATCCAATCAGTCCTCTAATTAGTGGTGCTTTCTTAGGCAAGGATCACTGTAACTATTCTAGCAAACCCCTAGTCCTTAATATTAAACTTTGGTGTTTAATGCATGCTCTTTAAATGAATCAGACATAAAATCGTACAGCTTGAGGATGTGAGCTATTACTTTTGTAAGCGATTAGACTTATGGCTATTCATATTTCATGGCAAGAATTTACTCCCTTTCAACTAAAATGATAGAATTTGAATTAAAAAACATTCTAAACTTAGTTTTGAATTGCTAACTGATAGCTAACCCTAACCCTGGGCCTGTAAACAACTACCAAAAACTCCAGTCAGAACTCCCTAGCAATCAGATGGCGACATGTCTTTTTGATGGGCAAGTATCAAAATGTCAATGTCTAGTTAATTAAGTTTAGCTGTTAGTTTCCATAAGACGATCAAATGAAATGCAGATGCTGCATGTGCAGAGAATTGCAATGCAGAAAAGGGTCTTTGATCAACACCCCTCAAGAGCGTGACTTTAACCTCTTCTGAATCATCCCTATCGTTTTTCATTTATCTCTCTAGTCTGATAAAACAGGAGATGGGTTTTAATAGGCCTCTACATCTCTTTAGTGTTTTTGAGACATTTTCCGCCGGATACTGAGTTCCCAGACGTGCAATATGTACTGGATCATCAAGCGTACCTCTCCCGCCGATCAAATATCATCAGCCTGAAGAAATCAAGACTTTCGCTGGGAAACGGAGAGAAGCAGGATGGAGAAAGACAGCGGGGGAGAAAAGATGACATTATAATGAAGCCCAGTAAATACCTGTTTTACTGCGTGGTTGAGTCTGTTCCCTTTTACTGCATAGTCTCACTGTGAGTGCAGCGCCAAATGCTCTGACTCCCAGCATGCCCTGTGACCAGAAGGCCCCACTGTAGCCCGATCTCCACCTTGACCGGCCTTCTTTGAAGGTAAAAAGGCAGAATAAATTAAAGAGAAATTTGGGAAGAAAATAGACAGGTCAAAGAAAGGAAAGGTACATTCAGTCAACATGCTGCAATTCAGAAAGGGTGAACATATTCCAAGACATACTTTGTGCAATCATCAAAGCAAGCTCAGAAAAGGGTTTCCCCCACAGGTGCAGTGTGTGTACTTATCCCGAGAAGCCATTATACTGACGCCGGAGCGCCACACATTACGAATGGCGATAGTAAGCCATAGGTCTTCTGTTTATAAGTCTCCCAGCCCCTTTTATGTTTGGCACATTGTGCTCTCATGTGGTTGTAAACATCAGCACTCAAATGCAGAGAGCTTAGAGTGACACCTTTAGTGTGCAATTGTGGAACAGTATTTTATAACGTTTGGTGAGTTAGGGATCATGCTGTTAAGTTTTCTTACAAGCACCAGTGGTCTTTTGTTTTTGCACACTTATGAAAGCCTGAATATACAGTATCTGTAATGTAGGTTCTAGTTTATATAATTATCATAGCAGACAATACTGACATGTCTGACAGTAAAAGAATCCAGAAAAACCTGTCAACCTCAGTATCAACACATCGTCCTCACCTATCCTTAAGAAACACATTTATATAAAGATTTATGTGCCAGGGTACAGATCTGCAATTATGCAGCTTCTCATTAGTCTTTCTCTTTGTGTTCACATTTGCTGGTGACTGAAAAGATCTGACAGGTGATGGCAACACACTGGAGTTAATAAAGCCAAAGTGCTGCAGGCGAATCACAGGTTTATGGTCCTTTTTAAACACACAGATATAAAAGAGTCAAACAGGAGCCTTTTATGACTCGTTGGCCTGCCGACGCTGCTTTTATTGAGGGGGAACATATTACTGTCCCTGGGGGGGAGGCCTTTTTTCATCCTAAATGTCATTTTCTCAACCTGCCATAACAGACTTGTCACAGTGCAACATCTAGGATCCATTAGAAAGCTGTAGTTGGCACAGGACAGTCTTAGCAAATGGGATACAGTGAGCAAACCTGGTTTTCTAGTTTTAGCTAGTTTTTGTTAGGTGTTTTTGGACATTTTAAAATGTGCTTTAAAAGGCTAAAACCAGCGAAGTATGCTATTTTTTCCAGCAAGGACCTGTTATGTTTCTTACGAATAGCTTGTGCTTGACCTAACGGTGAGTTGTGCGTGTAGAGGAACCATCTTGGGATTAGATGTTACATTACTGTCTCTGGCAAATTAGCATGGGCAGCTTCAGGTTTAGTCCTTTTTTGATTTCTTGAGGTCTCTGAAGTATGCTATTTTTTTCAGCAAGGACCTGTTATGTTTCTTACGAATAGCTTGTGCTTGACCTAACGGTGAGTTGTGCGTGTAGAGGAACCATCTTGGGATTAGATGTTACATTACTGTCTCTGGCAAATTAGCATTGGCAGCTTCAGGTTCAGGCCTTTTTTGATTTCTTGAGGTCTCTGTGGAATGTTCTTGAATGTTCCAGTCTGTTTTCCAAAACCTCCAAAGACTGACGAGAGATCAGGCTCTAGTGGTAACACTGAGCAGAGGTGAAACAAAACTGCGGTAAAAATCTGCCCGACAAGGTCGTCATCACTAATGCGGTGGCGAGAGCCATTCTCAACACTCAGAGGGAAACGGAAAGAGAGAGAGGTAAAGCGAGGCTGAGATGGAGAAATGGAAATGGCGCAGGAAGAAAAGCAAGAGGCGCAGTGTACTTCACACATGAAAGCCTTGATTCTGCCACTCATCACCTCTCGAGCGCGAACAGGTCATGAGGGAGCTAACAGACGCCAGTCGTGAGACTGACACTCCAAAGTGCTGTCAGAGAGGAACTCTGGTAAACGCAGACTGAAGAACAGCAACTTTATTGAGCTGTGAGATTCAAGAGCACCTTGTTTGGTTGTAGGGAAGCAATGGGCTGCAACAGTTCGATTTATCTATTGCATGTTAGAGATGGTGTGTTAGCATGACTGCCCAAACAGTCGAAAGGAAGGAAATGCCATTTTCTCTGTGGGCTTTCCAAAACTTTTTTTGTCCTTTGTGTTTTGCTGAGGAGAAGACAACAGCACTGAGTTGCTGGCCTCCGCCAGAAAGCGTATGACATAGCAGCCGTTGAATAATGAATGGTAGAAATCTCAGCGCTCAACATTACAGCTATGAGAAAGGAAATCCTGGCCTAAAATTAAAAGATCGTACTGCTTTTATTGGCAAGGACACCATCTGATCGCTTTGCTAAGGAACGTTTATCCACATTAGATGGATGAAACAGAAAAATAGCCTGACTGGAGCTAAACAAACTAAATTTAAAATTTCCCCTTTTTCTTGATGTATTGACATACATTGCAAAAAATGACTTTGAATTAGTTTTTAATTGGTGTTTTTTGACCTAAAAATACATTTCCAGTAGCATTGATTGTATCTTGAATATAACTGTATTTGGTCTTTGGTAAACTACAGTTTTGAGGAGGAAATGTGCACATGGTTTGTCTTAAAGCATATTAAAAACACCACATAGACATAAACAACATTAAAAACTTGATTTTCACCACAGGGGGTCTTGTTTAAAACAAGATAAAAGGTCGGCCCAGCTAACAGGGAACATTCTCAGAACATTCTGGCAAGTTTTTCTCAGTCATGTACAAATGTTTTTCCAGTAATGTTAATAGAATGATCAAAGTTATCTGGTCTTAAATAATGTTCTCAAAACGTTAGAACAAAAACATTACTTGTACATCATTCATGAAAAAAAAAAAAAAAAAAAATGTAGTTTGATATTGGTCAAGAACAATTCAGATTACATTCAAAAGAAACTTTTTCATAATGTTTGCAAAATGATAATGTTTCTTTAACATTCGCATAACCATAAAAAGGTTTTTAAAATGTTTAAAATAACTAGATTTTTTTGAATGTTGAGAGAACATCATAACTTAACATTAACAAAACGTTCTTAGAAAATATTTTAGTTTAGCTGGGTGTGCAGTAAGACAAAATACACTCATACTAAAGATTAATGAGCTAAAAATATCTTATGCAGTGTTGCTTCTTAGATTTTTAGATATTTTAACATGAAAATTAGAAAGAAATGCTCATTAAAAATAGGCTTTTTTGCTGTGTATGTTATTGCAACACAAGTTGGCAAATTCTTTGGGGGATTTTACTCTTTAAGGAGTAAAGAGCTGAGCTTGCATGACTAGAAAACAACTGCCCTAGGGTGTTACCCAGATCCAAAATGGCCGCCAAGTGAGCTGACTTGCTTAAAACAAAACTTTTCATTCACAGAGCTGCACCATCTGATACCCATCAGCCCCATATGTAGGCCCTCCACCCCTTCAATCAGCACAGAGCCTTGTTGTTTACACCCATCTTTGTTCTGCTACATCTCAAGTCTTTCTCCTCCTTCTTATGCTAAGTATTTAGCTTCAGGCCGTGTGGGACGTTCTTGCTCTCATTCTTGTGTTTTTTGTTTTTTTGGGTCCACTGTCATGTACATAAACTAGTGTCTTTGAAACTGCCCCAGTGGCTTCCCTGCTGAGGGCAGAATTTCCCAGCAGAGATACTTTGATGATAATGACTTTATGCTTTGAAGAGTCTGTTTTATGACACGTTGTGCCCAGACAACCGTTATCGTTCAATGCAGTGATCACAGGACTGTGAATTAAAGGTCAGCTTCCCACCACCAGAGGCAGAGGGTGGAGAGACCTGAAGGTCTAACACACCTGGCCAATGTTTTTCCTGATGCTCATCTTTTTTTTTTTTACTCCTCATAATGGGTGTTTACGCGTTTACTCTGAAGAACAAGCATAGGGTCAGCTGTGCCACTCTTTTCTTAAAGGAATAGTTCACTCAAAAATGAAAATTTAGTCATTACTTACTCACTCTCAAATTATTCCAAACCTGTATGAGTTTCTTTCTTCTGTTGAACATAAAAGAAGATATGTTAAAGAACCCGACAGTTGACAGCACCCACCCATTGACTTCCATAATAGGAAAACAAAAATACTTTTGAAATCAGTGGGTGCCGTCAACTGTCTGGTTAACAACATTCTTTAAAATATTTTTAAAAAGTGCTTATAATATTTAATCAAATATGAATTATATGTATAATATGTATAATATATACATATATTACATACATATTATATATATATATATATATGTGTGTATATATGTATGTATATATATATATATATATATATATATATATATATATATATACAGTATATATATATACATATACAGTATATATATATATATACATATACAGTATATATATATACATATACAGTATATATATATATATATATATATATATATATATATACAGTATATATATATATATATATATATATATATATATATACTGTATATGTATATATATATACTGTATATGTATATATATATACTGTATATGTATATATATATATATACTGTATATGTATATATATATACTGTATATATATATATATATATATATATATATATATATATATATATATATATATATATATAGTTTACAAATATAAAATGTTTTACAAATCTCATCAGTTTTCTTAATCATAGGCAGCTGTATAGCATGGGCTTTTTCTAAAATCATAATCATACACCATTTGGTAAATTTAGGACATAACACGATTTATACACTGACACATCTTACCTCACTCCCCCTACATCAAGCCGTCATCTTGATGTAGAACATGCGGAAAGCGGTGTAAGATGGGGAGAGAGAGAGATGTAGAAAGACGGAGTTGGAAGATGCCGGAAAGGGCTCGCTTCAAAGAACCACATCACAGGAGGTTATAGAAGTGAAGTAAACAGTATTCGTAGCGCTCAGATCTGCAGTAACCACAGCACCCAGAGGCTTGATATCCAGCTCTCTTGGGAGCATTTCAAAGCCCTGTTTTGAGCTCGTCATGGAAGCTTAGATTTCTTTCTGCTTGTCACTCACTTTAATTCCCTCCTCTCCTGGCCTTCTTGTTATTGATTGCGTTCACAAATTAACAGCACTCAAGTTTATTGTGGCCCACTTTCAGCTACTTCCTTTCAAATTTTCTACCCTGTGATTGTTCACAACGGTGGATTCGTTGAGCGTCTACTGAACTCACATTGGGTTTGTTGTGTCTCTCGACTCTAAGAGTCAAAACTTAATTAATACGGTCCAGTCTGGCAGACAATTTCATTGTCGTCCGCCTGTGCGGCAGCCTCAGTCTCCGTGATTTCAGAAATCTATTTCAACTCAAACCAGATCCAGGATCGGGAGCTCTGGAGCTCGGGATCCGATGGTGGCGGTAGGGGAATCAAATCCGCATGTTCTCATTTCTTTAATAGACTTCCAAGGTCTTTTTTTATTGGGCCTGTTTGTTGGCATATGTTGTTTGATGTTACCATGCTTTTGGCCGTCTTTTACGCTTTCCTCAGCCAGGAAGGATGGACACCTGCTGCTCCATTCCGGTTCTTTTTTTAAACATTTGCGATTCCTCTCTCTCGCACCTAGAACGATACAGAAGAATCCTCCCGCTGGGAAAATGTATATCATCATCTCATCTTTAAGGGACATCTGCTACCAAACCCTTCACTTTGGTTGTGTCTTTTCTTAGACTTTTAACTGAGGTCATCCTGCTGTTTTTGGGTTATTTTAAATAATGCCTTACTATGACCTAAACTCTTCACCCTAATGAACTGCTGAAACCGCTTGAGTCAGTTTCTGTCTCTGTGTGTCCTGGGATGGTGCTGCATTTTTCAGTTCCGTTCCTTCCAAAAAGAAGCCACAGATGGGAACAAAACGACCTTGTGTTGAATTAGGACACCGCTGGTTGAATATTTGTGTGTGAGTGAGCATGCTAGACAGCTGCAAGTCATTCTGCCCCAACTGTGTGAGCTGAGCTTTTGTTCTTCAGGCTCGTCCTGCTCATCTCCTAATTGGTTGTGCAAGCCGCGGAGAGCTGGGCAGATTCCCCAGCGAGCCCCACCCGAGCCCGGACGGTCCCTACGGTACAGCATGTGGCTTTGATTTGTGGCTTCCCTGAGGTGTCTCCTTCTATCATCTGTGTGGTTTTGGCACCAAAAGCATTACCGTAATGAGATATTGACCGAGCAAAAAGGATTACTGTCGCTTTAAATCAAACCAAAGTGATTGCGGTCTGCCTGCGAGTGGAAAGCGCAAGCTAAATATCGTCAAAATAAGATAGAAGAGAGAGCCTTTATACCACATGCTGTGATCTGTACCCCCATCACCCTCCTCGTGTCCTGAACTTCCTGTAATTGCTGACCTTGGTTACAGAAAATCCTGCCGATTCAACAGATGCATCTGGTTATCGACATTGCCTCTTGTTGCAGGAATTTGTGGTGTGGGATTCCAGATGAGAATGATGAAAATGGTGTCTGGGATTGTGTGCATCAAGCCTCTTGTCTTGATATTGAAAGTTGAGGCATATAGTTGGAAGGAATTTTAGTGACAAAATGTTCAGTCTTATAATTACACGTTGTCAAAATGTTTTGAACGAATGCAATGTGTCAGTTATCCCAAATTAAGCCAAAATGTTATGAACAATTGTTATAAACAAATTCTGTGTCAATTATACCTTACTTACATATAATGTACATTTTGGTAACTTTAAACCAAGGGTTCAAATTAGCAAGAAATGCAAAGGAAAATAATGTATCACATGAAAGGCTTTTGCTTTAGATTTTTAAAAAATGCATGCCAAAAAAATGTTTGCCAAATACATAAATGTCAAACTAAAAAATGTAAATCACCGCCATGGTTAGTTTTGCATGCTAGGATTTTTGTAAACATTTTAAAACCTCTTGATTTTTCTCTCAGGATTGTCTGGAGCAGGGTGACAGATGCATCTAGTTATTTGTGTACCTTCACATTGCCTCTTTTAGCAGGAATTTGTGGTGTGGGATACCAGATGAAAATGTTCGCTGGGATCATCGGCGTCTGGGATTGTGTGCAACAGGCCTCTGTCTTCATATTGAAGGCTGATGCTTTTAGCTGGAAGGCAGTTTCTCAGCATGGAGGCCATTACCACTGTAGAGCTCCATTTGAATGAATGGCAGTTTGTGTGTATGTGTGTGTGTAGCGTCTGTTTGCTCTGTTGTGTACGTCAGACTGCATGTTTGTAGAGGTCTGTACTAAGTGCCTCAGGTCTGCCAAACGAGTCAGGACTTTTGTAGCCGATTCTGAAATGTGGGGGGAAAATGAAATGTGAATGTTCCTTGAAATGGAGCAGCGTAATGAACTCAAGACTGTTCCCATATTCAGCACTGCTCTGGCGTTTCTCCACATATCCCACAATGCCTATTCATTTGAGTCCCTAACCATTGCGTTCTTTCGCTCTCTAGCACACTTTCAATCTGACTTTTTCTCTGTTCATCATTTTCCCTCTGTTTTTTCAATTTCCCAATAAAATCAATCGCAGGCGTTCGTGATAACTAGGTTTGACCCCTGACTCTGTTGTATGTGTTTGCCCGAGCAGAGAGTAGACGCTTGAAGTAGTGTGATTTCACTCTTGACTGGCGAGACATAGATCTGCGCCGTGTCATAATGGGAGCAGACTGTACATGAGTCACGTCCCTGAGACGGACAGCTTGGGTTGCCTTCAGTTACCGCAGTCCGAGTATTCATAATGTTTATACCTCACATGCTGTGAACCGACTGCAACTGGTTTTCTCAGAACTACCTGCTGCTACACTTGTTCGTTATTAAGGGTCAGTTTCGATGTGCATGTGTACTATCTTTGAACAAAGCTCATCAAATAAAATTTCACAGTCAGATTAAAGAAAACAACCATATAATTCAATTTCATTTAAAAGGCAGTTAAGTCCAGGTATTGAACTGAACCTGACATTCTGCAAAAAAAATCTGTATCAGTAAAAAGTTTGTCAGTTGTACTTGATAGCATTTTGTTGAATGTTAACAGCATATTATTAAATGTTTTTTTTTTTTTTTTCAGGATTCCCTGCAACAGAAAGACGACCGCATCGAGGAGCTGGAAGAGGCCTTGCGTGAGAGTGTACAGATCACGGCCGAGAGAGAAATGGTGCTGGCACAAGAGGAATCTGCTCGTGTAAACGCTGAGAAACAGGTGAGAAACAGATGAAGCCCAAGGGTCGTTAATATGCCAGTAGTCTCTCTCTTTATTTTTTGGACTGCACGTAATGTTCACTTTTTTTTCACATTCAAATCTTTATTTAATACATTGTGCCTTTTAATTTGAGTCCGAATAGAAGTTATATATTATTATTATATATTACGTAGAAAAAAAAACATTTTTTTTTTATTTTTTTATTTTTATTTTTTTTATTTTATTTTTTTGTTGTTATTTTTTTATTTTTTTATTTATTTTTTTATTTATTTTTTATTATTTTTTTTTATTTTTTTTATACAATCCATTACAGCTTTACTCCAGCTCACACTCCAGGAGATGTTTGACAACATTTTGGATAGTTATTTTGCACCTTTCCAGCCAGTTGGCAACAAGATTAGGCTTGGAGCAGCCAGCTTTGGCAGTATTGAGACTTCAGCTATCATAGTCCTTAGCTTTTCAAGTGTGATAAACAGTCATGTTCTCTGGTAACATTATCCAATAATGGTTCTAAAGAGCTCCTGTTTACTATTACAACGAGGACTGTGATGTGTTACATGAAGCAAAATGTGTGCGATAACATCAATGTGGTGCTAGCCAAATCCTACAGCCATCTTTCCATTGTGGAAATGTCCACTTCCTCTTCCTCCCAGTTAAACATCCTGTCCAGTGTTTACACATAACTGTATGCACATCCACGCAAGGCTAGCATGTCCCAGGCTGGGTTGTAATGGCTTTTGCTTGGCGAACGTATCGCTCCTGCTAAAAAGCCTCCTTCACATGGCTCAGGAATCGGTAAAAAAGCCGGCCTGTCACTGCACATCACCACACCAGCAACTAGAGCCGTGCCAACCGTCCAGATCCATGCCAGCGCTGCATCGCCGTGCCAGTGGTGAACATTCATGTGGCATGCATGGGCTACATGTTTGTGTCTGCAGTCAGTCTTCATTTAGAACATAAATAAGCTTTGTGTGGCCTGCGTGAGGACTGCTAACTTTGGTCCGTTTCAGTTCAGCCACATAGAACTTGAGCACATGAGGAACGGTGATTCTTTCTTAGCATTTGTAAGCAGGCAGTGACTTTGGAGGTAGGGGAGTGAAATATCTGGGCAAATATATCTCCTCTACCCAAGTTCATTTAAAGGGATGGTTCACCCAAAAATGAAATTTCATCATTTATTCATAAGCTTTGGTTAATCTTCCAAGCACAAATTAAGTTTTTTTCAAATGAACCTGAGAGGTTTCTGTCGCTCCATTGAAAGTCTAGGCAACCAATACTTAGAAGATCCAAAAAGGTCATAAAGGAGTTGTAAAATTAATCCATTTGTATTGAGCGGTTTTATCCACACCCTGTGAAGAAATATATTGAATGTTGGCTTTTATTCACACACATGCATAGAACGCATCACACGCTAGAACAAACCTCATTGGTTCTTGTGCATCTCACACAAAATAAAAGCCTAAATTAAATCTGTTCATTATATAAAGCTATTGTATCATTTCAAAAGACATTTCAGAACCCCTCGATTCAAATGGATTTGTTTTACAATGCATGTATTGCAATGCAACTTTTTAGATCTTCTAAGTTTTGGTTACCTGGACTTTCAATGGAGCCACAGAAATTAAAATAAAGTCATTAAAAATAATTTGTAATGAATAATTTGTGTTTCAAAGATTAATCAAAGTTTTATGGGTTGTTTTTTAGTATTATTTTTGGGTGCATTAGCAATGAACTTGAAAGTTTTTTTTGTTTTTTTTAGCAATTAAACTCTCTAAATGGAGACCAAATGTGTGTCCTGGACTAGGACAAACTGGAAATGGATTGAATTGACAAATAAATTGCAAATAAATTGGTATTTTATGATTCAAAGGTGCTGGAATGCCTTACCCAGGTCGTTCTGTCCCAATTTAACCTGTTTTTTAAGGCATCAATGTGGATTGCTCCACAGTCCAGCTGTCTTTGGAGCCCTGGAGATAACATCAAACTCCTATAACCTTCTCCGAATGAGTCCTCCATGAATCGGAAAACACAAGCAGCCAGTCAAGCTTTGAAACGGAGCGCAAAGCAGCTGCCAATATCTTGCTTCCCCTGTACCTGAATCCCTGAACTTTTCCCTTTCCTTTCTCCTTCTCTGTCCATCTAACTTGGCTCAATTGAGAAATTCATTTTTAAACCCTTAATGGTTTGTTCAACCTTCTGTGGATCCTGGCGCCCTGCCGTTTCCTTCCTATTCTTTCTATTTTCTAGAGATTACGCATGGCTGGCTGAGCATCGTCCCAGTGCGCGTTGCAGTCTCAGGAACGTATCGTGGCCTAGAGTTTCTTCACCGCCGGGCGGACCTCCGCTCAATCCCCCGGAGGTTAATTAGAGCCAGGGGCTGAGGCGGGAGCCAGCGCTGCTGCTAAGCCTGGCCGGCCTCCTCATTCGGGCCCGGAGAGAAGAGGAAATGGGGACAGTACAAGTGCCACCCTCCGGAGCCAGTCTCCATGCTCATTACCGACGTCCCAGCCACATCAAGTCTCGCTACATGCACTCAGGATATCGCCATTAGAAGTTCCTCCCCACCCTGGCACCTGTTATATAAGAATGAACTCATATTCCGGGTTACATATTTTAGGAGTTATGAGCTACATGATTGGGGGAGAAAAATGGATGGCAGCTTGCCTCGCTGGCAATTGGCAGACATGTTTTTAAATGCTTAATTTGTGGTCCTGCATTAAGCCATGCAAAATCTAATCAGCTTCACACACACGCACATGTTTTTCCTTACGCACACACAGAGTCTCTCCTCTGCTATTTAATTAACATCCCTGCATTGCTTCACCACACCCTCTGTTGTGCCAATCATACGCAAGCTTTCGCCTTTAGCTCTGTGTTCAATTTCCTCCAATAGCTGTTCATCTCATTGTTCGCATTGTGCAGATCACATGTTGGACCGAGCACAGTGCCTGTACAAATTTCTGTCAGTATGTTGGTCTTAAATGTATGGGGACGGGGGCGACTGCTCTTTGTTACGCTGACATAAAAGCGAGCCTCTGGCCAAAAAAGAGGCCGTTCTCTCTCGTCAAACCATGTGCGTCCGTTGAGCTCACTTTAAAGGTCTGTGTGAATGTGCACTTAATTTGAGAGCATGGGAGAGCTACAGTACAAGTTGTTTGCTCCATTCATGCAGCTAATGAAATTTGGAAATATGAATCCAAACATGTTTTTTTTATGAGGCCATATTGGGCCCTTCTCTCTTGTGCCAAGTCTGAAAGATTTCTGACAATTACACAGGTCAGTGTGAATGTCTTCTGCTAGAGTGCTACTATTCTTCCTTCTTTTTTAAATGAATAGATGACCACAAATGAACATGGAATTCTGTCATTATTTACTCACTTTTATGTCATTCCAAACCCATATGCAATTTTGGTAACATTTTACACTAAGGTTAAATTTGTTTAGATTATTAATGCATGATGTATTATGAATATACAAGGAACAGTTTCTTCAGTTTTATAGCATTTATTAATTTTGGTTAATATTAACATTAAATATATGAATATATATTAATATAATATTTTTTTCAACCCATTCATTCATGCATTCATGCTTGCTTTCTCATCTCCCAACAGGCATACAACAGGTTGTACATGCATGATGTTTTCAATCAATTCAATTTAATTTAATGCATGTATATAAAGACAAAGGAAAACAACAGTCCCCCAAATAATTGGTATACTTATTTATTGTACCAATACATTTTTGACATTTCAAGTTATATGGACAGACATGAAATGAACAATAGTATATTTATTAATGAACAATAAGTTATATTATTAAATGCTGTAAAATATAGCCTAGTTGTTCCTTGTTTGTTGATGCCTAATTCATTACTTTTAACGAATTTACCTTATTGTTCAATTCGTAGTGTGCAATAAGTCTTTTAAAGCCTTTATGTGGCAAACAGACTTCAGTTTAAGTCGTTACCTCTGCCACTGAAGTCGTATGTACCCCTGACATTACATCATAACACCAAACGCCATTTGACGAGGTTCTTGCGTGTCTCGTGATGTCATCATACTTGTGGCATATTTGATTTGAGAGCTGCAGCTGAGAAGATTGAATAATGGCATGGAACAACATGAGTAAATGATTTTTCATTTCTGGGTGAATTATTCCTTCAAGATTTCCCCCTATTTTCTCACTGCATCTTCCTGTCAGTGATTATATTTCAGGAGTGTTGGCTGCTGTATCAGAGGACCTGGGTGTCAAAACAGGGTTTATTCAGTGTGCTTGTTTAGCAGATGAGCCCGTCTCATTTTAGCTGATGCTTTCATGAGCATTATTGTCCTGCCAACTGCTTTGAGTCGTGTGCTAGTAAGGGCGAATGTGGTTGCCGGGAGAAAAAGGGGGGTATTTTCTTCCTACACAGGGCCCTCGGTGTGCAGTGACACCAGTCACTCTGTCCCAGCTCAGGATTTACGGCCGGGATGTACGAAAGCGACCAGCCGCTCATGCGGGGCCAGTGAAAACGTTTGCCCTAGACCACATGAAAACATGTGTCCAGTCTCCAGACATGATTCAGCAGCGAAATGACATACTTCATAACCTTCCCTGGAGGCAGTGGACCAAAGAAAGCCTCAATCTCTCTGCTCATGTTGACCGGGGATGATGGGATGTCTCGAAACCGCCCTTCCTCTTTCACCACAAGCTTCCCCCTTTCCCCTACCGGCCCGACCCAATCCCGTATGGATCTCTTTTCCGCTCCGAACCTGTTCTCGCTCAGACGTTTCGCTGTTGTCTTGCTGTTGCTGGATCCATGGTTACCATCCTCTTTCTCTTTCTCCAGCCCCTCTTCCTCTGCTTCCAATTTTCAATTTGCGTGGTTTGTTTCAAACTATTGTTCTGTTTTGCTCTGTTCTGTCTCTGTTTCCTCTGACTTTTTCTATTATTCCTCTTTTTCTCTATTTCTTCTTCATCACTCACTGCCTGTGCGAAGCGCTCTCATGACCTAATGCATGACTCCGGCCGCGCTGACTTAAAGTGGCTCAAGGTATGGCTCGATTAATGTTTTCTTTCTTTTACAAGGAATGATTTGAGTTTTGTGCTTTTCATCAGTTTCGCTGCATCTCAGTGACCTTTTTTTCTCATTTAGATGGGGGTGTTCGACAAATGTGGCTTTTGGTCCTGATCCAACCCAAACTTTTCCAAATAGGAAGCTTAACCACTGACAGAGTGCAATTTATTGACTGTTCCCTGAAGATGAGCTCTATCAGATCATTATTTTATGTGGAAGGCCTCTCTTATGCTTTCCCCCTGCTTTCTTTCCATTATATTGGGAAGTCATGCTCATTTGCGTCTGTCTATCAGGATAAGTTATGTTTTGATTGAACTTTTATGTAGTGCGTCCAACACAATTCTGTTTCTGCAGTGGGAAGTTGAGTTTCCCCATTTGCATGTAACTTAAAATACTTGTTATATAAACATGCGGTCAATAGTTATATTGGTAGTTAAGGCGTAGTTCACCCAAAAATCAATGTTTTGTCATGATTTACTTATGTTGTTTTTAAATACATTTGACTGACTTTCTTCTGTGGAACACAAAAGGAGACGTTTAGCAGAAGTCCAAGCTGCTCTTTTCTAAACAATAGAAGGGACTGAGGATGGGACTGTCAAGCTCCAAGAAAAACACCATAAAAGCATCATATAAGTGGTCTCATACGCTCTATTTCAAGTCTTCTGAAGTCATATGATAGCCAAAAATCTATTTTACCATGAGGAATGATTTTTGGGTGAATTGTTTAAAGGCGTAAATAGGCCGTTTAGACACGTTAGCTCACTCTTTGCCTGAACCAGTCAAGACACTCTGTCAAAATCTCAAGCAGCCAATCCGATTCACAGTCAGTTCTCACTCCATACTGCAGGGGGCAGCGTGACGGCAGAGCAACGGCAGACCGTGAGGTCTCCAAGCTATCCAGGCCAAAACCAGACATGGAAATTAGTCAAAGAATAAATAGCTCTTACAGCTGCCGCTGCTCTTTCTCAAGTTTGTATTCGAGCCATCGTCAGAAACAGCCTGGATTTTTATGATAAAACTTTAGAGGGAAATTAAACTCCCTCCTCTGCTAATATTCCCAACCAGCTGAGATCCAGACACAAAGTTCAGCACCCAAAACACAGCAAGATCCAAAGACCAGCTTGTTGAAATTGGCTTTATGCTCACCGTTGCTCGTTTGGCAGCCGGGGAGGAGAGAGTAGGAAGAGACGGATGAGGAGAAGGGGAGAGAGAGCAGGAGAAAAACAGCACGCTGCTGCATTAAGCACTTTTTATTAGTGTTGTGTTTCTGCTCCGAGCATCTGGGTTAGTCTGGATATCTCTCACAGGAGGTGATTAGAAGCTTCTGAGCTCGGCACGGGCTGAAGAGAAGGCCCTGATCTAACGCCCACCGTGATCTCATCACCTCAAGTGCACATCAATAACAAACCAATATGAAGTCTTACACTTACAAAAGTAGCACTGTGGTATTGCCATGTTTTTAGAACATGGACTATTGTGATATTGATACAGTACCTTTTTTTGGACACTACATGACACTTATGCCTTTGTATTCTTTGAAGTACAAATACCATGGGATGTAAAAATGGTATTCAGCCAGTACCATGATATATGCTAAAGTACCATGGTATAACCATCTTATACCTCTTAGTTTTTTTGTATGGGTCAGCACTTGGTGAGGATGGGTAAAAATGAACAGAATTTTGTTCCACTGACCTGTCCGTATCTGTATTCAGTATATGCTGTCAGTATATGCCTGTTTAAGCAGGACTCGTTTTTGTGGTTAAAATTAAGAGCATGCAACGTTGTAGTTGCAGTACGTTGTCAGTTACCAAAATTACCAAAAAAAAGTACCAATAAATATGTAAGTGGTATATTTGTCAGCCGGGAAGGATTTGCATGCAGGTATGCTCATTCTATTCATCAGGATTAGTGTCCATATGTTTTATTAACAGTTCATAGTAGTATTGTGTATTTACCATGGTAACTGTAGTTTCCGTAACCTTAACCCAAAATACTACCATTTCTTTATTTTTGATGACTGCGGTTGCTGGGTAATACTGTAATATTGTACTAACAAAATCTAATTTGAAACTGCTATATAATAGCCTTGCCTTATAATACTGTTTAGAGACATTTTTACAATTTGTGCGTATTTTAAGTAAAGTGGGACGTTACCGTTTTTGAAAAATAAATTTTCTTGGTTCAAATTCCTAAAAATTTTATTCACAGCTTAATGACCTATGGGAAAATATGGGTCCCATGGCCAAAACAGTGGTATATGCAGTATACATTACCATGGTACAGTCACAGTACTTTTTAAGTTTAGAATCTGCATCCGTCACTTCATTTCCATGCAGATTTCATTGGCTATTTACTGCAGACATTTTGAACATAATATTCCCCAATTTTATCCCTTGTACGTGGTTGAATTGCCCCTCAAAGCATTTTTCAGCGATAAGAGCACCTCTTTTTTGTTATGTTTTTTTGAACATGCAATGCTTTTCTTTGTCTATTTTATTCTTTCAGATTGGTTTGCCTATATTTCCTTTTGGTACATTGCATTTACCTATTTCTGTGTTTCTTTCTCTCTTGCTCTGCTCTCTTGTAGCGCAAAGAGGCAAGTATTACTGCGCTCTGCTTCATTCTTTGCTTATGTCCACGTGCATTCCCTCATCTGATGAGGCATCTGTTCTAGCTTCTCTGACCCTGCTTCAGTTTTTATTTTCCCCCTCTTTTCCTGTTCTTTTTATCACTCTTCTCCTTGATCACTGACAGATCCTCTTCCTTCCCCCAAGGCCTGTTTCTGACACCGGTTTTAAGCAGCCAGCCTTAAATTAAACAAAAGAGGAGAAAATCACTGTTATCAATTCCATAGACGGTACGTCACAACTGATGTGAGCAATTACTCCGTCGTAAAAACACTTGCAGAGGCTGAAGCCGGACTGTGAAGATTGGTTAAAGGACGTGCATCTTGAACGCTTTGATCTGTACTCCTCTTGCCTTACTGGTTCAGATTCCCAGTGTGAGAAAGGAAGTGGTGTTATCATCACCCAGTGAAGTGCTCAATTTTTCACACCCGAGGTGTCATAATTCACTGCAGCGTTTTTTTACGACTTGACTAACATCTGAGGTTAGTTTGTACTCCCCTGAGAAAACAAGCGCTGCATGCCACCTTGTTCTCTCACACACACACACACACACACCATCCCTCCATCACAAGAAAGTCTTTGCTAAAAGCAGTGTTTGCATTGGTTTTAATATTTCTGCTCTGCTCTGCTTTAATATTTCACGTCCTAATTCTAGTGATGGGACATGAAAGGAAATTCAGATTCCACTAAATGGTCCTGGTTCCATAATTCCATTAATAATTGTTTTAGTACTTTTGAAAAAGCACCTTAATTGGTCTAAAACATTAAAACATATCAATTTTTTTCCCACAATCTCCGCTCCATGAAACCCCAAGGGCTGCAAGTGTAAACGAGTAAAACAGATTAAAAAAATAATTGCATTGTTTATTTTGAGATGCACTATGCAACTAAAATGGGATTGAATTTAAAATGTTTCCCTTATATTGTAATATTGGTTAGAATTTTTATATATATATATATACACTTATAAGTATTATATACTTAAATATTTTACAGATATTAAAAAAATCATATTAAATGCATATTAAATATTTTATAATTTATGACTTCAGTACATGTTGTCTTGTATAATACTTTTTTCTTTTTCACACAGCATAAATGTGTCCGTCTTTAAAATAAGTCTTTATTCTTTTTGGAGGGCCTTCTATGCAAGGTGATCATATTTAGGGGGTCCTTGGCATTAAAAAGTTGGAAAACCAATAAAAAATCAAGCAATATTATTTTTAACTTTATTTGTTTATTTGTTGTTATTTTGTACTATTTTTTATTATTATTTTATATATAAAGCCTACATAAGGTATCATAGACATTGATTCCTAGATATAGAAAAAAAAAAAAAAAAAAATATATATATATATATATATATATATATATATATATATATATATATATATATATGAAGAGTTTAGATGCAAAAGCCTCTGAAATTTTCTTCTAGAATGATAATTTTGATTAAGCTCATATATTTAAGTTCAGTAATTTCACTTAAATGACAATTAATAGGTTTCAGATGGCACTTAGTGGCTTTTGCATCTGAACTCTTCATATATATATATATATATATATATATATATATATATATATTTCCTATATCTAGGAATCATAATGTCTATGTTACCTTATGTAGGCTTTACAAATTTTTGTGTGTGCGATTTTTGGCTTTTCAGTCTGCCAAGCCTTTAGTCAGACCTTTAAAATCTGTTAATTATGTCCTAATGAATGACTTAACTCAATGGCTTTGCGAATTTTGCTCCAGGCGGCGCTTACTAAATACTTTTACAGTAAAACTGACCAAGCGCACTGTAAATTTATTCAAATCCATTCGTTCCAGATGATGTTTGGTCACCGAGGATGGAGTCAGTTCGGATATCTCCCCTCAGGGCACGGTGACACCACATCACCTCTCGCACATCCTGGACTGATTAGTTAACCGCTCCGCTGCCCACTGTGTGTGTACGTATGGTTGCACAACAGCGGGAGATTTCATCGAGATTTTTGTGTGCTGTTGAATAAAAATTGTGCAGTTCTCACGGTTCCGTCTTTGCCCCCCTCACCTCTCATTGGCTGCTCTGTTTTAACAGACAGACCTGTTGCCCCGCCCTCACCACAGGGTTACCACTGGCAGTGAAACTGATGCTGCCAGTGTTTAAATATTTCTTTCTGCTCATACTAGGGGGCCTGAGGCAGGCAGTCTCGATTCCCTCTCACTTTATTTCTCGAGAGAGAGAGAATTTTGCTAGGTTTTTTTTTTTTTTGTATCTGTGAAAAATATTACTGTCTTTTATGTCCACTCAAACTCTCGCCAATTTTATTCTTCTAAGATGTGACCTGTGCTCTGCGTTTGAGTCTAAAGGAACACTTGCCTGGTCTGTCTCCACATGAATAATGATTTCCTCTTCTTTATTTTTTAATTTGACATGCATTACATTTTAACATAAGCCATTCCGGTGAGCCCTCACTTACCTGATCCTGTCAGGTGGAATTTGCTGGTGGATTTCACGTGCCCAGGGGATGCACCATCATCCTTGGGTTTTAGTCACAACCCATTTGTTACTGTTCAGTATCAACCCTGTGTGAGTTTGGTGTGGTATGAGACGACGAACAAGAGCATAGGAGTGCGAGACTGGAAAGCAGACGGCAGTAAATTTGGCCGAGCGGGTTTTGGTAGCTTGTTCACTAGGCTTGGCTCGGGTGTAGTACATTAGGCAGATGACTTATGATGACAGCTGGATTGAGCGCTCTTACAGACCCTGCAGTACCTCCAGCCACCAGAGGGCAGCACTGCTGAGAGCACATGCTCACACATGCTCTTCTATTGTGTTTTTTTCCCAAAGGGGATTATATTTTCACAGCTGAAATCCTGCTTTTGTGTTGTTTCTGCTTTTTGCCCTCAATACTCTGCAGGAAAGCAAATCCAATGCTCACAAAACATAGGATAGAATGTATTCGTGGCTTTGGGCAGTGTTGGGTGGCAGTGCTGTTAAAATGTTTTAATAATCAATGAATTGAAGGAATAGTTCACCATAAAATGAAAATATTGTCGCCATTTACTCACCCTCATGTCATTCCAAACCTGCATGATTTACGTTCTTTTGTTGAAAACGTTGAATTTTTGACGTTTGATTATTTTTTTTTTTTAAATAATGATGAACTGATTGAGGAAAGGGACTGTCAAAAAGGATGCAAAAGCTCCATAACATTATGATAAAAGTGGACCAAGTGTGCTATATTCAAGTCTTAAGAATGTATACGACCTGAATTCCACAGCCATATCACCCTCTAGCCCAAGACTGGTTGCCCACTGAAGCTAAGCAGGGTTGAGCCTGGTCAGTACCTGGATGGAAGTGCTCCTGGGAAAACCTGGTTGCTTCTGGAAGAGGTGTTAGTGAGGCCAGCAGGGGGTGCTCACCCTGTGGTCTGTGTGGGTCCTAATGCCCCATATAGTGGCGGGGACACTATACTGTAAAAAGCACCGTCCTTCGGATAAGACGTTAAAACCGAGGTTCTGACTCTCTGTGGTCATTAGAAATCCCATGGCACTTCTTGTAAAAGAGTAGGGGTGTAACCCCGGTGTCCTGGCCAGATTCCCTCCATTGCCATTTGTCAATCATGACCTTCTAATAATCCCTATCCACTGAATTGGCTCTATCACTCTCTCTCCTCTCAGTCTCCACCTGTAGCTGGTGTGTGGTGAGCGCACTGGCGCTGTTGTACTGTGGCTGCCGTTGCATCATCCACTGGTGATGGTTGAGAAGAGACCCCCCTGATATATAAATGCCTCATTCATTCATTTATTTATTTATGCATTCATAATTATTCACAGAAAATCTGCTGTGGCACTTCTGACATCTTCATGACTGAAGTAGTGATGTCCAATTTGTGAATGAATCACTCTTTTGAGTCAGTTCTTTACAATGAATTGATTGATCTTGTTGACAAAACTGGTCTGAATGATTTGGTCATGAATCAGGCTGATCTGGTTCAAAAGTTTAACTCACTGACTGAAGAACTGAAGCACTCTTTTGTGTCAGATCCTTATAGTGAATTAGTTAATCCTGTTGACAAAACTGATTTGTTCATGAATCAGACTGATCTGGTTCTTGAGTTCATCTCACTGGCTTCACTGTGTTGGTCACAACGGTTAACAGGCCGCTGGAGGGAGAGATTATCAGTAAATAATGACTTGATTATTTATTTATTTTGTACAAATCTATTGTGATGACTTCATAGGACTTGGATTATAGTGCATGAGTCATATCAACTACTTCATTTTGCATCATTTGTGAAGCTCAAGGATTTTTAGTAAACTATTTTTGGATTTGATTCTACGCAGAAGTATCTGTAGTATGGATGGAACAAAAGCTGATGAAACACAGAGCAGGGAAGGATGGATAAACATAGAGAACAGACGAAGGAGACTGGACAGATCACCGCCCAAGGCCTACGCAGTTTCCTGCGAGAACAGATTTCAGAGAGTCCCGGGGTGAACCGCAAGCGGTCGAGGAGGCTGTGAGAACCGCTTTGAGCCAAGTCGCTAAACCTTGCCTTCCATGGAATACATAAACCTGCCACGCCGTTTGATTTATCCTCCTCATTCACTCGCTCCTGTTACTCCGAGTTATAAACATTGTGTGGAAATGGAGGGAGAGGAGGAAAGAAAAATCACGGTCAGAAACAGAGAACATCTACCTTTTCAAAACCGAAACGGAGTGAAATAACTCTAGGGATGTGATGTATGACAAACTTCACCATGACGTTATGTAGTTAATTTATCTGGAGTAACACACTCTTACACACTCACACACTGGAATTCCGGTCTTGTGTTCATAATTTTTTCTTATTTTATCTCACCCTCTGTCTTTGAATCTATTATATGAATCTCTTTACTGTTTTTTCATTGTTTTCCCCATGGTTTTATCTCTTTTTGGACACTAATTTTGTCCATCAGTTTTTCTGAGCACAAATCCATTTGTGTCCCTGTGTGCTTCGCTCTTGGCCTGCTGTGTGTTCACTCAACATATTTGTTTGCGTTCTGTCTTATCTGATGTTTCTGTGGGATTATGTTTTTGTCCTTCTGTTTGTTTGTTGTTGTGTTATTGTTCATCAGCACAAACCTGTTTATTTGTTTGCATGGACAGATGGAGGAGCTGTTGGCCGCCATGGAAAAGGTGAAGCAAGAGTTGGAGTCCATGAAGGCCAAGCTGTCGTCCACCCAGCAGTCCTTGGCGGAGAAGGAGGCTCACCTGACCACGCTGAGGGCAGAGCGCAGAAAGCACCTGGAGGAGGTGCTGGAAATGAAGTAAGACCTTTACTCCTGTCCTTCACTCCTTATGGCCTGATACTGCGATTTGTTGCTGTAAGGCTCACTGTCATCTTAAGGAAGAACATTTAAATGTTGCTTGTTTTAAAGGGATATAGATTTTGATAAATACGATTTTTTTTCTTTGCTCTTTTGAAAAGAGTATGTAGATTTATTGTCATTATCAGCTGTGTCCTATTACAACCTGCCGTGGACATTGTTACTCTGTTTACTTGCAAAGAGGTTAGCCAATCATAACAGAAGCCATTCGCATGTAGATATCTTAAAAGTACAGAACAAATGCATCTAATAATTTAGGTTCAACAAGATCACTGTTAGAAGGATTTTTGTGATCTAGGTCAGGGGTTTTCAAACTGGACCCCCAAATATGATGAGAGTTTTCATATATCATATCATATTATATCATATATCATATCATAGCATGTCATGTCATGTCCCCCAAATATTAGTTATCATATATATCAGGGTTCACCAATCTCGGTCCTGGAGGGCCGCTGTCCTGCAGAGTTTAGCTCCAACCCCAATTAAACACACCTGAACCAGCTAATCAAGGTCTCACTAGGCATACTAGAAACTTTCAAACAGGTGTGTTGGAGCTGGTTGGAGCTAAACTCTGCAGGGACAGCGGCCCTCCAGGACCGAGATTGGTGAACCCTGATATATATCATATCATATCTTATTTGTCATCTTATCTATCATCTTATCTTATCATGTATTTTATTTTATTTTTCAGAATGGAATAATGCATGTTCTATTCCACAATAATATGCATTGAATGCTTCATACTATTTTTTTTTTTTAGATAACACATGAAACGGTATGCATTATTTCATTGTATGCAGTTTACATTCTTCATCCTTTTTTTTTTTGCAATGCTGTTTTTTTCTTATGATCATTTGTTACACCATTTTCTCTTAACTTTTCCTTGGATCCCCTGTTGCTCCCCTGATCCCAGTTTAGATAATCCTTGTTCCAGGTATACAGGAATGATTTTTTCCTAATGCACTAGGTCCAAGGAGGGACCGTGTGCTCTTGGGAAGCTGAATGGCTTTTTGAGTGCTTCTTTATTTCAAGCTTTTCCTCGTCATCCACTGAGCTTCTACAGACTCATCTCTCCAATAGAACACTTCAGCAGAATCCAAGGACCCTCTCACTCTCCCGCTGTTCTCCCACAGCATTCGCAGAACTCTCTCTTGTCTTTTCTCACTATCTCTTACAGGATTTTTTGCTGCTCTTTTGCTTATCAGTGCCTGTGGCACTTTAGTGTTTGGAGCACTTCCTGACTCTAGATAGGGATAAGAGGAGTACTTGAGGGATATAGGAGGTTGAAGGTCTCCATACCATAACTGAATCAGGATTCAATGAAGGTGGATCTTCAAGGATCCCTGCTAGAAGTCTGAGCTTAGAGGAGGAGTTACAGAAAGGAGGCCCTCTCAGATGGGGTTGGGCCCTAAAGATAAGACAATGACTTCTGCCTTATAGAGTTGGAATATATCATTAAATTTGATGCTCACAGTTCACTTAAGAGATATAGGGATACATCGGAATGCTGTTAAGATAACACATTTTTAGTTGTGATTAGTTCTTCAATTATTTAGAGTTCTGTAGCACTTTACAGTTTAACATTAGTTTGTGCATTGACAACAATGGCATTTATTAAGATGAATATTAGTATATCATTGTTCATTGTCAATTCATGTTCTTTTTTATAATTTAATGTTAATTTATAACTTAAAATGTTTAAGAAATAACAATTAAATTAAATATGTTTTTTATTTAGAAGTAAAAGTGACAAAAAAAGAGCTAGAAATGTATGTTTATGTACTGTCGATATTACGATTAAAAGTATTGTTCTTGCTTAGTTCCTGATTTTTAATGCATATTGATGAAACGTGTTGATGAATTGATAAAAAAAATTATTTACCAAAAATAAACCAAAAATATTTATAATTAATTGCCATGAATTGCATGTCCATTTTTGTTGAGAAAAGTCCCCAGTGAAGGTATTTCCGAGTCATTACATTACTGTTACAGACAAAACATTGAATAGACAAAAAGTGGCTTCAGAAAGATTTTTTTTCCTTCACAGGCTGTGACATTATTTTTCTGCCTCTTTCATCCTCTACTGTATGCTGTCCTCACAGGGCTATTGTTTTAGATTTAATATCAAGCGAGTTCAGCATAATGATCGTGGTTGTGGAAAAATGAGTCAGAAATGGGATTTTCGAGGACACTCTGTGTTTTCCAGATTGGCGTGGTGATTTGATTGTCAGCCATATTTTCAAAGACACGGATGTGCGTGCATGCTTGAGTTATGCTACCGATGGATTCTGGCAGTAAAAGAAGATAAGGAGAAGGCTGAGAAATGATGGGAGTCTTTATCTAGGTGTAATGTGTTTAAATTAATGCTGTGTACCGATTCCCAAAGAGATAATTTTGCCCCGTAATATGAAAGAGAAGGAGAACAGGGCCCCATTGCATCCAAATTTGGCTGTTGAAACCAAAAGGTCAGCTCAACTGAGACAGAGAGCGTTGTGTATCTCCACCGGCCTCTCACTAACCACACATTTACAAAAAAAGTCTTGTATTTGAGTGAAAATAAGGCTCTGATATGGATGGAGGAGAGAGAGAGAGGGGTGGTCTTCGATCTGTTTTGGCGATGAACGTAATGCGGTCGGGGCCGGAGAAAGTAGACTCGTGCTGCTGAAGGGGCCCCGCCGGCTGGCAGCAGACAACCAACTGGACCACTCATTAAAATTTCGAAGGAAAAACACAAAATAGCAGACGCAGAGGTCACAGACTTTTTATTTATTTATTTCCTCGGGCTGAACTTCCGACCGCACAGTTTAAAGTCAGCAGTGTGGAGACATCGACCCTTTGGGCTGGTTCTCCATCCTAATCTAAAAAAAGGCAGAGTTACCACTCTTTCAAAGCTCGTTTTTTCCTATGGTTTACAAAGGATATTTAGTCAAATCTTTAGTCAGTTTTATTTGTATATGTTGTTTCTGCCCTTTTTTTTCTTCAAAGTTGAATCTAAATTAATAGTTCTCCCAAAAATGCAAATTGGTGTCATTCACTTACCCTCAATGTTGTTTCAAACCTTTATGAGATGTTTAGAAGAATGTTCACGCTGCTCTTTTTCCACTTAAAGAAAGCGTATAGTGACCAGGGACTTTCAGGCTCAAAAATGGACGAAAAAGCATAAAAAACGACCTATATTTCAAGTAATTTGATATGTAAGAAGAAAAGACTGAAATTTGAATATGCGATTTGAATTTGAGGTAATTTGCATATGCGAAAGTGCAATTGAGATTCAACAGTTGCAGTGGAGGGAAAGATTGTCAATGAATAATGGCTGTTGAATAACATTTGCTCTTTCACATACTCAAATTGCCGCATTGCGTTTGGTAACAAGATTTACAAAAACAATAGTTTTATTGACAGACCATGAATGTCGCATCTTGTGCAAGTGCAAATTAGGGAATGTATCCTTATTTGGATAAACTTTATGAAATGTTAATTCATTTACAGCTTATACAACTTTTAGTTCATTAATCATGATGTTAAAGCTATTGTGAACCACCGAGGCAAATGAAGACCACAGTGAGGTCATTATTCAGATAAAACTCACTGAATGTAACCAGCAGTGAGAAAAGACCATTATGAGGTCATCGCTCAATTAAAATCTAAATGGACTGTCAATGGGGTTCTTTGATAATGCATAGAGGTGGATTCAAGCTGTGTTGGCGCCAAGTTTTATGAACGTAACTGTGATGTACGCAGTGTGGTACTTACATTCTGGCTTGTTTTGTCGAATGAGATGAGGATTTAGAGCGATGGGTTGAGGCGGTAATGGGATCTCCAGCACACCATCCCATCCCCATGTTTCCTCTCCATTTAGCACAGTTTAAATGCCCCCGTACTGCTGGATATGAGATGTGGTGATATCCCAGTGTTCTTTCATTTGATGTGGTTTCCTTCTCTCGTTCACTCTTACTTCCACCAGCTCACGTTCTCAGCTCGGGAAAGTGCGACCGCAAGGCAGACATCAGTCGTCTCCCTTTGAGCAAATGTTTAACTTTCTTTCTGCAGTTGTTTGGGAGTGCTGGACATTTTGGAGCGCCCGCTTGAGAGGTGGATGATGATAGAGGGGTTGATCTTGATCAAGAGGCCCTCCTCAGATGTTCGCTCAAAGGCATTAAGCCACTTGTCCGTATTTTAGGACTTGAAAAGAGCTGTCGCCACCTTTATGGCTTTTACCTTGCGTCTTACTATGAAACACAAGCTCTTGCTTAGTTTTGCAAAGTTCTGGTCCACACAATTAGATCCATCTATCTATCTATCCACCTATCCACCCATCCATCCGTCCGTCCGTCCGTCCGTCTGTCTGTCGGTCGTACTGTCATTCTTTCATTCAATCGTTCTATTTAACTAAATTTTAAATGTCATAACCGGCTACCGCACGTCATCTTCTCTATCATTCTGTTTGTCATTCCTCAAAATTTTCAAACTAGACTTTGTAAAACCGCCATTCCAGTTAAAAATCACAATTACATTTCTTGAATAGGTATAGGAATATAAAAGGTAAACTCTCAATTCTGAATTGTGAACAACACTGCCTTTTTTAGGGTGGGTTTATCTTAAATAAATTATACTACAATAACAGACTGTGCAGAAAAGTTAGATAATGGTTTAAATTTAAAATAATTGTATAGTAGTTGTTATTTTTGCACAGACATAGCACAGTAAAACAAGGCAGTAAAAAAGAGTAAAACTTGTACTCTTAATCCCGGAAGTTGCATTTTGTCAGCCAATCAGATTAGAGCTTGCCAGAGTAAGAATGGGCCTTTCAGGTTTATGTGCGGTCCCTGCACTCTTGCAAAACCTGCAATGGTTTGCCGCTTACCCTTGCTGTAGTAGATTAATATCACTTAAAAAAAAGAAAAAAGAATCCCAACAGCTCCCCACTCATGTCACGACTGGAGCTGGATCTCCGGTGGGAGTCCAATTATAAGGTTTGAGCATAAGTGCAGGTATGTGTTTGTCCGAAGGTGTTTAAATTGACACGGGGTGATTGCAAGGCTATCGGCTGCCCACAAAGTCTCTATTTGAAGGCAGGGTGAAGCTGCTAATTACCCCTGTTAGCACTCTGGTTTCTTGGAGCGGAGCAAACGGGCCGGCTCATTACAGGGTCGAATGCTTTAGAAAACAAACCTGTGTGGGTTCAGCATGAAACCCAACCACAATTCAGCCCAAAAATGCTTTCTCATCTTCACACAAGTGATTCACAGCTTGTTATGTGGCATGGTTTGTTGTTTGGTTCAGTTTGACAGAACAAAGCAAAAAATAACAGATGGGAAAAAACATTGGCACCTTACTGGGCTTGATTGGTATGCAGTATAAAACTGCGATTAGCATCATCAAAAGAGGATTTCAAGGAAGTTTGTGAGACTTCTTTTTTTCTGCTGCCCTGTTTTTATTGTTTTAAGATGTCAATCGGGAAGACCAAATGTTCTTTTCCTTTGTAGATTTGTAATCTGTGAATGCTACCATCTTGCAGTGAACGATGCTTTTGTTAAAACAGAAAATGCCAAGTTCACTGGGTGGTATGATTTAGTCGCCATAATGGGTGTAATAACACAGCGGACTTAACTCTCCCAGGCAAGCCGATCTTGGCAGCCTTGATGTAACGTTCTTAGGGGTGCTGGGGCAGATTTGTACACGGTATCTGGGTGGTAAGAGAGAGAGAGAGAATCTGACATGATCTCTTCTAAGAAGGCTAGAGCAGTCAGGGGCCATGAAGCCCTGGCCCGGAGATCTTAGCAAGCATGTGAATACGGATTATTACAGCATGGAGCCAATGAGGCTGGACGTGTGTGAGAGGCCAAGCGGCCCTGCAGCGATTAGACTTTAAACAGCGTATAATGGCCTCTGCCCTTCCCGTCTCGACCCCGTCGCTCATGTACCCGAGAGCCATAATCCATCGAAATGTCGGGAAAGCGCAAAGACCCACGTAACGTTTCTGTAAATGTCAAGGGTGCTTAAAAATAACAGCGCACTGGCTGTACGGTGAGACAGATCACATCTGACGTTGCTCAGTGCTCTGAGGTCTTCTGCTGGATCTTTATTCATTACATCACATAAAAAGGGGCTTAATCCTTTGTTGTTAAACCAGCTGTGATAGGACAGTTCTCTTGTTCTACAAGAATGAAAATCGCAACCTCAACACCACTGCAGGCTTCATCTTCAGCTAGGCTTGCCTCAGTAGAAACCACAGCTAACCCTTAAAGACTTAGTTCACCCAAAAAGTTGAATTCTGTCATGTAATCACTCTGATGTCACTTCTAAACCTGTATGATTTTCTTTTTTATGTGGAAAAAATATGTGCAGAATTGTGCCTGTTGCTCTGATCCATGCAGTTACAATAAATAAGGACTTAGGGAGGTTTTTAAGTTTCAAAAAGGCACAAAAGCACCGTAAACATGGTCCATATGACATCTTGATCTGCATTCCAAGTCTTCTGAAGTCATACAATATCTTTGACAAACAGGAGAAGTTATTTTCTGTAAAACATCCTTTCTGCGGCAGCTCTCTAATAGCATTGTCATCAGCATATATACAAATTTGTGTCTAACTATTCAGAATTTAAAAGACCAACAGACTTTGAAAGCACAATCGCTGCCAGACAAAAATGTGCAAACATTTGACCTTTCGGGGTACAGCAGCTTGTCACTGGGTCAGTACCTTTAAAGGGACAACTTAGTACTTTATCTACCCCTAAAGGTAGTACCTTAGAGTACTTTGTACTTTTAAGGTACTACTATGAAACTTTTAGGGGTATAAAAGGTAGAAAGATGCCCCATTCACAAGCTGTTGTACCCCAAAAGGTCCATGTTTGTGAATGTTTCTGAGGTTTTGTTTTATAAAACCATTTGTTGCCGCATCTTAATCAGTTGTAATTGGTTGCGATGCACCAGCTTTAATATTTGGAAGTGCAAATACATTTTTTTTTGTGAGTATTGAGAATTTTTTATTGTATCACCTTTAAAATCCGGTGTAATCTTTACGCAAACCTATTTATACTTGTAATATAGTAGTATAAGTTTTACAGGGTACTTATATTGTGCTTTTTGGAGCTTGTTAAAGTCAGTCCCCATTCATTTGAGTTCTATTGAAAAGAGCATCTAGTACATTCTGCTAAACTTTTCCTTGTGTCTTCAACAGAAAAAAAAGGTCATAGAGGTTTGAAATGGCATGAGGATGTTTAAACAATGACTGAAGTATTTTTTTCATAATTCATACAACATACAATTAGGGTATGTTCCACGCAAGGTTCAGTGTGAGTTTGAGGTTGATTCATACAGTAGATACACTGCATGTGTACTCAACAGTGTTGTAGACGGGCGCTCAGGAGACTCTTGTGCCTCAAGTCAGCATTTGGTTTGGCAGGAATAAATCAAGTTGTTCTCTACAGGGAACTCCTGCTGTCTGACTGAGAACCAAGGCTGCACTTAAATCACCAACATCCTCGCGCTAACAGCCATTGCTGATTCTCCACCACCATAGGGATTCTTAAGATGAGCATTGCGCCACATTTTAGGACCATTTTGGAGGTGTGAATTTACACCACTGTTCACAAATTGTGTTGTTTATTTATTCCAGTTTTTCAGAGCAACATGCAGACTGTTTTTTTTTACGTGTACATATTCTCAGAGGATAATCTGTAATGGATTAGCTATGGTTTATGTGAACTCGTACGTCAAAGCGTTCAAGGACTTTAACTCATCTAAGTGTTTGGCTTTCCCGTTCTAACCCTGTCGAGATTCTAGCGCTGCCCCATAAATCATGCTCCTAAATTGAAAGGGTGAACTGGAAAACTCACAACGACAACTTTGAAGGAAAAAACTGAGGTTAAATGGAGAAAGTGACGCTACGGCATAGCCTCTGCTATCACAAAAAGGGAGGGGTGAAAAATGTATTTCTCAAATGCAAACATTCGAAAACTCCTCCGCTTCTGCTCCTTCAGACGGCTTGGGAATGCTCAAGGTCGGGAGTCAGGGATGCATATCCATACGTCTTATCTGTGCTGAGGTGAAGCGAGGAACTCGTGTTGGCAGATCCTGTCCGCATATAAATCATATTGACCAACTCAACCGTGCTCTCAGAATGGGCACCGGCTGAACCCATCTACAGTTATTCTGTTATTCTGCCCTAAATCACTGTCATCTAAACTAATTCCATCGTAAAATGCAAATACTGTAAGTGCTCCTCCCAAAGCTAGTATCTGCCAGCTGTATACTATGACCTTATTTCAAGCATGAATTCTGTTTTTCATGTACATTATTTTCAAACATACTGTATATAGACATTTAAGCCACACTTAACATCACATTAACAATGAACTTCGGTCTGTCTCTATCTGTCTATTTTTCTGCCTTATAAATTGGTGTCTGTCTGTTTGTATATCTATCTATCTATCTATCTATCTATCTATCTATCTATCTATCTATCTATCTGTCAGTCGGTCGTACTGTCATTCTTTCATTCAATCGTTCTGTTTAACTAAATTTTTTAAATGTCATAACTGGCTACGGCATGTACTAATGGAATTTTGAGCCAGTGAAAATTTATTGTCTTTTATTTCTTTCTTTTTTTTCTTTTTCTTTTCAGAAAGTGAAATTTGCCACGTCCAAATTTTAGAAGCTTTCATCTCCTTTGTTTCTGTGGCAAGATACATCACAACAGCCTGAAGTGATGAGTCAAATCTATTTTTAACCTGGAGCGTGCTCTGTTATAATTTTGGACATGTGCTGAGCTTCCCTGCTGTTCGTTAGGAAAACGGCCGCTCAGACACGAGGTTCGCAGATCCAGCACCTGATATGTTGTTAGTGGATAGTCAACCTTGTTATAGATGGCGTGTTATCAAGGCAAGCTATGTCGATGTCCAAAAACGAATTTACTCCCCTTATTTACAGATGAAAAATACTCAACCACTGATATACACACACTCTATACATACTGTGGGCTCTGTTTTTCTGGCTTGCGTCTCCTGTCCACACACACCTGCTCCTGAGTCAGTTTGCTTTGGCACGGTGGTCCACAGGCTGCTGCCCAGGGGGGGATGTTGCTCAAGGTGACAGGTTGGGACAGCATAATTAAACAGTCGGAAACAGGAGCGAAGAGACGCCAAGAAGAGCGAGGGAATGAAGGGAGGGGTGTTGTGGAGCAATGCGACCTCGTGTTGAAGGCAGGTGCTTGATAAGATGAAAGAGGGATGAAACTGAGGAGAGCAGCCAACTTCTGGGCAGAGAGGGAAACGGATTGAACGCTGCCACCTCAGGCCAAACACAACACAGAGGAGTGGACGGCCGCCAAAGTTCCTCCGTGCGCACCCTATGAATTTATGTCTGAACCACACGTTTCTCTCACACGTTTGCTATCGTAGTAATGCTCATTTTCGTTCGGGTCTGTGGTCAGAGCCGTTTCTTTGCATTAATGTATTAGCTGTTGAGGCTATGGCTTTATCCACCGTTTTATACACATCCTGTCATTCTGCCATACAGCTGATGAATGAACTGTGGAGTGAGTGGTTGTTTGGCACCTAAGTTCATACATTATAGGTTCTCTGTGTCTTTCTTTCACTGTATATATTGGATAAGAATTGTGGATGGAACAGCAGAGGACATTCAACATTCCCAGTCAACCTGTTTCTTTTTTCTTTTTTTTTCCATGAACCCGCTTGAGTTCAAATTACCATACTGTAACTGCTTTAACAGATCAAACACTTAACTCTTCGGACTGACTGACTGAATCATGATTACAGTGAAACTCCTGTATTGAATACCGTATTGTATTTTGAACCTCTTCTGTACATTTTCTGAAGTAATTGTGAGTAGTGTTTATCTCTACAAAAGGCTCAACCATGATGCTATGGTGTTTTGGATGGTTGCTAGCTGTGGTTAGCGGGATTTGGTAGTTGTCAGGTTGTTGCCATATGGTGTTGCAACACTGTTGCTTGGAGATTAGGCTGGTTGCCACTAGGATGTTGCTATGTGTTTTCTAGTGGTTTTTGGTGGTTGCCATGGTGTTGCTATATGTAGTTGCTATGATTTTTCTAGGTGGTTGATAGGGGGATTTAGTGGTTGCCACTTGCAAGATTGTTACTATACAAGTCAATTTTATTTGTATAGTTCTTTTCACAATACACAATGTTTCAAAGCAGACTTAGAGAAAATCATAATATTGATGTTTATAGTACCTTAATGCCATATAGTCCACATTTCGCAGTTTAGAACAAGACAATACATTTGGCATTGATATAAACGACCAACCAGATTTTCTGTAATTTATATATTGATTTATATTGCTATTAGTTTTGAGTGGTTACTAGGTGGTTTCTATGGGTTTTGGTGTTTACCAAGGTGATGCTATGTATTGCTAGGGCTTTTGGGTGGTTGCTAGGGTGTTTCTAAGTGGTTGCTTACATAACCAATCCCCAAGTCTCTGTCTTATTCTAGCCTCTAGATATGGCTCAAGTCCCTCCTTCAATGTAAGTTTAAAATATATTTTTTCTGGCTATTTTTTTACTGAAAATCATAAATCTATTTGCTTAAAACTAAAATAGACATTTACTTTTAAAACAAGCTGCAAAATTTGAGCTTGATTGATCGTGATCGTGTTTATTGCGCAAACAATGCTGGGCGAGTTACCAGCCAGCATTTAATACTTGGTGTTAGAGGTTTGTTCAGATCCCTTTGGCTTAGCAAGCACTGCTAATTAGAAAACAATACAGATTTATTCAGCCTTACAGACTCCGTTTTCTCTTTAAAGGCCTCTAGGTCTTTGCTGCCACGCATACAGCTGAGAAACGGCACGTGAACGGACCCAGGCCGAGCCATCACCGCCTGATACGTGCACTTCTGCAGATCGACAGGCCTGTGAATTGAGACGCGCTTTGACTCACGGCTCGAAATCACGGCGGGATTTTAAACAGAGCTGAATCCGCAGTACTCCCCGGTCCCCTGTGCTCGCTTTAAGCTGTGCGCAGGAAAGAGAATGGAATACATATCAGCCGTTTTATCATGTGAAGCGAGAGACAAGAGCCCTCTGGATTTCTCCGAAATGTCTGATTTACGAAAGGGAAAATTGATTTTACAAATGAGAGAGTGGCTTTCCTCTTCCCTCTCTCTCTCTCTCTGTTTCCATTTCGCTTGGTTAGCAACGGGTTCATTGTCCACGGCACGGCTGATGTGCATGTTATTCTGTTCTTCATTTACGATTATTGTACTTGATCTGAATACAGCTAAATAAATCTCTCAGCAAGCTCATGTTAACAGACTCTGGTGGTGGCTTTTATAGGTTTCCTCCGATTTTCAACCCGAGGATCATTTTCCCTGCGCAGCAGCGTCAATATTAGGCTGTTTTTGATGGAAAACTAGGAGCCCGCTGTGACCTCACATTAATCGAAGTGCAGCGGCAAATGAATCTCCATCTCGACTCGGGACTCATAGTCCTAATCTAGAGGGTAATGTATCAAAATGGAAAATGAATTAATCCTCTCTCGTGTTGTGCCGGGCTCCTCGGATTTCTTAACAGTGCAAGACGGAGACAGATGTTGCTCGGCTGAAAGAGGCCTGTTGTACCTGTGTAAAAGGATAGTCGCCAAGTGAGTCTCCTTCCGTTTCGTTGTGCGCAATATGCGGTGTTGACATCAATACTGTTGTTATTTTGGAAGCGATTCCATGTGAGTTACGAAAGCCTTGTGTATTTGATACTGAGAGGAGGAATGCACTGCGGTGGCGGTCAACAGTAGCAGTTTTACTTTGTTTTCCATGCTAGGTTTGTAGCCCTGTGATTCTCAGAGTGTGGTACAGTATGTTCCCATATGGGACCCATCCCGAAGGGTAAAGGTTTGGCTGGTTAGCATGGTCCAGTTAGCCCCTGCTGGTGGATGCCATTACTACACTGATTCTCAAAAGCACCTTTCTGCTTTGACGGTCAATCAAATGTAGGCCTATATTTCACAGCAAATATTTATACATTTAGATACATTTAGATACATTCAGAACAACATTATATTATAGTACATCATGAGCTGTGTCTTTCACATCACATCTCATGATGTCATGATACATTTTTCCTGCAACACCTCAGTGATTAGTTACATGGCCACTGAGATGAATGGGAAAGCTTCTCCAGGTATTATAGATTCCCTTGAGTCATTTATCTCACAATTTTTTTTATGTAAAAAAAAAACATTCTTACACGGGCAGTGCATTGTGAATAGGTAAAGTATTAGGTGTTTTTGGGGGGAAGATGTAGGCTATTACCATACTTGTTAGCAATGGTTAGTATGAACTCAATGTATCCAATTTATGTTCGTAAAACATGTTCCTCGTCTCATTGTGAACAAATTATCATCATTAATAATCATTCATCAAAGTTTCCTTACACTCTTAAAAATAGGGTTCCAAAAAGGGGTTGCCGTAAGAACCAAATGGCGCAACCCAAAATGTGTTCCCCAAAGAACTTTTCAATGAACAATTGATTTTGTAGAGAGTGTTCATATTCTGAAGAACCTTTTTCCCGCTATAAAGAACATTTTATGGAATGGAAAGGTTCCATGGATGTCTTCATGGAACCATAGATGCCAATAAAGAATCTTTATTTTTAAAAGTGTAGGTGGGCATCAGTGTAATGTGCTTTTTATCTTCAGTGCTCCTGGTTCTGTATATATCTGATGTGAACTGTGCCATTGTTTGTCCAGCACAGGTGAATGTTGTACAATGATATATGATCGGGGCGTGTGAGATTTACTCTCATGCATTCATACAGGGAACATGAGGGCTATTCGAGTCATCTCAGACAGTCCTGCACTCCGCTGTTGCTTATTTATTTATTCCCCATCCCAGCGCTCACCATCCTAAATCTGCTGCCTGCTCTCTCAAGGTGAAATGGATAAATTCACCTCCCCTGCTCTTGGGGGTCTGCTTCCATACACTCATCCCTGAAGAATCTGCCTTTTGCTTTATGGCTGCCTTTGTCCCGAATGCCAATGAGGGGCAGCGATGAGTGGGCCGCGCCAGTGGGGATTGTGTTTGTTGAATAATGTCCTGAGTTTTAGGGGTACACATGGACTGACTTGGGGAATCTTTTGATGCATCACAGGCTTTTCCGCCATCTCAAGCCTTGATAACATTTTAATTCCTATTGTGCATAGTCTTTATAATGCCATGTGAGTCTTTTGTAAGGCTATATTGTGTCAGTTTTTTTGCATGCTTGCAGAAGTTCCCTCTTGTTTTTCTTTGTCACCCTCTTTCTGCGATCAGCACTTATCTTTTTCTCCATTTGATGCCTGTATGAATCTTTCATTAAGGAGGCAGCTTTGAGGGAAATCTGAGAAGAATAGCATCACTTGAAACACACTCGCAGCATACATCACTACAGAACTCCCTTTACAAGACTACAGAAAGCATGAAAAGACAAGACAACTCCTCTCATCTACAACTTCAGCAATTCTGATGCAGTTTAATAATTTCTGATTTCATTATCAAATCATTTGTCGGTGCCAGTTCATTGTCTTGGGAGGAAAAGTGTGGACTAGACAACTACAGACTTTTTATTTAATAGTAAGAGCAGTACATGAGTTTAAACAAGTGAATGTTACTTTTTATATTAATATTTATTATTAATAAATATTAATTTTATATTAATATTTATTATATGAATTTGTATGAATTTCTTGCATTAGCGATATTTTAGTAAAGTTTTATTTCAATTTTAGTTATTTTAGTGCAGTACATCAAGTTCTAATAAATAAAAGTATGTTGCTTTTGGCAACTAGTTGAAATAAAATACGTTTTTGGTAACACTTTACAATTAGGTCTCAGTTGTTAACATTAGTTAATGGATTAACTAACATGAACTAACAATGAGCAATACATTTTTACAGCATGTATTAACCTTTGTTAATGTTAGTTAATAAAAATGTTCATGTTAGTTCACGGTGCATTACCTAATGTTAACAGATACAACTTTTGATCTTAATGTATTAGTACATGTTGAAATTAACATTAATAAACAATACAAGTATTATTAGTTAATGTTAATTAATGTCGTTAACTAATGTTCAAAAATGCAACCTTATTGTAAAGTGTTACCAAGTTGTTGTTTTTTCAGTCAATGTTTATTTTATGTCAAGGAATATTTTTTTATGATTTTAGGTTTAGTTAAGTATAATAACCCAAATATACCTGAATTACAACCTAGACGCATTTTCAGCAGAGTTTCGGGTATTTCATTCATTTCTGATTTAAAAAAAATAAAAAATATTTATTAGAATCCCTTTTAGTGCAGTGAAAGATTGACAGATAAGTAGGCGGTCTTCCACTGCTGTCTGGCACTGTGCATTAGTGTTTATAATGCAAATGCAAATTGTGCGTATTTGACTAGATTTAATGTGTTAGTGATAAACCAAAAGTTTACTATTGTCCTCTCAGATCAGATCACTCGAACATCTTAACACCAGGTGTGCACAGGGCCTCTGAAATTGAAATCATTCCATCTCAAGCTAACCAGGGGTGCGTTTCCCAAAAGCATTGTTAGCCAACTATGGTCGCAAGTTCTGTTGAATTGTGTTGGTAAAGAGGGAACTTGCAACCAAGGTTGGCCTCGGGAAACGCACCCCAGGTCGTGATCCTACTTTATTACTCTGTACTTTCATACAGGCAGGACAAGTTGGCATCGGTGAGCTTCTTACTTCAAGGCAATTAAACGAGGAGCCGTTTGAGCCACTCATTTCTCTACATATTTAAATCCAAACCCAGCGCAGCTGCCCAGCCCAGCCAAGAGCAGAAGGCAGAGAACAGATCTGAAGCTAATTGGGCTAACAGCGCTGGCTCCGTGTCAGTCCCTTCTGCCCTGCTGGCTAACAGGACTCCTGATAGCCGCCCTCCAGGGAGCACTTCACAGCTGCACTTCTTAAGAGCTCATTTCCCTAATAGCAGCCCCATTTTCCTCTCTTCCCTTATCTCTACATCGTTTCTTTTCATCTCTTTCTTTTATTCCCGTGCTTTTCGCTGGTGCTGCGCCATTGGCCGCCTTCAGCGCGCCCTTTCGTCAGGTATGTGGTGCGGACCAGACCACATACATATGGCAGCGCTCAGGGAAAGTGAACGTCTGATTAAAAGAGCGAGCTTCAAATGCTTACTGTTATATGTGACTTATTCCAGCATGTTTGTATTTGTATAATGAGGGGATCTCTAAGCCCACTTCAAACTCCTCATGAGTAATTACCGCCGGAGCGGCTTTGTTTGCGGAGAGAGTGTGGCATCTGTGCAGGATATGTTTGTTTTGGCCGGGGGCCATTTTGAAGCTCTTGTTAGTGTACGCATTAACAAATATCTTGTTTGTGCCCGTATGTGTTTTTGTGTTAGCTTGAGCTACAGTGTATTTATATATCTGCCTGGCTTGCTAATAGGAAAGCCATCTCGTCCCCAGGCTGTGATCATACTGAGGGCAGAGGGGTTGACTTCCACAGGGGTGCATCCTCCGCCCCCTCCATCCCACATCAAAGCATCCCTGTCTGGGAATCAAGGCCAATGTGCCCCCTCCACTTTTTCCGCCCCGCATCTGTGTACAGAACCGCTGGGCTGAGAGGAGCGATTGACTTGTGAAGGACTTCATTAAGTCTGAGGAGACATTCCAAGTCCTTCATCCATCTGTTTTCCTCCTGCGTTCCCTCCCTCCATTTGTCTCTCTGTATTTCACATCCTCTTCCCCTTTTGGCTCCTTCCTCTCCGGCTTAGCGATCACGTTTATGCAAAGAACACACATCCACTCGTCTAGATGAATGCGGGTGTTTGTCTATACAGTTTCACTAGGAGAAACTCAGCAAAAAAAGTTTCTTAACGTGTAAATATTTGAATGAACGAAAAAAGATTTGAACAATTGAGACATAAACTGGACAAATTTCACAGACACAAATGGAATAATGAGTCTGTGAAAAACGGGGGGTCAATATCAAAATATCAATATCTATGAGATGTTTCCTCAGTCTTCCACCAAGGCATTTACAAACACGTCTGGAGGGAGGGCATATGGTTACAAGTGGTTTGGCATTGCAAGGACGGTTGCAGTCAAGCTGTCCTTCCTGTCTCCCTGTCAATGTCTCTTACATTATGGACATTGCCATTTATTGCTCTGGCCACATCTGCAGTCCTCATGCCTCCTGCAGCAGGTCTATGGCATGTTCATGCAGGTGATCAGGGACCCTGGACATTTTACTTCTGGTGTTAATAGAAGAGTTTATAAAAAGGTTGCTTTAGTTTTCTAAGTTGCTGTAACTGTGTAACTTAATTAAACTACTGTCAGGATTTACTAAAGACTGTAAATTTTTTACTCCCATTGGCGCCTTTGTGGAATTGCGCTCTCATGTTAAATTGTCCTGTTTAGTAAATCTGGCTCTTAGTGTCTTAAGGACTGTTCCACAGGTGCATGTGGAATAATTGTTTATGGATCGATGAACAAGCATGAAAAACATTTAAACAATTTCCAATATTTTTTTTATATATATATAATTACATATATATAAAATATTATGTTGATAACAGTTTTTAGGTCACTATTTTATGTGCGCTTAAAATAAATTAAATTAAATTAAAAGAAAATAATATAATATAAAATTGAACACTTATGTTGATAACAAACTGTAATTGTGTTAAATGAGAAAAATGCAAAGCAGAAGTATTTTCACTAGTGGTCTGGTCTCTGACCTTTGGATCCCTGTCTTTCTTTGTCTGTCTCTTGTGTCTTTTTATGATAGAACAGGCTTTGATCATGGGCTTTCTCCACTGTTCCTGTCTGTCTCTCAAGCACAGGCAGGTTTGAAGGGGTTTTGCTCCTGCCGCACCATCCCTCTCTGGTTCACAGTCCCAGTCCTGGGAATACCTGTGAAGATTAGTGTCTGGCCTGGAAAAGGGCTCAGTCTATTTTAGTCCGGAGGGGGATTCTGGTGGGTGGCCGACTGTGAAAACCTCACTCATGTGATGCCCTTGTTCCCACCCTTGATAATTTTGTCTCACTCACTCCTTAATATCCTATATTCACCACTTTATCTTCCCTGTTCCCCTTCAATTGTATCCTTTTCTGTCTCTGTTTTTTTCCAGCTCTGTCTCCCTTTGTCTAGTTCTTCCATCCGTGAATGTCTTTTGTCTCTTCAAGCCTTTGTTCTCTCCTTCATCGGCAGTTGGCGTATTCCCCTCCGTTGCGCTCTGTTCTGCGCCCCCCTTGCCGAGGCCTGAGCACTGTGTGAATCTGAGCACATGAATACTTAAAGATCCCATTTTCCGCTGCTTTTCTCCGAGGTATGATCGGCATGTGCGTGGTCCAGCCCGCTGATCCCCAACAATGTTAACACATGTCTGCAACAAAGAGGAGACACGTACCCCCTCCGCCTCGCCAGACCTTTCATCTCCACACCATGCTATCTGATAAGCCGACGGCCAGAACCCCCATTGGATCTGCGCTGTGCTGTGGGCCTGTGTGTGTGTGTGTGTGTGTGTGTGTGTGTGCGCGCATGAAGATCTCAAACCAATGGCCCTGTTCAGGGGCGTCGGACTGGGGGTAAAACCAGTACTGATTACCAGGGCCCCAAAGGGAGAGAGGGCCCTTGAAAAGTCTGGAATATATTTTATGTTACCTAGATATTTTCATTTCCTAATTAAATTTCATAATGAATGTCAGATGAAATGTAAAATTAGTGTATTGGCTGAATAACTTTGTTGATTGACTGACTGGTCCCACCCCTTGCTAATGCGCCAAATGGTTTAGTCCATCTGCACGCATTTTGTTTATGTTAGTTAGTTCAGCATCTGGAGGAGCGCAAACTTCTGCTGTAGAAATGTCTTTCTCAAAGCAAGGGAAATCAGGCCCCCCAAAATGAAAGGAACGACATTAGAAGGAAAGAAAACAAAATGAGGGGAAACAATTGGTAACTGACTTATTTTCAAAGAAAGGTGAGCACAATCTAGAACACGAAATCTGTAGTGCTAAACTACTTGAATATCTCCGCGATCGTTAGTGCTAAAAATCAACTGAGACAACCCACTGAAAGAGCAGAACATACACTTTCAGATGATAATTTGGTTATACATGTAATCTGAGGTAAAGGCTAAATAAATAAACTGTACACTAACAATGCTGTTTGCACAACACACCATTATAATAGCCTAAATTGAAACCTGTTTAATTTTAAATTAATAGGCTATAATATCTAAAATTAGCAATAATTAGCAATTATATAGCCTACGTTGAGTGTTATATACAAAAAAAATTGCAATATCATTTAGCTTAAACTTAGTAACCACAGTAAAGTAGGCTAGAGAATGTTGAAAGGAGGTTTGAAATGTGTGTGCACACATGACAAATTATCAGGCTACTCTAAGCATTTACAGTTAATAGTTATTACGCTTTAAATATCTAGGTCTACAGATTCATGTGTGCAGAGGCCATATTATTATTATTATTATTATTTATTTTTTTGAGGAACATGGGGGCCCATCAGGACTGCCTATGCATAGGGCCCGGGATCTTGTGCTACGCCCCTGGCCCTGTTTGACACTGAGATTAATCAGATCACTCTCCTCCTTCCCTTATATCACTCCTCTCACTCTCTCTCTCTCTCTCCTCAACACACATCTTCAGTATGTTCTCGAGCCTAGTAGTGATAAGGGGCTGAAAGGTGCGTATCAACATCCAAAACCTAGTAAGCTGCCTACTAAGGGAGCAGCCTACACTAATTAAACCTCATAAGTGATATATATATACTCTACACGCACACCATAAATGCTCACTATAGACTTGACTCACCATTAATTCTAATAGTTTTGTTTCAGCATTTTGCTAAGCTAACGGCATGATACTCTAGTGCATAGCGGACATAAATGTTGAGTAAAAAAAAGTTACATTTTAATTGGATTGAACATTTTTAATCAATTTTATGCATTTAAAAAAAAAACTTGGAGCAATGCATTCTAAGACATTTAGGATTGGCCCAAAACAGGATGATGATGATGATAATTATTTATTTTTTTATCATTAATATAAATATATAAATAGTGTATTATTATTATTATTATTATTATTATTATTATTATAAATATTTATGGGTATAGGCGGCTCATTTGATTTTGAAACTGAGCTATGTGCTGTTTCAGAGATGTTGCGGTTTGCCTGGTTTTGTTAAATTAATAAACAACTTGGACAATTTACTCACCAAAGGAAATGCAGTTTGTAGCAATACCAAATTGTAGCATTGTTTGCATGCCGTTTCTTTTTTCTTTTTTTTTTGTTCACTACATGTGGATATTTGGAAAGAGTAGCTAATGGGCCATAGTTGTGCTGCAAACTCACTTGAGCATGTTGAACATGAACAACACCCCAAAACTCTCCCGACCAACATGAAGTGCTGCCGTCAACACGGGCCTGAGCGCTACAGGCGATAAAACGCCTGCCAAACAGAGCAGCCTCAAAATAACTACTCGACTCTGTCTGGGCTGAACGTCACTCCACACATATAGTTATGTGCAAATCTGCCTTTTTCTGCGGTATTACTGACATCGTTTATGTCTATGAGATCATTGTAAAATGTCTTAGATCTTAAAGATTACGGGCGATTACTAGAGATGGAGCGTTTTGACGGATAGGAATATTTCAGATCCATTTTGAGGGTGTGGATTGAGCCGGGTAAGTTTGAAATCAATCGGGAATAGCCTACCGTGTCAAAGGGTGATGCAGCAAAAGTTTCTCAGTGAAGCAGAAATGTCTTTTTTTATTAAACTTAGCGAGTGAACGTTTGTAATTTGACGTGTATGTCTCTCTGTTTGTCGCTCTATCACTTTTTCACCTAGCCCTCCCTCTCCTGCTCAGGTTTTAGAGAAATTATGTAGACCCTGCAGCTCTCGCTGCTCTAAAATTACAATACTGTGTGATCTTTCAGGGAAATTGTGCATATAATATCAGAAAATTCAGAGCTCAGCATGTTTTCTCCGTTCCAAGACGCTGTAAAACGCTCGCTGGCTTTGTTTCTTCCTGATTTTACTCTTCCCGCTCTTTTAAAATCTCAAGTAAAGAGGACAGAGATCGAAATCGAGAAAATGGAGCCGTAAAAAAAACAAGTCCCACAGGACTCTTCAGTCAACCATTCATTTAAATACCATGCTGTGTTTTTCAACTTTAATTGCTCTTGTATTGCCAATTTTTTTCAGCTATAATCTCTGCTTAACAAAACGGATTTCACAAAAAAGGCACAGGGAAAGAAAAAAACGCTGCCTTTTCACTTGATTATACGTTCCCCGTGCCAAGCAATTATCGTCCTTAAATATCTATTCTTTAAAAAGGGAAGGAAAAAAGAAAGATTGACTTAAAGAGAGCAGTGACTGAAAAAATAGAAAAGCAAAGTAGAACTGACAGGCAATCATTTTGCAAAGAAATGATCCCAGCAAACGAAAAGAGCTCGTTTCCTGAGAGATATTCAATTATCAGACATTTGCAGGAAGGGGCCTATGGGTCATTCCAGTTAAGCAGTTAAACATTTTCATGTCTCCATCATGTGTGTCTTAATATACTGGATAAAATATTAAACTCACCATTTTTAAAGACCGAAATCATTTGAGTGAGTTTCTTTCATCAAAGTTAAGTGTACATGGGGTGAATTTTCAATCATTTCACTACTTTGCTTTGAGCGGATTTGCTCTGCCAGTTTCTAAAGATATATTCCAGGCATTTTATAATTTTTCTTCTCCAATCAAGATATTTCAATTAAAACGTTTTCTTTGGAATTTTTTTTAATGATTTCAAAAGTTTTTCCTGTCTACAATTTCCATTCAATCGTCCCACTTCATGTTAAAATGTATCTTCACTGATTTTCAATCCACTTTGTATTGTACTTATATTTCAAATCAAATAGCTGCATGTAATTACAGCTATGTACGTATACAGTAGTTAAAGACTCCATATATAAAATAAAGTGTGACCTATCCATTTGTGTTACTAATAAATGTGAGATTCACAGGTCATTTGATGCATAGTTTTCTTTAACGTGTTGGTCATCTTGCATCTTATTAAAATCAGTGTTAGTCATGTGGGCAAGCAGATATGCAGTGGAGAAAGATGTGTTGAAGGCTGCATGTAGGGTTTGTGTTTGGTACAGCAGTTCTCTAATTCGATTGGGCGAGCTGCGTTCCATAACAGCACTGTAATGATTCATTGTTTGCATCAGTCTGCTTATGTGAGCAGTGCTTTGCTTGCTCTCACTCTTTACAAGAAGTTGTGATTTTGTGACGACTTCTTCTCTGTCCCCTTTAGACCACGTCTGGTCCCGTTAGTACCTCTCCTCTCCCAGCGCTGACTCTGAATCATTTATATAGTGCCCTTGGATGTCTGACCCATTTCCTGACTCAACTCTGTGCCCGCCATCTCAGCTTTTCAATCCCAGTGTCTGGAACTTTCTGGAACACTATCTCTCTAAAAGCTTTCAGCAGGCGACGGATAATTCTCAGATTCGCACTTCTAGTCTTAAGCTCTTACCCTGTGTGTGTCTGTGTAGGTTTACTTGGCTAAACTTTAAGGGGGTTAGACAAATCTGCCCCTCTGGGACGTCATTGAAGGTAGAAATTGTTCACAAATAAAGTATATGCACATAGGGGTATGAAGAAATTAATACGTTTACCAAATAAAGACATTAAAAGGACTTAAGATTAAGACATTTCTAATGTTACCAAAAAAAAAATCAATACCATATCAAGTAAATGCTGCCTTCTATTTATCAAAGAATACTGAAAAAAAAATGAATCATGGTTTCCACAAAAATATTAAGCAGCATGTTTTCAACATTGAAATGTTTCTTGAGCAGCAAATCAGCATTAGAATGATTTCTGAAGACTGGAGTAATGATGCTGAAAATTCAGCTTTGATCACAGGAATAAATTGCATTTTAAAATGTTTTATAATAGAAAACACTTATTTTAAATTGTAATATTTTACTGTACTTTTACATTTGACTATTTTAGATCGAATAAATGCAGACTTGGTAGGCATAATAAACATTCAAAAGTAATAAAAAGTTGAGTAAAAGTAAACAAAGGTAAAACATTTTCTGTTTTCGTCCCATTTTTCAATAAATTCAACATTATAATTTTTTTCTGAGAAGGTTCCTCTTTAATTGTCCCCCGAACTGTCAAAACTCAGGTGTCCTATTAAAGCAAGACCAAGCTTTTGGGTGAGTTTTGATTTGTGTTTAGATTCAAAGTGAATTCTTGTAATAATGATCACCTCCATTATAGTTGTTATCAATAAATAATATCCAGCATAATATGAGTTAATAGGAACATACCCCACCCCCTCAAAATGTTTGAAGCTAATATAAACATGTATTTTAATGATCAAATAACCCAAGTGCTTATTTATTTGTGAGCGTGTGTGTGTGTGTGTGTGTGAGAGAGAGAGAGAAAATGATTGACAGGCCAGTCATGGCAGTTTGCTGCCTCAGCCTGAGGTTGTCCATATTTTTCGACAGGAAATGGTTCTCATGGTATCAGACGCTTGAATCTTGCTCGTTAAAATCTACCTCCTATTACTGAAAAAAAAGGTCTCTCTCTCTCTCTCTCTCTCTCCTCAACCTTTCTCTCTTTCTCTCCACTGTTTTTGTGGAAAACTTTTGCCGGTTAGATTGACAGGAGAGCCACGGTTACAGTGCGGGCCTCCTGTCACAAGTCACTCTGTAGCTGTCGCCATACCGGCATCTGTCAAAGACGCTCAGCTCCTTCAGCAGATTAACATCGCTGACACGGAGAGGGGGATATGGGGGTAAGAAATGGAAAAAAAGAGAGCAGGGGAATGTGGAAAAGATTAGCCGGGATGGCTAGAGGGGGGAAAGGCTGATATGTGCGCTCTGTCTTGTCATCTGTTTCAGCTGGAGTGGAGTGAGGGAGTCTGAGCTGTCTTGTCTTTTCTCCGTCTCTCAATCCCTCTCTCTCTCTCTCTCTCTCTCTCTCTCTCTCTCTCTCTCTCTCTCTCTCTCTCTCTCTCTCTCTCTTTGCTTGTGTGGTCCGCAGCCTAGAGTATTTTCCTCCCCGGCAGCTGCTCGCCCTCTTAAAGTTCCTCTGAGTGGCTCTAAAGATGAAGCTTGTGATAGCAAACATCAGCAGGAATAGGAGAGACTTGCCTCTGCTCTGCTTTTGTTCTGCCTCAAGAAAAAAAGTTTGCCTTGGTACTTATGGGACTTTCTTTCTTTTAAGCGAACATCTTGAACACTTCAGAGCGAGCCGAAAAAAAAGCTTGACTTTGAAACCTCACACGCCCAGGTGTGTCAAAGGCTTACTTTTAAAGCCGAATCGATCACTTTACCTTTGTCTTTCGGTCTTGCGCCCAAACTTTTTTTTCCTCCCCGTTTTTTATTTTTAAACTTCAAAGCGGGACCCAACCTCCCCGGTGTTGCCCTGTGCTCGTTGGGCTCAAGGAGGCCCTGGAGCTGCGTCTGAAGTGTTGGTTGAAGATGAGATCCAGACCCTCACTCCCCACTGTAAATCGCTCCATGGCTGGTACACCCTGCTGGGGCCAGAAATATGGCCCTCAGGGGCCCAACTTCAGCACCAGATCCCCAAACTCTGCACTGTTTGAGTCGTAAATGGAGCTTGTGTGAGTGGTTTCCTGTGTTTCTGCATTTGTTTCTTAGTTCATTTTCTCTAAGATGTTCCTTTGAAGTGATCATTAGAAATGAAATAAAATTTTCAAAAAAAAAAATTCCTTAATGTTTTTTTTTGTAATTAAGTTTGATTTATTTGATTTAACTATTCCTCCGTCTAAAAAGAGAATTTGTTTTTAATTCATTGAATTTGTGTTGTTAGTAATATTAGAGTAATGTGGGATTAGGATAGATAATGTTATTCTTAAACACCAGAAGAACTATCTATCTATCTATCTATCTATCTATCTATCTATCTATCTATCTATCTATCTATCTATCTATCTATCGTTCTATCTATCGTTCTATCTATCGTTCTGTCGTTCTATCTATCGTTCTATCTATCGTTCTATCGTTCTATCTATCGTTCTATCTATCGTTCTGTCGTTCTATCTATCGTTCTATCTATCTATCGTTCTATCTATCGTTCTATCTGTCTATTGTTCTATCTATCTGTCTGTCTGTCTAGATCAATATAATGAATAATATTAGATTTTAAACATGTTAAAAAATTGTTGCACACGGTTTTACTTTTCCTCCGTTATACTATGAAGCGTATGCTCACTCAAAACCTAAAAATACAGCAGGGCTGTATCAAGTGTCTTGTATCTACTCCAGTGGTGGTCCTCACATTCACTCTTGTCCAATTTCAGCACTTAAGTGTAGCGAGCGCACGTTATTGACCCCTGAATGACAGTGTCACGGTGGCTGTCCCAGGGGGACGTCTGGTGACAGGAATGTGCTTTAGACGTCCTGCGCATGACATTGATTGACGAGTCGCTCTTCTGCTTCATTCTGTGACTCTTCAGCAGCACTTCTGATTTCTTTTTATCACTCGCATTGTTCTTTTTCTTTCTCTCATCCAGTTAGCACACCAGTTAGAAAGTATATCTCTTTTCTTCACATCTTTTACTTTCTTTCACTCATCTTTTCTGGAAACACAAATAAACAGGTTTCTTTCTCGGATTGGCAGATTATGCCAATATAAGTGGCAGATTATGCAGTGCCGTGAGCAGCAGACTCCACCAGTCAGATGTGGTGTGAGACCTGTGTGTGAGTGTGTATAAGCAGAACTGCAGTCGTCTCAACAATAGGAGCTGACACCCAGGTGATTAGCAGGCATTATGGTTTGCTGGAGGGGTTGAGGTGGGAGATTTGAGGGGGGTTTGGGCTCTCATTAATCTCTGTCTGTCACGGGTGCCCCCACACCCAGCCTGTCCGTCACACTACGCCGTGGCCTCTTTCCGTGTTTTTCTTTGGATAGTTAAAGAATTACATGCACACACACAAAGTGCACCACACCTATAAGGGGTCTGCGCCTATCACCACTTCTCTGGGGACATATGAGTAATCATTGTACATTTTCTGCCTGCGTTTCCTCTGTTGTCTTATCTGCAGCGAGCATAACAGATACTGGTGTGTATTTTTCCACCTCTTAAAGAGCATCGTGGAAAGATTTACATGTGGTTGATTATTTTGTCATTGTGGGGTTTGCATGCTCGTAGTTGGAGATTTGAACAAAGCCCCGATGGGAAGTATTAAATTTAGCAAGTATTTCATCCTGTACTGTTTGTGGTACAACAGTGAATGATGCCTCAAATCCTGTGGCTTAATAAGGAGAGGTGTGCTGTTCATTTTCTAAGTGATTAGATTTATGATTTTTATTCTGTCTCATGTATTGTCCTATGTATGTATGTATGTTTTTTTTTTTTACAAATATTTTAATATATTTCCTTGTATATAATGTCTTGTCAAATATAAATATCTCAATTGTTATTATATTATATTATTATATTATAAAATAATTATTAGTAAATTAGTTTATTATTAAAATCTTAGGGATGTCAAAACTGATAAAGATTTTTTTTTTTTTTTTTTTTTTTTTTTTTACACACACACAAAATCAGTAGATGGTTGTTTGTATATTTTAGAAGGCAATCCTTATTTAGTTGTCATCTACATCAAAATGTTTGAAATATGTAATAGATAAATATTTCTATAAAAAATAGTTTTAAATGTACTGTTGCTTTATGCATTTCATAAAACCTGTTAAAACGAGTGAGAGAATGCTTTTTTTATCCTCCTCCTCATCCTTCACACATTTACACATACACCCACACACACTGAATGTAAAAAGGCCTGTATAGATTCCCATGTAAAGCAGGTCCTGCAGAACAGTGGTTTTCAGGAGGGAAGGGCCGAGACTGCTCCCTGCTGAGAGGTGAAACTTGACTCCCAATGCAACGTACCGAACGACCTGCCCGTCCCGTACTCTGAGACCCCAGCAGCACGGAGAGCAGAAACGTAGCCTGTCAGTGCTGGTGAGGGTACAAGGCAGAGGCCGGAGATAGATGTCGGGAAAATAGGGAGCCTTTTTGTCGTCTTCTTTTTTTCTTTTTTTCTTCCCGGGGCAGACACAAAGTATGTTTTACACAGTGGCTTTTGCATCCACTAAATGTGAGTGTGTGTGCATGTCTGTGTGTATATTTGAGAGAGTGTGGAAGAGTGTTTTTTGTCAGCTCTTACAGGCACAGCTGGGACTTGTTAGGGGCCCAGGAAACTGAGGTTTGTGGAGCGGGAGGAATAGCACGGCTAAGGGGGGCCGCCGGCCGTGACAGGCCCGTTCTGAACCTCTCTGGCACTGACTCGCTCCTCCATACTGCGCAGCCCCTTCTTAATGGATACGTACATGAGACCTCTGCGGTCAAAGTCACAACCCATTATCTGCTTCGCAGGTGAAGCCTTGTGTCTCCCGTGGTACTTATTTCTCCATTTGTAGATGAGGGTCAAGTATCTCTTCCCCCTGTTTGCCCACAGACATCACGTAGCCTGTTAGGAAAGATTCCCCTCCGCACCCCAGCTGTCAGGTTGTATGTAAACACGCAAGCGGTAGCACTCGTGGGACATTTCAGCCATCAGGCCCTCGTGACTGATGCCGTGCGGCCACATCTGGCTCATTTGATGGACGTCTTGAGCGTGAGGTCGTGGAAGAGCAATGAGGACAGGTTTTGTTGGTAATTTGAGGCCCGCATGACCTCTTCCTGCCCTCTTTAGCACTACGCACGTCTTGGTGTGAATTGTCCGTCCATCATAATGCATTATGAATCAGATCACATAGTCTTGCATAAGGCCCAATCACATGCACGGCAGTCTGAGAGAGACGGTCAGGACCCAGAGGGGATATCATGTACTAAGAAGTGCTGCTCAGGGACTTGATGGTGAAATCCGACAGATTGCTGCAAAACAAGCCAAGGTTTAATGCGATTCATTTCGTAAACGCCCAGCCGGTGTCATTTTTTTTTTCCTTCAGCATGTTTATAATATTGAATAATTTAAGGCTTTTTGTGTGCATGTGTGCTGCTCTGACATGCTTTAAATCCTTCTCTCCGAGCGGTCGAGACACGCAGCTCGCTGCCGATTGCTCAACGCTAACACAAGTGCAGTGGGACACGTTAAAACCCCGGCTTTCCAGAGTTAAGCCTTTAGACTGAAACCTGGCCCTAATTAAAGGAATAAAATAAACAGCAGAAAAGCAAATAATAACATCGTAAAGTGGTGTTATAAGAGCTGGCGCAGACCGCGCTAGTGTTGTCCAGGTCCAACCTGTTAAAAAGGGGGTAGGCGGTGGTGGGCGACCGCGCCGGGCGTTTATTGGCATCTGTAATGTGGCTGACCAGGCTGGTGCCAAGTGCTGTGTCTCCATCCTGTACCACCTCGATCGGGCATGCTAACATGGTATGATTGTGTACGTCTGCCTCCCAGAATGCTCTTGGCAGTGGACTAAACTAAATTTCTTGTAAAGTGCGGGAAACGGTCCTCCGCCCTCCCCCGTCTTCCATTCAGCTACTAATGGTGAGTTCTGTTGTCTGAGACGGAGCCTAGTTATTTTATTGTATTTTATTTTATTTTATTTATATTGGTGCTGCAAGTTCCCACAAGTTAAAGGGATAGTTTACCCGAAAAGTAGTTTTTGTCTGAGAATGCGGCTAGGTTTATTTTTTTTATTTTTTTTCTGTATGTTCCCAAAAGTTAAATGGAAAGTTTTTATAATCTACAAAATAATACAATTATATAAAATTATTAAAAAAAATCTCAGAATGAGGCTAGTTATTTAAAAAAATAAAATAAAAATGTTGCTATAAGTTCCCACAAGGCCAAAGGATAGTTTACTACAAAATTATAAAAATATAACAGTTCGAAAAATGAGAATGAGGTTTGTTATTTATTTTTTTTAAGTTAGATTTTACTCTAAAATTAGAAGAAGAAAAAAATTTCATATAAAATAAATAATAATAATCAATTGTCAGTAGTTCTAAAAAATAACTTCTGTGTGCTGCAGAAGAAAGTAAGTCATGCAGGTTTGGGAGTAAATGATGACAGAACTTTCATTTTCAGGTGAATTATCCCTTTAAGACACAATAAAAAAATCTGAGCTATAATTACAAATTTCGATTTCTAGGCATTTTGTATTACTTTTTGATTTAAGAAGCCGAATTAATGCGCAATGAATGAGTGCACGAGGGCGGTTTAGCAATAATATCCAACATTGCGTATTTCAAGGGAGCATTTTAAGACACTTCAAAGGTTCAGGAGTGGCGTCAAAGCAGCTCCAGACACAGCAGGCTACTGCACCTTTGGAAAATTGGCCGAAATCAAACATTTTGACAAACAATGATCCTCACAGCGGTGATTTACGGAGCAGATATAGAAACTATTTGGAAGGCCGCCGCTGCACCTCAGCAGACGTCTTAGAAGTCTGTTGCTATCCGATTCGTATCACTGAGAAAACACACTCCGGTGTTTGCCTTTGACTGGGAGCCATTAGAAGTATCAGAGCACCCATCATTGGGTCAGATAAAGGAAAGGCCTGGAAAGTGGGCTGTTATGATTTAGAGGGTGAGTTTTCCCCCTGTTGTAAAGCAGAATGCAGGCAGCTACAGGTTCTGTTTTAGGGGATCAAGGGATTGAATTGCTGGGGTGATAAAGGGCTTTTAAGTGTTTTTTGAAGCTGCTCGGCTCAGAGGTGGCTTGGCCCTGTTTATCAGGACTGCTGAGCGGAGCTGCCGTGGGTCGCTCGGTCCAAACCATCTGTTCAGCCTCACTCCGTGTCGCCACACATAGGTGACATCATGACATGCGGTCTGGAGAGCGGAAAAATTCCTCCTGTCCACCGTCGGAGAGGCCGGACAGCTGTAGTCCCCTCAAAGAGGAGAGCGGGAAAACAGAGGGTGGGGAAAGAAAACAAGTGAAAGAGGGAGAGAAAAGAAGCCGTCAGCGATGATGGCCTGGCAGGTGTGGTGGTTTTGCTCTGTCATCACTGGTCTGACTGTTTGAACCTTCATGGCTGGATCTGAAGGGGATTATGACTGTGGCTCTGGGGTTAAGCTCTCTCGACATTCTCGCCAATGCCTGGTTACCCTGATGGTTTTCCTTGTCCTTTTTGCAATCAGCTAATCTTATCTTTCACTCCAGTAACATCCATCTCTTGTGACTTGCACAACAGATAGATATTTGGTCAGATATGCAGTTTAAGGGATCCCCGTACAAATTTGACCATCATGTTGTTCTTTGGAACACAAAAAGATTATTTATAAATTATTCAAGATTATATATATATAAAATATCCAAGGCTGTGTTTACTTGACCAGAAATATTTTTATATATTACTGTATTTTAAAATGTAATTTAATACTGTTGTGACAAGGCTGAATTATTAGTAATAAAAGCACATGATCCTTCAGAAATCATTCTAATATGCTGATTTGCTGCTCAAGAAACATTTCTTATTATTGTCTTATGGTAAAACCGATTTTGCTTCTCAATATTTTTGTGCAAACTGTGATACATTTTTTTCAGGATTCTTTGATGAATAGAAAGTTGAAAATAACAGCAAGTTGTAATATCCGTTACTTCTGATCAATATAATGCATCCTTGCTGAATAAAAGTATTTATTAAAAAAGTCTTACTGAACCCAAACTTTTGAATAAACCAATGAACAAATAATAAAATATAAGATAATGTAAATATTATAAAAATTTATAAAATAATGTATAGAGATAAAGCAACAGCTTCTATATTTGAAGCTGTTTGAGAGGATGCTACATGAGTGTGATCTTCAGTTTTGAACTTTTGGTTTAAAAACGAGTATATGTAATTGTCTATTTTAATTATACCAAATGATATCCAGTATACTATTGCTGAGATACAGAAAGGCCCATATGGAGTGTGAGGTTTCAGAGATGATCAATATTCATTTTATCTCTACATACAGAGGAAAAATGTCTCTTTCAACTGGGTTTATTTAGTGTGCAGCGTGTGTATACATGTATAAAATACATAAAGGTTTTTAAGTGCCCGTTTGTGACAGGCAGGTTAATGAGAGTGAGGAGAAGATAGGAGCAGGGTGGTCTTGGACCGAGAGGCGAATTACACCGGTGTTAAACTCATCGGGGGCTCATTGAGAGTGAAGATCTGAAAGACTGCCATCTCCAGTGAAACGACCAACCCAGATGCAGTGCTGCGTGGACACAAAGAAGTGTCTTACATCGGCAGAAATATCACTGGCCCCTGCGGTGTCCATTCTGTCTTCCCGACAAGCGTGAATTTGATCAGGATTTCAGGTAGTTATAGTTCATGTTTATGGAGCTGAGTTTGTCTTTTGGGTTGAGGATGGCCCAGTCTTGGTAGCTGTGGGTCTCGAGCTGTTTTATTGCATTCAGTGTGGTGTGGTGTGGTGTTGGTAATTGGGCTGTGGCCAGTGGGGGTTGAGGGTACTTCATTTTGGTCTGTGGTAGCCTCACTCTATACACCCCTCCTGTCTTTGTCGATCCAATAAATGGCCCCATTTATGAAACCACCTTTTCATCCATCCACCATATGACGTAACCAGACCCTTAAACTAGCTTCCCGCCAACCGGCTTTGGTCTGATAGGTCTTTTTTTATCTACGAGAACGGAAAAAACGTGCTCTGTCTGTGCTGCGGTACAACCAAGCTGAATGTGTGTGTGTGTGTTATAAAGATGACCACACACGACTCCATGGTTCCTGGGTTCCCCACAGGCGGAGTTGTTCTGCCAGCCCTGTTTGTGGAGAAACCTTTGGAGCACGTTCTTCAGTCGTAGGCCTTGAATCTGTAACAGACCGCCTTCTCCCCGGACTTAGACCTGAGAAACAGACACTGTAGTTTGTCTGCACCGAGCCATGTTTGAAGTAGGTGAGATTTACAGTGACTGACCTCGAGATGAACGTTTCCTTCCTTAAACACAGACGCAGGCGCACACGCATGGAAACCCGGGACGCTGAGTGGCGATATCTGTCAGTGATGCTCTGACAGCTACGGTTTATGGCAGACGGGATGAGTTTAAAAATAGTGGAAGGCATAAAGAGTAACTTTACACTGACAGTAGTAAGTGTGTACTGTATATACACTATCGTTCAAAAAAGATTTTTTGAAATGTTTTTGAAAGTAGTCTCGTATGCTCACCAAGGCTGCATTTATTTGATCAAAAATTCAGTCAAAACGGTAATATTATGAAATATTAGTACAGTTTAAAGTAATTTAATTTCTTCATGGGATGGAAAAGCTGTATTTCCATCATCATTGTTCCAGTCTTCAGTGTCACATGATCCTTTGGAAATCATTCTAATATGCTGGTTTGGTGCTTAAGAAATGTGTTGGTTGTGCTACGTTTTTCAGCATTCTTTGATGGAATAGAAATCATTTGTAACGTTGTAAATGCCTATATTGTCACTTTTAATCAATTGAATGCATCCTGCATTTATTTACCTCAACTTTTGAACGAGTAAGAGTGTACTACTGTAAGGTATATGTATGATTTAATTTTTTTAAACATTATTCATCATAACCAATAGGCTATTAAGCAGAAACATTTAATATAAATGGATAGTCTACTGCTATTATGACAGTGTAATTCATATAATAATTTTATAGTCACTCAACTACATAAATTGAGGGGGGGAAATGGCTTACTTAGTGCTGTTTAATAACTTAAGTGCAGATGGAATGAACAAATTCTTAAACAGATTTAATCTACGACTTGTGTGCTCTCATTAAAAATCTTGTATGCCTCCCTTAGCATAGACTATTCAAGGTCTTCGTGGCCCTTTGAATGAGACAAGCTTAGACTTTAACTGTACTGTCAGGTTACTGTACCATAGATGTATTCAATATCCAATCACATTCTCCATTACAGCTTGATAGAACAACATCATGATCTCACTGCTAACACCATAAAGTCTAAGCCTTCTCAAGACATATAATCTCTGAGCACAGGTTATCATACCATGTACAACTACTTTTACCCCAGTTATTTGCATCAGATCTATAACAACGCCCTTTTACAAAGAGATTGGGGTCAAATCAGTCATCTGGTCTCGGCCTGTGGGTTTTAGGAGTGCTTTATACTCATCTACTGGTGTAAAGTCTTGTAGGGTGCACAGGTCAGGCCCATCGTGTCTGAGCAGAAATCTCTCACCAAACAACAGAGAGGCTTCACTGCGCGATAATTCATAAATGTTGTCATGGCCACATTAGTCACAGCGAAAAACCATGAACTGTCCAGAAGCTGCAGAACATATCTGGGTAATCCACACTTGTAGCCATGTCACGAGGGAGAACATGGAATATGTCTTTAAGCTGCACTGACTGTCCTGTTGCAGTGAGAGCTGGGCTTTAGAGCTGTATGTCACATTGACAGGCGTAATCCCTCGTTTGGTGTCCAGTGGAAAGCCTCCGTGTTCCCGTGTCTCTGCGTCCCTCGGCTCTCAGTCTCTTCTGCTTAGTCTGAGCGCATCTTTCTCTCCTGATTCCATCCGCTTTAATGCTTTCCGCAGGTGCCACTCCTTGACGAGCTTCATTTCCCAGAAAGCGAGTTCTGCCCTCCTCCCTCGTCTTCCTCCCTGGTTTTGTTTAGAGGCCCCAGCTGTGCTGTTCACCGCAACTTTCCCTGCGTTTCCCAGGTAACGGGTTTTGAGTGCGAGCCGGGCGGTCTGCGGAGAGGTGCATTTTTCCGGTCACGCTCTGCGTAGCGTGTCTGAAGTGGTCATGGCTTGACCGGCTTTTCCCATCTTCCACCACCTGCTCTGACTGTCTGTCGAGTCCACCGCCGCGTCACTGTGCGTGTCTGTCTGTCTAACTTACTACTCCAGTCTGCTTTTGTTTGTTAGACTCTCTTCCTGGCACAAGGATTTTGTGTATAAAGTTTGCGAGAGTAAATACAGGATGCTGTGAAGTACAGTATGTTTACTTCACCCTATTCCACTCCCCCCTCCTGTGGTTCAAGGGTGTACAGTACAGAAAGCGTTCCCATATTTATTTATATACACACACACACACACTTATATATTTATATATTATTTTTTATATATTATTTTTATCAGTTTACATTTACAAACATTCTTTTTGCCATTAATTGTAATAATCCAGTGAGATTTGTGTATGCACAAGGAGTCTGACAACAGCCGGTATGATCTGATCTCACCATCATCGAGTCCGTCTGTGATTACATGAAGAAACAGAAAAAACTGAGACAAACTAAATCCAGAAGAACTGCGGGAACGTCTCCGAGATGCTTGAAGAAACCTATGTAAACTGATATTTCCTACAGACACTACAGCAAAAGCTAACTGACTTAAAAACATTTTTATATATATATATATATATATATATATATATATAATTTTTTATATGCTATAACATGGTAAAATATATTTTTATTAAATTTTTTATTTATACCATTATAAAATTATATATTGATATTAAAAAATATATTTTTATTTTATTTTATGGTATACGTATTCCCATAATGGTTTCAATCAGCTGACTGGCGATCACATTACAAAATGTTTCTAAATACAAATGTAAAAAATGAATCCTTTCTAGATATCAGTATCTGCATCACCCGTGTTATTTTATTTTAGTTTTTATTTAAATTAATATAATTTAATTTCTTTTTTATTTTATTAACATTGATTTGATGCCATTTTATTTTATCTGCATCACCCGTTTTATTTTATTTTTTATTTAAATTAATATAATATAATATAATTTAATTTCTTTTTTATTTTATTAACATTAATTTGATGCCATTTTATTTTATTTTAGTGCAAAATGAGTCCTTAATAATTTTTTTAATTTAAAATATAAATGGTATATCTGCTTAAATGTGTTTACTTTGTCAACGTTAGAAGTGCACTAACATATAGATGACCTCAGACCTAACACACACAAACTCTAATTTTGATTGCATGGGATCTTTAAGAAAATGTTTATGAAATCTGAAATTTATAGACCATGATGGTAAATTCCATAAACTGACATCAACCCTGCACAAAGTTCAGCAAGAGTTACGTTCTCCTCTTAGGGTTTGGAGATTACTTTGCTCTCTCTCTCCAGCTGATGTGATCCAGATGGCTGGGTGCTGTCAGTCCAGGCGTGTGTATGTTCCCCAGAGGAGGCTGTGTGTGTGTGTGTTTGGTTCAGGGATGTGCTGGCCACTCTTTCGGTGTGCTGCTATCAGCACTAATTACAGTCGGCCTGTCAGCCTTTAGAACAGCCGATAAGAGCAGGGGTGCTATAGAGGAGAAGAGGTCAACACATAGCACAGCGTGTCTCATTTACACATCTTTTTTTCCTCTGTCTTCATTTACAGTCTTTTTTTTTTTGTATTAAATTAATAGTGATAGAACTATATATTTATTAATTTGATAAGCCCGACAATATTTGGCTATTTTGAGATCAGTATCCATTGATAAACGTCACAATGAGGCAGGTTGAATTATTTGCACGTCTTGAGATGCAGTCCAAAAATCTAGACAACTAGTGAGTTTTTTACTATTATTATTATATATATTTTTTATATTATTTTACTTTGTTTTTTTATTGTGTATATTTAATTTCTGATTATATATTATTTCAGATTTTGACTTCCAGATATTCACTAGTGGACTCAGACAGTGTTGTTTTTTTGTGTACCTATTAATATTGTATTTATAATTTTAGATTTTGGCTCCCAGACTTGATTTCAGTAGTACATTGCAAACAACACTATTTTTATATATATGTTCAGACACTTGCATGTGTCATTAGTATCATTATTATTAACCTTTTCCTGAAATCAAGCTCAAATGTAGTTACAAGATTTTAGGCTGGAGAATTTTTAAGAATTTCTGCAATCCACTTCCTAATCTTTTTTCACTATTGTGAAAGGGAGAATTTCTCATTAACATTCTCCAAAAAAACACATCAGTGATAAAGATGCTCATTTAAAAGAGCTTGTATCATTACACTCCCCCTACTGACACACACAGGCTTGTTCCCCAATGATCTTTACTCTGACTGCAGGCTTTTAAATTCACATTTGATGTCTAGGAAGCCCTCGTGCCAGATATGATTCAGCATGTGTTTCCAGGTGTCTCGCTTGTTCCAGTTTTGTCTCTTGTGGATTCACTCGCAGTCACTCAAGCGCTGCTATTCTGTATAATACAAGATTAATACAACTATTACTGTGTTCAGGAAGTACAAAACCCATATTTTCAGATTGCTTACACAATGTAATTTATAGCTTTTGGTGAGTCAATATTAGCTTTAAAGGCGCAAAGCTGTAGATTTTTCTTTAATGTTTCATAATTCCCATCCAGATAGGATGTACAGCACAGACGTCCTCTATAACTCTGTTTTAACCAGCGCTCCGGTACCAACTCCAAAAGCAGTGGATGTATTTCTCTTTTTTTAGGCCAGTAAAAGCAGTTGCTGAAGCTCCTCTGTGCCCCATGGTGGCAATGAACAGTGAACGGACACCATATTTCTCCCCACGTCTCCTCCATGACACACACATGCGCCGAATGCAGATCTTGCACCATTTTTCTCTCTTTCCCACATCTCTCACACACACACACATCCCTGGAAAAAGGGCCTAGAAAAGCCGGGCTGTGGCTCCGGGCCAGGGAATGATGGAGAGTTAGGGTTATTTTTATTTTTTTAATGTGCTGGGACTCCTCCAACACTCAGTTTGTTTAACGCGGCTGGCCTGTATTTTATTTTTATGTGCTAGATCAGGCAGTATCAGGTAGGACTTAGTACTGATGGATTCTGCTGATAACGTTCTCTGAACTCTTCCCTCCCTGCTAATGGTGTCCTCTAAATTCCTCTCCTTCAAATCAGCGGCCCACAAATATTGAAGTGTTAAAGAAATGGACATTTATGTTTAAGCTTAGATATTGCATAGATATGAGTCTGTGAAATGGGGGGGAAAATGTTCTAGCAATGATAATGATATTTTTGTGCTAAAAGCAGCCCTGTGATTTTGGGTTTGGTCTTCTTTATCTAATCTATCTTTCCATCCATTCACCTACCTTTTCTTTACATATATATCTTTCTATGTATCAATTCATCCATCCATAGGACTTTTCATTCAACCATCCATTCACCCATTATCCATTCATTCATATATCTCTTAAGCAATCCAGCCATCCAGTCATTCATTCATCCATCCAAAGTTCATTTGTCCATCCATCCACCTACCTATACACATATATCTCTCTGGCCATCTATCCATTCATCTTTCTCTAGCCATCAGTTCATTTATCCCTCCATCATCCAATCATATCTCTCTGTCCGTCCATCCATCTCTCTATCTGTCCATCCATTCATATATCTCAAGGATCATCTGTCTCTCCATCCATCCATCCATCAATTCAATTCTTTTTCACAGACTTGTTTTGAGGTAAAAATATAAGGTCAAATATCACAATATTTCGAAATGTCCATTTTCCCATCCATTCATCTGTCCGTCCCCACAGTATTTTGTCCAATCTTTGCTTCACATTTTTACTCTTTTGTGTTTCCAAGAAGCTTATCTCTCTTCCAGAATGGTCATGGTTGAGGCAAGCATTTCAAGCGCTGAAAGTAGCCCGACCTCAGATCTGCTTTCGTTTAACATTCCTCCCTCATTTTGCCATCATTTACGTCGGGCTGTCGTCATACAGTAGGAATGGCAGTGATAAGTCATGTTTAGAACCCGCCATCCCGGTCATTCCTGGCGTTCTGTGCGGTGTTCCCCGCTCCGGTGGCTTAACCGGCACACTGCGTCCCCGTCACATACAGGCATAAATCTCCCCACCACCTTAGCTATTCATTATCTCTCCATTGGCTTACACACCCATAGAAACACCAAACCGATAGAGAACAGAGGGAGGTGGCTTATTTTTAGGCCTGCTGGAGGACTTCTGAGAATAAAGCAAGAAGCTGAAAAGAATGCAGAGTGCAGAGAGAGGAAATTGAGTGTTGAGGGCGGTGATGAGATATGTTGATTGATGGGCCGCTTCCCCTCTCTCCGATTGGCTTTGTCGTGAGAAGAGGTGATTGGCCACTTGACCTCTTAGTGATCAATATGGTCTCTTCCCTATCTCCCTCAGAACAAATGTGTGGGGCCCATTGTGTCTCTGTGCTTCTGATAAGAGGCTTTGTCTTCTTTTAGTACAGGAACACAAGGTTGCCTTCTAAGGCACTATCTTAACCCAAATGAAAACGGTATATTTGGAGCACTCTACATAGTCAGAAATTATATATATATATAATTATATATAATATGTGCTACACAAATAAAGCTTTGTAGGAGATTTAACTCCTACAACTTATCACAACTTAAAAAATTAAACTACAGAGATTTTAACCATTTTTAACCATAATGGATTTTAACCATTTCTATCAATATTTGTAAGTAAATAGTCAGGATTGGGGGAGAAAATTAAAATGTTTAAAATGTTGATAATATTTATATAAATCTTAATATAAAATGTTTCACATTTTTAAACAATTCCATTTGGTCTCTCTCTCTCTCTCTCTCTCTCTCTCTCTCTCTCTCTCTCTCTCTCTCTCTCTCTCTCTCTCTCTCTCTCTCTCTCTCTCTCTCTCTCTCTCTCTCACTCACTCTCTCTCTCTCTCTCTCTCTCTCACTCACTCACTCTGAAAAAAAAACTCCCCAAAAAACTGTACTGTCCCCTAACTTTTGAAAGGCGGTGTATATTTGGGCGGTTTTAGGAAGGGATTAAGTGGGTTGTGACCCAGGCTTCTTCTCTTCCCGTGGCCACCCGTGAAATCAACATACCCAGTGTATAAGAAAGATTAGATCGCAGAGGATCCTTGTTAAAAGATGAATCTGAAGGGGACACGTGCACAGGGAAAATTTGAGACACCGAAGAATTCAGATTCGGTTTTCTCTTCTGCTTTAGACTGCCACCTATCTCTCTCTTTTAATGGGGTTGGGAAATGTGGGATTGAAAATGCACGTTATCATGACCTGAATATCGCGTGTGTGAGTGTGTTCACATGGACGTTTGAGCTTTCTCATCCATCATTTCAGACTCCTTATCCTCCATATCCCAGTGCAGATCCTTCCACTTCCTGTTGTTTGCCTCTCCTCATGCCGCCCTCCCTGGGTTTCTCTTTTCACCTCATCTTTCCCTTTGATTTTTATTTTTAGCCAGTGCCGTCCTCATGTATTTTGGCAGGGCAGATAGAGAAGGGCTCATCGGGACCAGGCAGGGAGGTTATGGAGCTGAAGGGGAAGTTCCTTTTTGCCCAAAGTAAACTGACTCACCTCTGGGGCAGCTGCTGCCTGTGGTCTGAACCTGACCATAATGAGCACGGCTAGTCAGGAGGTCAGTGTATTAAAAGGGCTTTCTGACAGGACATGTTAGTGCTCAGAAGCCTCCTGGAACATCACCAGCTTTCATTTTATTAGTTTGCGCCAGGACACGGTGGTTTTTACAGACCTGGGTGGCCCGTGTGTTTGTGGGATACATCACATCTTCATTGCTTTTGATGGTCAAAATGACAGAATTAAGAGTTGTATGGCAGCCCATGGGCATCACACAGAGTGTGTGTGTGTGTGTGTGTACTTCTGTCATGTACACAGGCTTCTTTCTAGTGCTGTGATGTCACTCTGGATAGAATCAGGTCAGCCAGTTCCTCCAAGGAACCGAAGAGAACACGACGAAAAAGAAAGGTTTTGCCAGCGATTGAAAAACTGATAAGAGAAAAAGCAAATTTCGCTGTAAGCCTATGGTTAAAATGGAAGAATAGAGAGGAGCTACAAAACTAGTGTGTTATATTTTCAGATTCCTGACACAATTATGTTGGCCAAATTTGTGTTGCATGCATCTTTTACAGAGTAGGCAACTTAGTGGGGAATGAAACGCAATATAGTAGACAAAGTGAAAATGGGTCTATAGAATACTTGTTTAAAATCCATTAATTAATGAAAATAATCAGGAAATAAGTTAAGTATTATTTGTGCGTACTAGATATATTTATGCTTATGCTGTCACATGCTTAGCAATATGCCAACACCAAACTCCACAGCTGTTCAAAATCATGCCATATACTCTCCTTCCTTTACTATTCCCTAGATTAGTCCACTAATATAGTCAGTTTGAAGGAGTGAATGAAAATGAGTGAGTGATTTCGGACACTGAGTGCGCCGGAAGGGCTGCCGCTTTTGGATCGTTTTTGCTTGCTGTTTAATAATCATTTAAAACTGGCCAGCAGCAATGAAAAGTTTTATCTTGAACTCAGTCATGGAAACTTGCATGTATAAACCTTAATTAAACAATTTAAAAATTAATTAAAAAGGACTTTACACCTGTATAATATTACGCTGTACCCACGGATGGATGGGTGATTCAGCTGCGGGAGCCATCTTTTGGCGAGACGCAGGAATTCATTCGCCGCGGTACTCTCAAAGTGCATTATGGGTATTCTCTAGTCGCTGAGCGTACATAGGTTTTACGCTTGTTACTGCGGTGCATTATGGGATTGATTGCGTGAACTCTATAACATCCACTGTGATTTCGGACACCACTATATATGGCTGTCCCATCAAATAGTGCCCTAGTTAAGGGTATAGGTGGTGATTTAACACAGCCCACTTGTCCAGTTCATGTTAAAAATTCTATTTTTATGTTGTACAGAGTTGCTACCTACATAGAGTGTTCCAAAACAATCCCTTATGAGGTTCTTTTTCACTTACCATGCTACCGTAGAAGGTAACCATCTAGAAAGACAGTAGCAAGTGAGGCAGCTCACTAAGTTTTGGAACGGTTCCAATGAGTTTCTGTGTATAAGAGGTCATACAGAAAATGAGAGGGAGGAAAAGAAAGAGAGGCAAAGGGAAGAGGATTTGACACACACTTCACCACTGATACTCTAGCACACGTGGCTAACGCTAACCCTAAGACATTTTCCAGTCTGCTGCCTTTATTCTTCAGTACACTAAAGACTTTGACCATCTCAGCTGCCGGTACAAGACGTTCACCCTCCCTCTCACGCTGTTACCGCGTGTTTGACCTAACAGGGCTCACTCCCTGAAACAGCTGCACTTGACTGATGGCGATTCGTAGAATTAATTATTTGTGGTGCTTGCTATCACTGTCACACTCCACACAAATGGAGTAATGACTTCTGAAAATTCAGTAAAGCGCCGTAATACTGATGTATTGCGGTCATGGGTGTATATTTGTAGAGTAATTTACAACGGCTTCGAACGTGGCTCAATCAATCTTAATCAAGGACCAGAACTATCTGTTTTCTAAGGTGTATTTTCCAACAGGATGTATTTTACACCGTCTTGTTCAAGATGTCTGAATACTAATTGTGTGTTGTCTCCTCCAAACAGGCAGGAGGCGCTGTTGGCAGCCATCAGCGAGAAGGACGCCAACATCGCTCTTCTAGAGCTGTCGTCCTCGAAGAAGAAGAAGACTCAAGATGAAGTGGCTTTGCTGAAGAGGGAGAAAGACCGATTGGTACATCAGCTGAAACAGCAGGTGAGAACAACCAACAGGCTGGACGTCTACACCCCAGACCATGGCACGAGGCAAAACCATAGACTAAAATGAACACAGACCTCAGTACTCCTAGTTTCCTAGTGGAGTTCTTCAACCTCACCCACAGGAATTACATTGGTGTAGCTTAACCAGACATTCGTCAGCCTAAAAAAATAGTCCCACATCAAAGGAACAATTTCGACTTTATAGCTCAAGTAACAAACATGTTTGTTTCGCTGACGAATTGTGTTTTAGCCCAAATAGGAGCTTTGCTTTTCATCGTTTGAACTTCCTTCCAGGCTCTCATTGTGTTTTACTGTAAAAACTCTTTTTATTCATTTTTACAAACTTAAGATAATTGAAAGCATGCCACAGATGCTGTCCATAGACGTTAGGTTGACATTAACCCGGAATATGCTCTTAAGAGGGGCGTGATTGCACAGAAATATAAGATCACACAGGATATCCTGATGATGTGTTCATAGTACCGCTAACCAGCTGACCTTGCTTTCGTAGTTCTGCTTAACAGTTCAAGGCTAAAGAACAAGTTCTAGAGGAATTAAACCAAGACACGTTGGGAACGAGATCCCAGAGTATGGAGATGCAAACAGGCTACAGATGTCTGGCCGCAAACCCATCAAGAAAGGCAATTTTAAGATTATTTGACTCCTCCTCCAAGTTCCCACAAACCACCTGCAAATGCATGCACACTATAGCTCAAACACACACAGACTAGTGGCCATGCATTCAGATGAGTCTCATACGACGTGCGCGCACATTTCGCATCCTCGTTTACAATATAAACCAGCCACATGCATGTATACAAAAACCCAGCGGCCACAGAAAAACAAACAGAGCGGGAGGACCAACACACACATCCTCACTTTAGCTCCATTCATGTTCACGGGCACACACTGGAAAACACCCCTCCCTCACTGTTTCTCTGAATGACAGGCTATCAGCGCATTGCATAGCAGAAGCATTCCACAGGAAATGGGTGTCAGTAGTGCAGATAGCTGTGGGGCTCAGCTCTCACCCACAGCCCTGAGATCAGGAGGGCAGCCCGCGCCCCCCTCCCGCTCACTGTCAATCACAGCGGGGGGGAATCTGGTTAAGAGCCGGTCAGAGGCCGGTTGCTCTCCTGACATACTAATGGTTCAGGTTAGTGATAAAGGTTACACGCGGTGGTCCTAAATCAGGTCTTTTTGGGCAGTTTTACTTCAGGGTCAAAGTTAGGAGTGAACATAGGAAGGGTTAAGTACCCTTAGTTCGCCTGTCCCTCTTGGACACGTTTTTCCACTTTTAATTCACAGCAGAAAGAAACATTACAAGCAGCCGTTTGGCATTAATTGTCATTTATAATCATTAAGATGCGAAAATGGATAACAAGCCCAAAGGTGTTTGACGTGGCCCATGGTAAGGGTGAGGGCTGTATACGGTTGCAGCCTCTGGATTAGGATTGGGGATCAGGGTCGAAGGATTTGAGTGACAGGGGATGAGTGTGACATAGTGGTACATAAATGGAGTGTTTTTCTTTTTTTTTAAGAGACATGTGCGTAAAGATGTAGGGCAGATAATGGTTCAGAGGAGAGAAAATTCCTGGTTATACATGTCAAGTCTTGTTAAAAAAAAAGAAAGAATAATGTCAAAAGTGTGGCCTTACACCATGTCATAACCAACTGCATTATGATAGTGTCAGCAAATACATTAATCAAAATAAACTTCCATCTTACTTTTTATCCTAATCAGTCTTGGTTAGAGATTCAAACACATTTTTTTCAAACCAATATTTTCTACTTGGTTTTTAATATTGGGTCTCCTAAAAATGCATTTTGTTGTTTCTCTACAGACTAGTACTGTTAGGGGTTAACAGTTTAGGACCCATGGACCAGATGTTTGAAAGAAGACCCGGAGTCAGAATTATAAAAAATTGAAGAGAAGTTTTACTGAAGATAGTTTGCAGTTTCATCAGCAGAAGTCAGCTTCAAGACTCACACAGGAGTTTGTAGGCCGCCCCGCTTACAGTTACAAAGATCACAGCAGTTACACCATTTCAAAGGTCTAAGCTACGTCCTTGCTTCAGGTTGCAGTTTCTGATTGGCTAAAAAATAGATAAACATAGTAATTTTCCACGCATATACAGATAGACAGAAGCATATCTCCGTAGATTATGCCGCTGACACTCAGACCCTGAAGTCAGGCACGTCGTGACCTTCCAGGTCGCAGATTTGGGTTGCTGGGTGCCAGCATGTCTCGAACAACAACTCAGTCAGTCTCCAGCAATGCCAGTGGTTCCTTAACCTGTAAGCAAGAAGACTAACACACACACACTAACACACATACCCGACACACCTTTTCCAAGGTTGGATTTGGCCAGGCTCTAACTATAAACAGGAGTCTCGTCTCAAAACATCAAGATAACAAGTTCTTTCTCTCAGGATAGGACACTTTAGTCTAAATGGAAAGTATAGGCTTTAACTGACAAATGGTCCCTTAAACTATAGACTTCAATGACCTGTTGAAGACCTTTCTCAAACACAAAACCAGTCCCTATTTAATTTCTGGAAGCTGGGATAAATAGGCAAGCAATGTTACTGCATTCAAATATCAAACATTAAAGAATACATGAAAAGAACATTTCAGTAATCACACTGGTAACTTCTATAACAAAGTGAAATCTCCAGAGAAGTCATTCAACTCATTTGATATTTAGAAGGAAAAGTATTGATTAATACCTTGATTATAATCACTCATTACATATACATTGAAGCAGCAGTGGATTCCAATCCACTCCCTTCAGTACCCATGTAGCATGTAGGTTTGGACACTTCTTAATAATAATAGTTTGAATTGGTCATTCAATATGTCACATATTTAGATTTTTTGACACTGGGTAATCCCACCAGTCAAACTGGTCCAAAATTATATTATATATTAAATATCAAATGTGTTTCAGATTAGCTGTTAAATATGTATTTTCTGTTCGACTGCTCGATCAGTTTGTCTAGCAATTTTTCGAGAGGACAGAGAACTGACTTTGAAAATGACTCTTGAAACTCATTGAGCCACACTTGGTTAGGATGAATTGCAATACTGAAAGTGACAGTTTGTGTGCATTTTAGTGAAGATACTTCATCCAATCTCTTCTCAATTGTTTTATTTTACTAGAGCAGGTTTGGATGTACTCAGCGTGTGATAAATGGAGCCTGTCATCTTGTTTAAATGATATTTTCAAGACGACGAGCAGATGGGAACATTTGATGTCTAACAAAAGGCTGCATAATCAACAGCCGTTACTGTGATCCAGAGATTTAAAGTGAAGGAAATTAACTAGTATGAGACCACAAAAAATGGTAAGAGAGAGAGGATGGTAATAACAAAGAGAGAGGCGAAAGAAGACATCCTGTATCTGTTTTTGTTTTGGGATACATCACTCTTCATGATATATGTATTTCAGTGGAAAATGAACTCTCTTTGTTCTTTTTCCTTTTCGTTTTGTTCTTTTTCTTCTCTGGTCTCCGTCTGTGTGTCTGTCAGCCTGCGTGATGATGACAGTGTAAAAATAGGGCCGATGCCTGTTGAGTGTCTTTTGAAGCGCCGGTGTAGTGAAATGTTCTCTCCATCGCATCTTCCTCGTCCATAAATCTCCTCTGTGCGTCGTGACATCGCGCCCAGCTCTGATGTGCTGTCCAAGTTTTATTAGCAGACTTGAGAGAGTGGAATGGTGTGTCGCTGTTGAGCACAGGAGTTGGTTTTTAAAAATGGTCCTGTGCAAATTTGCAGCCCGCAGATTAAACGGCAGAGTGGGAACTGCTCCCCGCTGCCATCACATGGTTCATTGATGTCACAATTAGCTGTGGAGGGAGAGTGGTTTATACTGGAGAGATCAGAACTGCAGTCAGACTGCTTGTGCTTTACTACACATGTGCAATTTACCTGCTATTATAGGAAAACTGACCAGGAATATTGATGACATATCCTGAACTTTGCTGAATTTTGTTTACTCAAATGCTTTCTGCTTTTTGTGTGTGTATGTGTGTATATATATATATGCATACATATACTAGGACTGTCGATTTAACATGTTAATGTAATTCATTATTCATGGGAAAAAATAATGTTAAGATTATAAGTGCAGTGAACGCACCCTGAGGCCTACGTGGTTAGGGCCCGAGCACCGATGGTGTGAGAACCCTCTTGGAATTGCTCTGTTTTTCATCTTGCATTTCATACAGTTGTTTGTTGATGACCATGAAGCAGGGCAAAAACTCACTGCGTGATGGAGCCCAATGCAGTAAGAATGCCCTAAAATTCAGGATATTGGGGCAAAAATGCTCCTGTATGAGTGTTGAGTATTGCTTAATGATAATGATATATTTAAGAAAAATCACATGAGTGCTGTTTTTGTTCCGAATGGTGCAAATGTGAATAAATAAGAAGCTAATATTGTGTTATATTTCAGACGCAATATTGTGTCTGCGCTCAGTTTTGCCAACGAAAATATTACCTGTTGAGCCAGAGCAGTGTTTTGTTTCTGAATGAATCCGTGTTTTGAGCAAATCATTCGGGTGAACCAATGATTCAATATCCCATTCATAAAGAGAGCCATTTACTTCATTCCTGAACGAATCAAATGAATGACTCAATGACTTACACATTTAAATCTGACATTTACCGCCATCTACAGGCAGTTTTAGTTTATTATTTTTATCATTTCATTAAAAAAAAGCATTTAAAATTTTCATATTAATAAATTTTTTTTTAAAGGTATTGTTCACCCCAAAATGAAAATTCTGTCATAATTTTCTCACCCTCATGGCGTTGAATAAAATTATGTTGAATAAAAAAAAAATCTTTCTAAAACTTTTTTTTTTTTTTTTTTTTGTCTATTTGATGCTTTTCTGATTTAACACAATAATGACTATCTTTTAGGGGTAATTTCTCTTCCAAATTTTATGAGCATTTAATTTGAAATGAATTAGATTAATTAATCACCACATTGTGTAATTCATTAGATTAAGCCATTTTAATCTTGTGACAGCTCATATATATATATATATATATATATATATATATATATATATATATATGTATATATATATATATATGTATATATATATATATATATATATATATATATATATATATATATATATGTATATATATATATATATGTATATATATATATATATATATATATATATATATATGAGTAAGGGGTGAATAAATATTGCCGGATACAAAATTGTGCATCCCACCTACGCACCATAGCCATATTCATATATAGCGCCTATTTTGTGTAGGATATATAAGATGGTGCATTTTGCAGCAATAAACATTTAAAACAGTAGTATGCATGCTACATATTTGACACATGATCTCATAACATTGCATAAATACAGCAAGTTGCATCCAGTTATCATATTGGAGATAAAAAGGATGTAATCCATTTTTTTTTGTAAAAATGTCTTCACATTTGAAAGTCCAATCAAATTATAAGTGAAAAAAGAGATGTTAAAAATTGCAGCTGATAATACTTTCAGTTCATTCATCATAGTAGAAATCGGAGATCAGGTCAAGCACATCATGTTGTGCACAGTGTTGCAGCAAATTTATTAGTAGACCATTTATACAGGACATTTGCATATTGTGCACAGTATACATATACTGCTGAAATATTGCATGTTATTAGTACAAGAACAGCAGCCGGCGTGGGAGGGCAACCAAAGCCTCCAGCGCAGATCATCTGAGCTCCCCACACCCAGCCTCGCCTCTCTAAAAGCAGTGTTGGCTCCGAACCGGCAGAAAACACTCCCACCTGCACGAGGCGTCCAACAAATATTTGATAAGTAATAAAATTTATCTTCCTTGCCCCTGCACGGTCTGAAGAGGCTGCATTAATCCACGCCATTATCGTGGAGCATGATTCAGACCATTAATCATCTCGCTGCTCATATTTGAAATCTTTACGACACCTCAGCGGCTACGAGAGTTTCTCCGCGTTCACAGTGAGCTCTCTGTGTGCTGTGGAAAGGTGTAGAATGGTTAGTGTGGTCACCGCCTCCAAACCCAAGCCCTCCTCCATCATAATTCTCAGACTCCTGATGGATCTCAGCAGAGACTTCCTGTCTTTTCCCCAGTTAACTGTATGTCAGCAGACATGCATGTGTGCGAGCGTGTCTTTGGGGTTTCTCATGTCAGCATGAGTGTTATGGAAAGACTGGACTATGTTAGGTAGTCAGTAGTCGATAGCAATATAGTAAATTGCATGATTCTTGATATCAGTTTTGGTGCCCAAGCAAAAAGTAATATGCTTCTGAACACACTCCTGTAATTTAATCCTGTGTGGTGTGGTGTATCCATATGGTTGCATACTTTCCTTTTCCTACCTTAAAGAAAAAACAACAGTATAATGTATTTTTAGAAATAGAAGGATGGTCTTTAAAGTAGCCAATGATATATGTTGTTTTTAAGTCACATGACTCCAAGACTCACATGACTACTTTTCTTGGGCTAGCCCTTAAAGTAAAGACGAGTTTGAAAAGACATCGTGATATATTTGATAAGTTGTTTAGATGTTGTTCACTGATCAGCTTTATCTAACAGACTTACAGAAAACCATTACAATGCTGTACCTCAATGGACAAATCGCAGTACAATAGAATTGCACTTATCTCTTTTCCCAATAAGATCTTTTTTTTTAGGTAGTGCCATTTAATTATATCAAGATATTTTTTTTTTTTTGGATCTACCATGATATATTTTTTTTTATGCATAAATAACACATTTATGGTTTGTATATTTTTTATGTTTTATGGAAAGTCAAGAGCAGTGCACAGTTAGCTGTTCCAAATGAAAACAGCGAGAATGTTAAAAAATCAGATGGGAAAATAATGCGTACCATACAGGGTTGCAGTTGACTATTTATATTAATATCTCATCAAGATTTTGACTGAGAAGTGCATTTGATTCACGTGTGTACACATGTGAGCATTTGATGCACGCTAAAAAAATTTTTTAGTATTGACTTCTAATACTTTCTGACATCCCTGCTTGTAGACGCAGGTTAGGGTTTGAGTCATCAACGCACTCTCATTGTAAGTGGCCCGTGTGTTGTGTGTGTGTGAGTTTGCGGCGACCCTTCTCTCCTCCTCTTTTTGGAGATGAGGATATCGAGTGTGTGTGTAATGAAGTGTGGCTGAGCTGACATGGTGCCTCTTTCAGAGAGAGAGAGAGATGACGTTGATCAAGTGAATGTGTATTTTAGTCCCTCTTCAGAGATGGAAGACGTGCCAAAGCGTCCGACTCACCCGTTCCCTCCGTAGACCTCCCGAGCCCAGTCTGCCCGGGCGTTTAAGCGCGTCTATGTTCGAAAATCAAGACCTACAGGGAGAAGTGATATTTATCCTGACAATTTCGGTGAGCTTCATTACTCTTTTGTGCTTTCCAAGGACTAGAGTTGCAGTTTTGGTCTTTTGTTCGTTTGTAACCAATGTATCTCATGACTAACCCCATCCGCTTCTTAAGGAGATGACCCGGAATGATTCAGACCAATTACAGTTTGCTGGTCCTCTGGGACGGTGTTAAAAAGTCTGGTTGCAGTTCTGTAACCGCAGATTGAGTGTTAGTGTTATTTCCCACAAGTCCTGGAATGGCGTTGGTAATTCCATCCCCTCGCAAACTGCAGATTTGGGTCGATACGTATTTCTCCCATTACCTGCTACAGTGCCTCCACGAGGCCCCGCCAGAGTCGCTGTCCTCGCATGGCTTCGGGCGATGACGGGCATCGGGATGGGCCGAGATGCCAATTCAGTAAAGGGCTCCGGGCCTGCTGTTCTCAGCAGAGCCGTGGTTTTGGGCACAAAATAAAATCGTTTTGTCTCGGAGCTACCCACGAATAAACTTAAAATGCAAAAGCGGCAAATCGTGGCCAAGGCCACTGTGTGCATGTGTTGCCAGCTCGAGGCTGCCGTCTGTGATTGAAAACGTACCTTTATTGGGTTCAAAACACTGGTGTTTTGTTGCAAAGGCTGAGCTCTAGGCGCCTCACGTCCCTTCTGCGGACAAAGTGATCACAGAGCTTAAATTAGAGCGTCCTGCAGCCAATAACAGGGGCAAGAAATCCAGAAAAAAGCACACAAACAACAACATCAACAAGCGTTCGATTCATTGCATGATCTTGTTTGGCTGAAGGTCTTGCAGACCTTGGAGATCTTGTGCCGAGGGGGCCGTGCGAATGGAGGTCGTGGCTCACGGGCCCATCCACGCTGGATTTGTCTTGGATCTGATGCAACTCTCGCTGCTCGTTTAGGAAAAAAGAGTCGCTGTGTTTTCGGAACACGAGACCTCAAAACACAAGCCGCTAAATGGCTGTTTGAATAAGGCCTGTGGGTGTCCAGCTCGTCCAACGTGTGACGTTGTGGAGGAGAGGAAATGGAGATTTTCCACTGCATCTCCGATTGTGGAGAACGTTTTACGATGTTGTTATTATTCGGTCAGACAAATGAATTTTTTTAGAACATTCTGTGCCCCTTTGGCAAGCTGTGAAGACTTTTGGGAGCTTTATTATTACAGGGTTTTGCCTTAACGTCGCTAATGGTAGTTGGTAACGCTTTGCTTTTCTACTGCACAGAAACTGCTGTTTTACTAGTTCCTGTTCCGTTCCTCTAATGAGGGTTGGAGACGGCCCTCTCTTTGCCTTTTTTCCTTTTTCTGGCTCTTCTGTCCTGTCAAAATGACGACCTGGGATTATTCTCCTCTTACCTCAGTTCCTAGCCAATTACACATAATTGTTTTGATAAAATCTTGATGATTTCTAAAGCTGTACTCATTGTTTTTTCTGGTGTGATTAGTGGTATTTGCTAAGCCAAGCATCACTATTACTGTTGCTCACAGTTATTGATTAAAACCAATCCCTAACCCTAAGTATTAAACTATGGTTATTAGGCATCCTGCATGTTTGTGCTACAGACGCGAATGATAACTCAACTCATGAAGCTTGTGAGAAGATATATGCTGCCACTTTTACTTTTTTAGCTTTCAGGTTTAAAAAATTTGCTTCACAGGTAATATGACCACAATACAAAATATTTTTTCATGCTTTTTCAATTAATTCACATTCGTGTTTTACAGTAAATAGGGCAATTGACATTTGCCACCATATTAAGCATCCTGGTCCTCCACAACCACTCGTTTTCTTCAAATATTTTGATATTCAAATGTCTTATTTGTACGTTTTCCATACTTCCCGTCTTACTACTGTATATATGGCATGAGAGAGAGAAAGTGCTGTTCTTTCTGTGGCTAACACCAGCTTTCTAATTCTAACTCGGCAAAGAAGTCTATTTGCTTCCCTCTGGGCGCCCAGAACAGAGAGACCATTCTGTTTCCTCCCAATTCCCAGTTATCGGCTCTGTTCGATTTTAATCCCAGGCCTCTGAAACTGGAAGCACTACCGCTCACAATCATGTAGAATCCTTTCTGTCATGCTTGTCCAAGGAGCTTATCTCAGAGACTGTTATTCATGCAGGGATCTGGGACTGTATTTTTGTGTTATCTTTGCTTTTGATGTCTTGGCCTCTTTAGCAACTTCTGAGACTTAGTAATTACTTTTAATGGTTTGAAAAAATACCATGACAGAGCACTAAACTCTTTCTTCTTGACTATTTGTGACTTACTTTTTGTTCTTAAACACATTATTCTGTTGTTCATTGTTCAGAGGGCTAAAGGGCAGCAACATCAAACATCAAAGTGCCCAAAACCAAAGTAAGGTTCAGAAGTTAACAGTGGAACCCTTATATTAGTGCATTATCCTGTAAATATCCGTCCTTTTATTGGAATTTTCCTGTGTTTGTAGTGGAAGATAATTGTGTTGTTTTATTTACGAGATGTAAATAAAACAACAAAATTATCTTCCACTATAAACATTAGACAGTAGAAGTGAAAGTAATGTAAAAAAAGAGTCAAAATAAAAGTAGTGAAAAAAAAATTATATATACTCATTTACTTTTGATATTTATCAAGTTACAATTTCAAATGGAGTCTTCCGTATTATACATAATCATTTTACTACTAATATTTTAATGTGTGTTATTTCTACCTGGTTTGTGGTGTTTGTAGAAGGTGGAAAATTTGTACATGGAAATAGGATTCCAGTTTCGGTTCCAGTTTTTTGGACAGGAAACTCGTGGATAGGCATTACTGGCATGCAGATTATTGGAAATCATTTCCTAGTGTTAACTGCAGGGGTTTTAACACATAGACCTGTGATGCTTGTGTGGGAAATGTGAGTTTGACTTCAACTTCATTTGACATGCTTGTCAAAAATGTACTCGCTGTACAATAGTCTGAACACTAATGTGGAAAAGAGGTTTGGTGTACCTGTGGCAAACATCTTTTACATTAACAGGAGAGTGTGTGTGTGTGTGTGGTCTCTTACACACCTGGAGAAAACAAAGGAGCTAGAACTCCTATTGTTAACAGAGGGGCTTTAATAAAACATTACTTTTCCAGCGTTCATGTTGAACACACACACACTTTGGTTACTTGCTAAGTAAAAGATCACCATTCATGCCTGTATGTCTATCTACAGTAGGTTAATCTCACAGTGGACATATCTTTGTCATATTTCACACCAAAATCACAAGAGAAAACTAAGAAATATATTGGAATAAGTTGGACATTAAAATACTATTTATTTATTTACCTCAATGCAGCTTTTTTTTTTTTTTTGACAAGCTTCGTGATATCTACTTGATCATTCACTGGTGCTAGCATGCATATTCAGTTGTCCTTTTCCTTTGCTGGTTTCCTCATGATCACTCCTGTACACAGCTAAGTATGCATTAATCTGTTTATTACAATCATAACTCAGTGTAATAAAAAGTTCGGAATCGTGCGTTCAAAAGACGAAACATGATTTGAAGTACTAAACGCTGCCCCAATTATTACACAATCTTTTAAATATAGTCATTATGTAATTATTGTGATTGCATTATGTGACACTTGAAATGTGAGCAATTGAAAACCCTGGACTCTCCGATGAAGTCTCCTGCTCTTCCCACTGAGCTGTCTGTGTTTAAGCTACTGCTTTCCATTCCAAGGAAACCTTGATGTGTGAAACTTTTGTTTTTCAACTAAGAATTACTGTGCTGTGCTGTGAACACACAATATAATGCATTTTTTATGTATTTTATTTTTTTAAATAAAGCTAAATATGGCAAGGCATGGAGAGGAAGTAGATTGAGGTCATGAACTCCAGAGGTCACGGGGTGCCATGGAGGAGTCACTTCACTCTGGAGGTGTAGGAAAGGCTCTCGTTATGTCGTTTCACTTCCGTGACCCCAATTATGAGCTTGACAAAAAGGCCTTTGATATCTCACTGAATCCAGAGCGATGACTCAGAATCGTGAGACAGCGTTTTTTTAGTGTTCAATTTTTCTCCCTTTTTTTGGCAGCTCATCAGCATTTTTGAGTCGTAATGGATGGGGATGGGGGGTGGAAAGGGGTGAGAGAAATGATAATGGCGGAGAAGTAGAATAATTGTGAAAATGATTAGATTAAGTGAGCAAATGAGTTCTCCAGTTGGGACGGAAACCAAAGAATTGAGGTCAGCATTCCTGACAATTATCATAAGAGGAGAGAGAGAGAGAGAGAGAGAGAGAGAGACACACACACACAGAGAGAGAGAGAGAGAAAATCCAAACAAGCAATCAAGGTATGTAGTGAAAAAAAGATGGAAATGCTAAGACGGATAAGGGAAGTAGAAAGTACAGGAAAGTGTGGCACTTAGAAGCATTCCAGCTTTGTGCTTTTAGATGTTTTGTTCTGGTGGCAGTAACTTGAGCAGTTTTGTAAACCGTGCAGCGCGCTCAAGCAATGGGGCTCAGTGTGCGTCCCCCATCCGCTCAACTTTATCAAGTCCATATCATTGCCTGTAGCTGAAGGAATTTTGAGGAAAGTGAGGTCTTGGAACAAGGGGGAAAGCAGAGATGCAGAGCCCCAAGTGCTGGATTCCTGAACCCCGAACACACACACATACACAAAAGCGTTCCTTTGCCATAAGCCACTCAGACAGGGATCTGGTTTCATGGTAAATTTTATTACACATGGATGTAAGGGGCTCCTACAATTAGGGAGGGCTTCTTAACAGGGTCTCGCTTATCCGTCTGCTTGTTAGCCTGCTAGCTTGAACATTTCGTTCTCCCATTTTATGTTCCTTCCCAACCTCCCCTTTCTGCCCCGTGCCCAGTCTCTTCCATTCCAATTCAACCTCTCTAACTCAATCCCATTTCTCTCCCAACATCTCTCCTCTCTTCCAGCACCGGCCACCTTTTCTTTCTTCTTTGCTTTATGGCTTACATATGAGCTGTTAAGTTAGGAGTGTGCCTCCCTGTTCTGTAGCCATCTGGGATCGTCTCTTCAGAACCCCTCTGGCCCTTTGAGGAGATCCGGTTTCCATGAACGCTCACCCTCACCTCCCTCTTTCCTCACGTACATACACAAACACCTCCCTGTGGACCCCCTCGACATCTCTGAGATTCCTCCCTCCTCGCCTTCCATTGTCCGTGTTTTTGAAGGAACGTCTGCGGATTGTGTGAAGATTGGATGTTCTGCCAAAGTAAATCCAGGAGGTTTAGTGGTTCCTACTAATGTAGGGTACATGATGTCATTGGCTAGATCATGGACAAGGGTCGAAGGCCACACATGGACATTTGTAGCAATTTGTCTCTTCTCTCTAGTTCTCCCCTCCGGAGTGAGTTTTATCTCCTGGCGGAGGGCCTCTTCCGCTTGGAGAGTGGCAACTGTATAACACCCCTCACCTGTTTTCAAAACAAAGATGTGAGCTTGAACGTTTTTGAAAATCATCTCTGTGTTTTCATTCTTAGTAAATTAGAGGGGGTCAGCCTTAAGGGGAGGTGGAGGGAACTCTGGATAGTGATGTTTAAATAACTCTGGCATGTTTTTAGGAAAATTATGGCAGATTTGCAGTATTGCCTCATATATCATTTTATTAACCCTGGGAAGGTTCCTCAGTTTGACTGAATGAAAAATGATACACTTTTTTTCTTACTGCGGAACCCAAAAGTAGATGTTTTGAAGAATTTTCTCGCTGCTTTCAAGCTTAAAACAGCACCACAAGAGTTGTTCAAACGTCCTTTTCACCATATTACAAGTGAATTCAAATAATTCAATAACTTAGTTTGAGAAAAAGGCTGAAATTGAATGGCATAATTGGACAAAAACTGTAACCACCCTCAAGTTGTTCCAAACTTGCATGACTTTCTTTTTTCCATGTAACAAAAAAGAGGATGGGGGGGCGGTGCTCCAATGTTGTTTTGGAGCCCAATGACTTTGTGTATGGGCAAACAATCATCAAAATATCTTCTTTTGCATTCTGCAGAAGAAAGAAATTCATACAGGTTTAGAATGCCATGAGGGTGAGTAAATGTTTTAGGTGAACTGTTCCTTTACACTTGAATCAGTCACAATGTCAGAAACAAGATTGCGCCCAAGTGCACATATACACACACTTGTTCGATTGTACAGACCTATGAGCAAAGATTTCCCCAGTGCAGTTCAATAAACATTTTATGAGTCCCTGCGCCCCACTAAACTCGGTCGGTATCGAAAACCACTTCACTCGTGAGCCGGCAAATAAGCAAATACCTCCTCCCCCTTTCTCTAGTTCTCGCTTTTGCTTTGCAAATGAGTTTCTCTCTCCAGTGGCCATAGTCATCTGTAGGTGCTCTGTGGCCCAGAACCCTGAAATTTTACAGCTTCATTGCAAAATGTTTGTTTTTAATGTTTATTTTTTTAGTACATGTTGCTTTTTTCCAATTTTTTCAGGAGGGGAAATGAACGATGCATGTTCATGCTGGGAAAGCCGTGTACGCCTAATGTTAGCAACGTTGGCTGAATGATTTTTCCCTCTCCATCTCGGTAACTTCTTTGCTTGTATGTAGGTCTGTACCAGGATGTACATGCTAAAAGCCGGAGAGCTTAAGCCTGACTTTCCGAACCCTCGCCCTGAATCCTTCGCACTAACCCGCTGAGCATGTGGAACAAATTGTCTCAAATGGGGTATTTTCCTCCTCGTGAGGTAGTGACAGTTGATCTAAAATGTTGTGTTTTTTTCTTTCTTTCTGGGGCTATAATGGCTTCCCCTCTCAGCGTCTCGGCCTCCGGCCTTCTCCTCCATGTAGACTGCTGCCTTCTGAGAAAAACTGAGAGGTTGTTGAGTACAGAGTGTCTGAGAGCTGCTCAGGTTGTTTGTTCAACATTTTTATTTAACCTCTGACTAAGTGGCTTGTTAACAGGTATAGAACGAGTCGTGCCTACACAAGAACTACTACACATCGTGCCTTGTGGGTTTCTTTTTACTGCGTGTTTCCGAACCTATAGGAGCACAGAAGAAGGTTTTTTAAAGAATGTTTCAACTGTTTTTTTCCATTTATTTAGTCAATTGGGTCCAAAATACCTTTAATTGTATGGACAAAAAAAAAAAAAAACACAGGCAAATGTCTTCTTTTTTGTTCCACATAAAGTCATACAGGTTTGGAACAACATTAGGGGGAATAAATGATGACGCTATTTTTATTTTTGGGTGAACTGTCCCTTTAAGACACTTTTTCTCATCCAGGTCACTTGCATTGACATAATTCTGACCCAGACGTTCACACATGGCTGCCCGGTGGTCGGTTAACGTTATGTTTATTACTGTAACAGAGGAGGAGGATGGGAGAGAAAAACTGGGGGTGCGGGAGATGGAGGGAAGAGGGTGAGAAAACCAAACAGAAGGAGCCCAACCATCACATTCTGGTCAGGGAGAAGCCGGGAAACAAGCTGAAGAATCCAGAAGGGCAGGGTGTGGGTCCACTCTCATTCGAATTTAATGTCTTATTGATACATTTCATCGCTTATTCTCGTTGCCGTGTGGTGGTGGAGTCAGTTGTGATGGTCGGCTTGCCAAAAGTAATCATGTGCATTTTTCCTTATTTCTGCAATAGATGTATTTAACAAAAACTGGGGATGATGCCGATATGACTTGACTACATTAACCCCAACTCAGTTTGGGTGTAGTTCATTTCGGTCATAATTTACATACCCTCATTTTGTTCCCAATGTTTATTTGTAATGTAGAAATAAGACTTCAGTGAAAATTTGAAAAATGTTTACGCTGCTCTTTTGCATTTAATGGAAGCAATATTGAGACCATTCCAACCACATAGCAATGTGTTAAAAATCATTCTGAATACCCTAGCAACTGCATTGCAAAGTTTTTAAAAAAAACGACTCTGAACTGGAGCTTTGTACCCATGTCAACTTCCAAAAAATAAATGACCATACACATAGTTTAAAAGTGATCCAAACAACTTGCGTGCTAAATTCCAAGTGTTTTGAAGCCATGTGTTTGATAGATTTGTGGGAGTAAGAGACCAAAGTGACTGAAAAATCTTGCTGTCTGTCCCCAAATGTAAAATATATTCGGTTGTGAGAAGATGTGTCATGCCAGGTTTGACATCAGTGATGAAGTTGGTTGGTGGTGCATGTCTTGTAACCACGTGTAACTCTCCGAATTTGAATATACATAAGTTCGAATGAAATTGCAAAACTATAGCAGAGGGTAAATGATTCCAGAGTTTTAATTATTGGCAATCTTTTTAATTGGTAAATTGTAATTGAGAAATACAAACTTTAAAGGCATTTTCTGTTAATGTTGCATGCAGAATTCAAACTCATGTCGTCCACATGAGTTCCACAGCTCAATGTGTCAGAGCCTGTACGCTCAGCCTCATCCTCCAATAAATTAGTGCATTTCTAATCTAAGAAGTGAGCAGACATGGAAACCTTGGGGCGCTTGTTAAAACTGTACTTGGTTTGAGCAAGTTGAGGCTTGAATCTCTCCTGTATCAAGCAGGGAGGTGAGTATGCTGTGCGTCTGTGTTTATATTTGAGAGAAACTGGTGTTTTGTTCTCTATTCTCTACATCTCGGATCTTCTCTCACTGTCTCTGTTATTGCTTTTTCACACCCTTCTCCTCTGGGTTTAAAAGATCTCCGTTGCTCGCTTTTTTCCTCCTCACTCAAATCCATTCCAGCTGAAACTTGCGTGAATACTCTGTGATCCCCCTCTCGCTGTAGGGCTCGAAGTAATACTCTGTCTATCAAAAGGAATATCAGAATCACTTCTTATAATGCTTGTAATTGAATTCATACAGATAAAATTTCCACTCTTAACAGCATGAGCTGAGATGGAGATTTGATAACTCAAGCCCCAAGACTACTAGGCTTAGAGTCAGAACGGGCTCATTTCAAAATATGTACGTGTGTGTTTTGGCAGTAGTTAACAATGAGCTTTATCTTTTACAGACACAGAACCGCATGAAGTTAATGGCTGATAACTATGAGGATGACCACCTCAAGGCCTCCAAATCTGACCAGACCAATCATAAACCCTCTCCAGATCAGGTGAGCCAGTCAGAGCGTTCATTTTTTGAGTGCACCTAAGAGAACCACTTTCTTTCTTTATCCTTTACTACTTAAATTAAGTTTACTAAGGTAAGTGTCACTTTTAATATTGATCATACTTGGGGTTTGTGATTATATGTTTAAATGATTTTTTTATTATTATTATTATTTTCAATTTTTATTAAGAATGTTAAAAATATGTATTTCTCAAAGTCTCTCTCTCTCTCTCTCTCTCTCTCTCTCTCTCTCTCTCTCTCTCTCTCTCTCTCTCTCTCTCTCTCTCTCTCTCTCTCTCTCACTCTCTCTCTCACACTCTCTCTCTCACACTGATATCTGATTTCTCCCTAAAGGCCCTATCCTGATTTATAAAAAGGCAATTATAACCAAACAAAAACAACAGGAAATTACATATTTCATATTTAATAAGGCACTGCATCCTCAGCTCCAATTTGTGTATTATTTCATATTGGGTCACCCAAAAAAAAGCTCACGTTTTCTCATTCATGAATGTGCGGGCACACACATCCCTGAGTGTTTTTCTTGGAAGAGTTCAGGCACACAGGATGATTCTGGAAGATTTAACTGGCTTTGTTCTTTGTTGCTTTAAAACGTTGAATTCCTTTCGCCTTAAGCCTCTCTCCTCTGGATGGCTGTCCAACAGGAATTAGTTCATAAGGAGAGAAAGAGGAAAGAATTGACATGATAAAGGATGAATAGAGAGTGAAATTCAAAGAGAAAGGACAGCCTGTTGCATTCTTCAGTCCCAGCTCTCCCAGGAAGCACAAATCCTACTGGTTGTTATGACATGACTTGATGCGCTAAACGCAGTGTGTCATACCTGTCCATGGACTCCTGAAGTAATCTAGTTCAAGTGCTACATCCTAATTCACATGCTGAAAGAAACCTATCAATCAACAACACTCCGGCTAGGCCCTCATCACAAACACAACACAACACGGTGTGTGTGTGCGTGTGTGCTGATGGAGCCAATTGGAACTACGTCTACACACATATACACACTCAATCTCCCACGCGCACACAGACATTTGCTATAAAGCTATCCCAGGGTCTCTCCCCCATTACAAACCCTTTTCATTGTCTTTCCCAATTGCCAAGAAAACACTTAGCTCACATTTTCCTGTGATCTTCATTTCTCACTTACATATTTCCAACTCAAATAAGAACACCCTCACACATCAACACCTGAGCCCATTCCAACCTCCCCGATCGCACTGTTATCACCTAAACATGCCGACTACAGAGCTGGGACCGACAGGGACCTTAGACAGCATTCATTGCAGGTATTTTCCACAGCCATTCAGGACAGATGGGGTAGAGGCCATGTGTGTTACTCATTTTGAGCTCATACTGCTATGGTTTCAATTCCTGTTGGAGCGTAGCTACCTTTTTTTTGGGAGGGGGGAGGGCTGAGACCAGTTGCATTTAATGCTCTGTTTCACTTCAGTTAAATGGCTAACTAATCACCCTTAACCCTCTGTTGAGAGATGGAGAAATTAATGGCAAAGTGGTGTCTCAGTCTTATAGATGACATTCATTCAGCATGTTTTCACTACATGTAAAATAGTGTATAGACTCTGTGCTGATCCTCACTGAGTGTTTGACAAAGGGCATGCATTTTCAGTGCAATACATGACCTGCTCTCACCCACTAATAACTTCTTTCTTTAATCCCATGCTGCCTTGGATTAAACCTGCACTCATTTTCCACCAATAGGACGATGAGGAGGGCATTTGGGCATAGCCAATCATGTGCCCTCTCCCAGCCATTTTGTTCAGAAGGGTGAGAAATGTATAAATGGGGAATGATGCTCTTCTTCTGTATTTCATCATGTGTTAACCGTCTTTGAGTGTGCTTTTTTTTCTTCATTTTCCAGTTCATCCTTTCATTTCTTATTTCCCTCTCTTATTGTTTTCATGTTTTGTGATTTCATTGTCCGTTTTTTTGTCTTCCTCATTTTGATGTGTATATTGATGATTTGTTTTTTTTTACCTCAAAAAGTGTTGTGCATTTGTTGTACAGTTCTAAATCAGTCTTTTTCAACTTGTTGGCCACAACCTAAAAATTGGTCACAGCCTAGGTCTGTTCTGATTTGTTCCTGGGCTTTATTTTTAAATGTATTACTGCAGAAGTTTTTTTTATTTTTATTGATTATTAAATGAATTATATAAATGCAATTATAAATGCATTTTTCTTGGTGTTCAGGACCAAATCCGAACAAACCTGGGCGTTGTTTTTGCTAAATTTGCATATTTGTCATCTGTTGCTATGTTGGTAAATTTACAAATTGTCAGGCCAATGCAATTAATGGTAATATATAGCATTTAAATGTTTGATTTCTAAGGACATTTTAGCTTTGAATGATAAACCATTTTGGTCCTATAGCGGGTCACCACTTCTAATATAAAATCTGAGTCCTGAAACAAAACCAGCTAAGAAGCACTGCTTTATATAGTGTTTTTATGAATAAATCAATGTAGCTTAAGCCCTTTAAATTGATTTTTTTATAAATGACTTGAGCAGCTATTGAACTGACATATCCTTTCCCATCCCTTGTCGAACATCTATTCAGGATTTCTGTCACGCAGACAGTTGAATTCTTTCCTCCACCTGTATTATTTTACACACACAGCCAAGGAACAAATCGACCCGTCTGCCTTTTGACTACTGTGGTCTTTTCCTGTCTTTTCCCTCCAAAAAAACAACAACATTCTCATATTTGCCTCCACACTGACAGCTTTGATGGATGGTTTTGAGGAAACAGATAGACCGTAGAATACATATGATCTGCACATGTTTAATCCATAGGACATATGCGCAACCGTTCGCGCTCTCCCATCAGAGCCGTTGCCCTATGCCCGTGGTGATGCTAAATGCCATGTGGCGTTTTGACTGTAATTAATTTGCAGGTTGCTCCCTGTCGATGCAGCCTGCAGATAACATGTTCATTGCATGAACAGTCGCATGCGTTAAAGCGCATATAATGCGAGTGCAATTAGGCGTAGCAGAGCGCTGGAGAACAGAGTAGAATTGTGTGAGCTGTGAGCCGAGTGTCTCGGCAGTGTGAAGGGAGGTTTTTAATCTGAACAGCTGCCCACATACACTGTGTCCTATTTCAGGCAACTAATGGGCCCCTTTTGCTAATGTTTTTGCTTCGTTCGCAGTTCTTAATATATGAACCCCTAAGCTGTTCGCCCAACATTTTGAGGAAGAATTCAGATCGTCCACTGCACCCACTGTGCCAAACCTACATGTAACCGTAACATTGAAGTCGCTCTTTGTGTATCATATGACCATGTAAAACTTGTAATGGCATTTAGCTGGGCAGATCAAGACCCCCAGGTCCCTGAATGTATTAAGGCTCACATAAAGGGCAGCCGTGTTCTCCGAACCGTGTTCTCGGGGCAAGGCAGGGGGAACAGCAGTCGTACGTACAAGTGCATGATTAGAGGGTAATAATCTCAACATGACTCTGATCTCCTTCATGTTGAATTGTGGGTGGTCGAGGCCTATTTAATTGCTCAGCGTTTGGCACGATAACCCACCGCAACCCTGAAATCGCTGTCGGCTATGATGAAATGCAGTCCATTTTAATCTGACTGTGTGGTGCATCGCTAGGTGTATTTACAGATGCTCTCTGGTCCTTGACTCTGTTTTGTGTTGTTGTTCTTTAGGGGTTCACATTTTCTCCTGCGGCTGGCTGTTTTTTGTTGATAATTGATGCATGTCTGCTTTTGTTGTCCTCTTCCATCATTCCAGTGTCATTGTGTGATGATGCGTGTGGTTTTTCGGAGCTCTGGAGTTCTGGAAATTAACCCCCACGAGTGAGGGAGCTTGAAATTTTCAGAACTCTTCCAGTTACGCTAGCAGAATATTTGTAAGCTCTGCCTTGAGGTAAATGTCAAGATGAGCTGAGCTTCAAATATCAGAAGGACTGACAGATCATCAAACCCTTTGTGGTAACTTGTCTTCTTATCTGTTTGTCCTCTTGTTTGTTTGAATTCCTTTTGAAAATGTTTGTTTCTCAGTTTTAGCCTAGACATCTGCAAGAAGTGGGGAAAGTGTGATATCCACCCCAAACTTGACTGTATCATTTCATTTTCTGTGCAACTGGAAGAACCAGACCCAGATGGGAGATGTCCTTATAAGCGAAAAAGTTGTCAAACTGTTGCCCCCCCCCCCCCCCCCCCCCCCAACCCGGGTACATCGTCCTCCCTAATTTCCACATCTCTCCCTCTTTCTTTTGTCACAAAGGTTGCGTACAACATGATGCCAGAGCGGGTGTTAGCATGCGGAGCAGAAAAGTAATGAAGACTCCATTGTTGTCACCTCTATTTGACGACCTTAGACATTACTAAACGTTTGGACGGTGCAATTCCATGGAAAACTGTGAAACAGAGTTTGGCAATCACTCACATATTCCAGGGGTCAGTGGGTACCCGTCCCGCTGGAGCAACTAAGGTGTAACCTCTTCTGAACCCGACCCATGAGCGCAACCACCCACCATTTGCCCACATTATTAAAACGGTCCCGCCCCTCAATGAGAGAACAGAGACCTTGTTGCTGCCTTGGATTTTTTTTTTTTTTTCAGCTCAAAAATGGCTCAGTGGTCAGAGGAGGAAAATTTCAACAGTTCTGTTTTAGTCATTAATATGAACCCAAAATGCATGTTTGCTTTCTTATTTGCCTTTTGTACTTGCATTGTTTATTCCAGCTTGACTTTTTTCTTTCTGTCAGTTCCAACTGACTCCAGTCCAAATATTTATAATTAGATTAAAATGGGAAACATGTGGCGGCGAGGGAAGTTGCAGGGGGTCGTTGTTGAAACCTTCCCACCTCCATATGATTTCAATATAAAACTGGCCTCTGGCTCCATGCGCCTGGTGCAGACAGGAGGGTAGACAGTGGTGGGGCCCTCACTCAGTCTGGGGGACTTCGCTTGGCAGAGCGCAAACTTGGGGTTTCTGCGGAGCCCCTGAACCATGCTGCCCTACTTCCTGTACCATGAAACTGAGATCTACATCCCTGGAACAGAAGAGAGTCACTGTACCCCAAATGGCTCAATCAGTCACTTTCCGAGTGGAATCACTTCTCCGTTTGTCAGAGTAAGAGCATGCCATAGGAAATGAGGAAATAGGGTGTCATTGGAAACATACCCTAGCTCCTTGCAAGGGGTCAGAGGTCGTTTGACGGATGGTCGTTGCTCACAGAGCCTCTGGAGAGGCCAGTAGACTGAAATGACTCTTAGCCAATCAAGCGTGCGACAGATTTCTACCAGTTGGTCCCAGCAGCACGTATGCGGTGGGTTTTATCTGACCCTGTAATCGGAGCCCCTTGCTCGGCTTGATGAGAGACCGATGACTGCCCTTGAAGACGAGATGAATGGCTGTAGTTCTGCAGCGACTACATTTGAATCGGCCAATCGGAAGAGTGTTGAGATGGCAGCATCTAAGTGTTGAGATGATGATGTCATGAAGGATGAGCTCACCTATAAGAGCTCATATAGGAGTGTGTTGAATCTCTCCTCTGTCAAGGCTTTTGGCTGAACGTTCTCAGCTGGATCCTGAGAGAGACTCTGCTTAGCATCAACCGGATAGGCGATGACTTCCCCCGCCACCTCTGTTTTTCACTGAGTATGTCAATATATGTATTTTCCTGAGAGGAATTCTGAGCTGGCTCGGATTGAGATGGTACGTGTTTGGGGAGGTTAAGTTCACTAGTCATGTCAGAAGTTATCTCAACATGTTCAGCTTCTCACGATTTCCAGTCCAGCTATATATAGTCCTGAATTTTGAAATCTGTCTGCCTTGTGGCGCAACTTTTGCTCCTTTTTGAAGATATGAAGGTGCCACTTTTGATGTACTCTCTTGCCCTCTCTCCCTCGTTCTTAATGTTCCCTCTCTTCTCCCTCTCTCTCAGGCATAACTTTGCTTTTTTGGGCAGTTTTGTTTGCCCAGTCTTGCTTTACTGCCTAACTGTCCTGCTTTTTAAGGCCTCAGCAAACCACACGTCTTGGCCTGCTCTCCCAGGATGCATCACTCAAGAAAAATACATTTTAATGCTGCATCCATGTTTCTGGTTTCCCTCTTGGAACTAGGCAATCCAAGGACGTACTGGCCTGCTGGGTTCTGCTTGCCTGGTCTATGTCAGAGGGTAAACTGGGAAAATAGACTAAAAATGTCAATCGAACCACAGCATTTCTAATGAATGCTGAATGATGAAAAAACTTTTTTTTGTTTTTGCCCCAACATTGTATCAGTTCTCCCCTCAGAGTTTTGAAATTGATTTTAGGCTGTCAATAATTGGTGAGTTCTGGCGATGATAAAAGTATGGATTTCTGTTGTTGACCTCAGAATTACCAAATGACTGTGAACAATTCTATCAAAACAAATAATTGCAGGACTCCTCCCTCCTCAAACTTGCTGAACCCAGTATGGCCACAATTTCTGCGCAAGCTGCTGAAACAGTAAAGTTCGAGGCTCATTGTGGTGGGGATTATGTGGTTGGAACGTTTTGGCCCCCTGGTCCAGTGCGCCATTTCTGGATGTGTTAACGGGCGGACGTGGAAGCCCTACCCTGGGCGTTGCGCCGATCGGCTCCCCTCTCCAGGTTAGGAGGGGAAAGTGCTCGTAATATTATTTATTAATGATCCGTGACTGTGAGCCGTGGAAAATCCTCAGGATTTTAGAGTGTCTTCTAACTGATAAAGCAATTGTCTGAGCATTTCCCACTCCAGTGAAACTCTGAAAGAAATGGTTATTGCAGGGAGATTGTTAACCATGTTAACCATGCTCATCTGGAAAAACAATGCATCTGGAACTGGTGCTGTATTTGTTATGTGATATTTCCCTGGGATTTATCACTGGAAACGTGTTGATGTGTTCACTTCCAGATTGTTCTTGTTTTTACTAGGGATGCTTAGACATGTTGCGTCCTAATCTCCGCCAGCTAAATGTTAGCTTCATACTGCTAATAAACTCCCTGCGGCATGTCAATAGGCCTTAATGCTTTCCAGAGCTGTGGATGGGGGGCCTGGAGCAGGTTGAGCCCTCTGGCCCCCCTGCGGCCGCCGCTGGTCTGATTTAAGGCTGATAGGAAAGAGCTGGCTCAGATTCTGCACCCTGCCTAAGCTGTCCAACAACCACCTTAAATCTCTCAGTTCATTTAGCACTTAACCAGCCGTGGACGGAATGAGCGCTGGAGACCGGACGCGTGGAAACTGCATCGTTGCTCTCTCTCCTTGTATTTCTTCCTCCTTTGCTGCTGCTTCTTCTTTGTCTCTTCCCCCACCTAACCCTTGGTTCAGTCTGTTTCCGTTTACCTAGCTCTCCAATTAAGCCTAAAATCGAGGGCCTAGAACTACCTCTATTATCAGTCAATAAAAAGGGAAGCCTGCCATGTGTGGTTCACACTTAAAAGAGGTGTGACAGGTTAACATAAGACGCTTATGTGTAGACCAAACTAGGACACAAGTGCATGTGTGAATCACATAAATATAAAAAGTGTGAAAATGCCATACTATGATTTATTTCGTAACAAAAAAATGTATATTATAATGTGAAAAATTTAGCTTTGATACATCACAGTTTTTTTAAAAGTATTTTATTTTTTAGTGTTTTATATTTAAAGTAGACAATAAGGTAATGGTTCATGGTCATATTTAAAAAGTAACTATTTAGTATAAAACATTTACCTATTTAAAAAAATACTAAACAGAATGTTTTCTAATATATTACAAATTAAATGAATACAATTGTATTAAATTCAAATTGAATTAATTAATTATGATATATACCATTACAAAGATGAAAGATTTTGTTTGTAGCGCCTGGGCCTTTGTGAAAGTGTGTCATTTTCTCTTTGAACCAGAGCTGTTGACACACTTCCTCCACACTTAAATTATTCCTGTCTCTGAGGACCAGGTGTGATAGCAGAGGATTGTATATTTCATACATTTCAGTCTGTTAGAGCCATCTCTACCAGCTCTGCACCCTTGAACCCACCAAGAGCCCCATTCTCAGCCTCTCTGTTTCCTCTGCCCCCTGTCTTTACATGCGTAGCGGCGTAAGTCTTCTGGTGTTGAGTGCTACACAGGGGAAACACTTTGACCTCAGGATGTGGTTCTCCTTAGATCTCTCCATCCACAGCTGTTCTCAAAACTCTTTTTGGCCTCTTGTGGAGCACTGACAGCAACACGAGAGCTATCTTAAAAGTTAGGGCTGTTTGTGCAACAAAACTGCTCCAAGTCAATTATAATACCTGGAGCAAGTTATCTGTTAACATTCCCGTTTCTCATAATGGCAGTTGCTCGGCTATCCAGGCAAAGGAGAGAAGTTGGCAACAAAACAACAGACTACTAAAATAATACAAATAGCTGAAAGCTTTTTAAGACCTCAGATGAAGGATGCCATTAAAAGAAACAGACTCAAGTCAAAGGTCTTCCGTGCATCGTAAGGTTAAACTTAAATGTGACACGTTTATAGTGTTGATTTAAATCTTCCGTTCATGATTTTCTAAGCTCCCTCTTGTTATGTGTAGATCTGGCTTTAAGTCATTAACTCGTCTGGTTTGCCCTCACAGTGGGGTAGATGTTCTGGAGCTTTGCTACATGTTCACCCCTTCCTCTGCTTTCTCTTCTAAACACCCGGTTAATGATGCCCCTCAACCTCAGTTTGAAGAGGTCAGGACCTTCTTTCACCCCAACACCCCTCACCTTCAGGGTGACAACCCCCATGGTCACCCCTCCCACCTCATGGAGTGAAACTACAACCCACACGACAGCTTTACTTCCCTTTTCAAGAGGCTAATTTCTTCTTGGCAGTTTTAAAGTATTTTTTTGCTCATTACGGCTATGGATACACACACACACGCACAAATACACAATGAATGGAATGCTGTCCCTAGACTGCAGCCTTCATGGTCTGTTTAAATGGCGCTATGATGGTGACACTGGGAGTTACTTGGTGTAAAAATTCCCTCCGTCTTTCTCCAGAGTCAACAGTAACCTGCCCTGGCTTTTTGTCCTCCTTTCCCCCACCCTGTGCATTGGCATTGACTGGGCTTTGAGTGAGAGCTTTGGCATGTAAGTCAACAGTCATAAACCCCCCACCGGTATAAATCTAATGGCATTTATATAAAAACCTGCGTAAATAGGTGACGAGGCACTAAGTTCATAAAATGCTGCAGCAACAGAGTCCTGACATGCATAAATCTTGCATCTCTTAAAACATGAGTGCTGTTGTAATTTTGTACCACGCGAGAGAGGAAAAAGTCATTGTAGGACCTTTTTGGTAACCAACTTCAATCTAAAAAATATGTGTGTGTGTTACATAATTTTAAATCTAATTACATTTTTGGTTTTCTTATTAGTAAACTAGTATTATAATTGATTGGAAAATTTGTGAACTAATAATCAAATGACAGCACAAATAAACAAATATATATTTGTTTACAAACAAATATATATTCAGTTCTTGTGTCATGTTGGCAAACCAAGTGATTATTCTGTAATGCTTGAGCAAATTATGGAATTATAAGACTGTGGTTTGTGTGTGTGCGCGTGCGTGTGTGTGTGTACACAGGGGTCTACCTAGATATATTGAGAGTTGTGGATGGAGGTAGTGCGGTCAGACGCTTATGAAATGACAGTATGGAAAGACAAACCAACTCACCTGCTCTTAATCTGCCATCCGAATCTGCTCTCCGCGCTCGGATTACATATGTTTCTGTCTGTGCTCTTTGGGGAGGTATGCGTGCATGTCTTCGCCCCCTTACCCTTTATTTGACAGTCATTATTCTCTCATGTCAGTATTTTTTTGCATGCCATGGAGGTGATTTGTCTCTTTCTTGAAAAGCACTTTACGACGGCAGGCCCACCGGCCTTGTCAGTGTCTTGCAGGTTTGAAGCTTTGCAGTCCCTCCTTATCTTTATCCCCTTAACACTCATGGACGCGTAGCGCAGTGAGACTGAAAGAGGATAGCCCAATAAAACTCTCAGCCACGGGAAAGGATGTGCGCCAGGGCCCGGCTACTGTGAAGAGAGGCTTGTGATCTGCAGATCCTCCCCCACCAGGAGCGAGCTGTTCGAGCTGGGCTTCGAGGCCGCGTCAGGGGCTTCCTGTGCCGCCGGGCCTCCGGAGTCTTTGAGGAAGGAGCCAGTGGCTCGTCTCTGATGGACCGCCTGACTGACAGCATTGATCCAGTCTCCTGCCTCTCAGTGTGGGTATCGAATGGCGCCCGATGAGCTGATAGGTGATAAATGAGAGAGGGAGAATGTGAAGGAGGCCGGTCATTGTTGAGGGGTCTGACTTCTCTTTCCCCCTGGTCTTTTTGAGGAGGGGTTCTCGAGCTATGAGAGTGCCAGGTAGGAGTAGAAATGCAACACACCACAGCATCTGGTGAAGACAGCTTCTTTTAGAGGAGACGTAATGAAAGGGAGCAGATGGACAGATTCCTCGGTGAACCTTTTCCGAAGTCTTTTGGCAGGAGCTGGAGTGTGAGGTTCAAGAAGGTGATCAATGTTGCAAAGAGCAAGAGAACAGCCAAGGGTCTTTGTGGTCAACACTCCCAATCTATTGGTAATTTTGTCCTGATAGGTTCAGTGGAGGGTCCCAGGAGTCCTGACTCGTTTGAGCTTTTTGTTAGAGGATCCACTTAGCATTGTTCTGATTAGGAACCTGGGATGTGAAAAATCAACTACAGTATATATAACAGTACAATTAGTTTTGATGGAAAAATTTAGCCTCAAAATTATTAAAATAGTGATGTCTCTTTTGTGTGTGTATGTATATTTTAATATAAATATGATCATTTTTTACTTAATGGAGGTAAATCAAAAAAATATTTATAAATGAATTAATAAATCTGAAAAATTGTGTAACACTTGAGTTAAAACAAGATTCATAACACTAATGCATTATAAAATTTGACTTCATGTGCCACATTTGAAGCTAAATAGCCAATATATGAACAATTAGATGTCTTTGACAGAGAGTCAGAGAGTGGATTACAGACTGGTCTTATGTTCAATAATATGGAAATAAAGCAACCAATATGTCTGCATTGACTTCTAAAGCCACTTAAGCTGTATTCAGTGACTTCATCCTCCACAATATTGCAATGGCTTGAATTATCTTAATTGGGGGCTTTCAGCAAATATTAATATATGTGATTAAAATCCATTTGATTAATTAATCGACCTATGTGATAACTTAGAAACATTTTGGAGAATTTGAAGAGCTGTTGAAAAGATCATTTTTCCGAGACGTCAGGTAAGGCATGATGGGTAAACAGGGACCACTTCCATCCATCGTGTGCGTCCAAAGCAAGACGAGACAAATGGCGCTTTGAGTGGAAAATTCCCCTGTTGTAAATCTGTCACCTGGGCATGATATTTGTTTCTGTTATTGTTGCATTATTTATGATCTCAGTCTACCACAGGACTTAAAAAAAAAAATTAAACAGCAACACGGCACAAGCCAAACAGTTATGACAGCACCCAGTTGACAGAAAACATCACCAGCTACGACAAGACGGATGTTAGCGCTGTGCTAACTAGCATTGGGCTAACTGTGACCATCCACGAACCTGCCATCCCCATTTCTTGACTATACTACTAATGTGATTACAGATGATCATGCGGGACACTCTGTGAGGTTTTCATGACTGTTTATCAGCATTCTGTCACCAGAGAGGTATTGACTTAGCCTTTAAAACCAGAGGGTGAGGGATAGCGCCGTGTTTGGGCATTTGTCTAAGGCCCAGAACCGGAGTCCATTCATCTTTTTTCATAGCAGATGGGGAGGAAGAGAAGGAAGAGAGGGGAATAAATGTCAAATCCCATCATTGGTTAGGCATTTTAAAAGCTTATTAGCGCACAGCATGCTTTCAGTCAACCATATACGTAGCAAGTCTCTGTGTAATGGTGTGTGTGCACGTTTATGTGGCACCATTGCTAAGGCCGGGTTTATTTTAACTCAGCTGTTTTTCCGAGCATATCCACCCAGCCGTTCTGTCACAGCGGTTTGGAGGGCTTCTATCAGACCGCCTTTTTAAGGCCTCGTCCCTCTTTTTGTGGCTGCCAGTCAATCCGGAGGCCCCATATATCCTCCAGCAGCGGCGCTTGGCTGAGATACAAGACCTGACAGAGATGCGGAAGGAGGTATCGCCCCTTACAGCTGTTTCAGATCCGACTCTGATACAAAAGACTCCGCTATTGGTCTGCTGTGTGTCACGTAGATAAATGTAGACTTTTTTTGTCACAGCTGATTCAACAGATGAATTCCTGCCTTATTATTCATTCACCATGAGGCAGGGGTTTGAATTTTGGCACCCAAATGTGCTTTAGTAGGTTTTGGAGACGGGGCTGCGCTAGACCATAGACTAACGAGAGCATGATGTAGGTCTCCGTGCGTCTGCTGCTCCGGTTCTTTGCAGAGACCCAGTTTGCGCCGTCTAATTGTTTCCAGAATCAGGGAGAACCGTCGGCCCATTTTATACATTCCTCTATTCCTTGACTCTCTCATCCTCTCTTTCTCTCTTATAAGCTCTTCAACCTTGGTCTTCCTCCACCTTCCTCCATCTCGTTCTTTCACAGTTTTGTTTGATGGCGCTCTGCGGCCAGGGTCCGCCCAAGAGAGCCTTCATTGCCCCCGGTGAGCCAACGAAAACACAATAACATTCTGCCCTGGAAAGATACAGATGGGGTTAATAAGAATTAATAAAGTGTGGGGACACAAATGTTCTTGCAAGCTCAGGCTGCTTCAGACCAAAGCAGACTCTGTCCCTGTCTTTTCTTACATCTCTCTCATCACTCACTCTTTCTTTTTAGCCTCTGTTTCCTCTCTCCGCTTCTTGACAATCAGGTAACTGTATTTGCTTTCTGCTATTGAGCGATGAGGAGTGTTCACAGAGCTCCCTAAGCCCTACTATGTTCTCGGTCCTCTTTGAGAGGGTATTTATATGGGAACATTTCAATAGATCTTCTGCTGTCTTGTTTTGTACTGTAGTATTTCAAAAAACATTGCTCACCTCTCCCTTCCCAGAATTTATGGGTCCACCATTGCAGCCCAAAACCAGCTTATGTAACATCTTGATTCATACAAGAGAATGTGACCAGGAAAGGAAAAAGCCAGCCTTAGATTGAGACCTGTCCTTTCATTCAGCTTACTCAGCTTTGCATCATTGGGCATTGTATATTCCCATTGATAATGGTGAACACTTTTTGAGAAAAATTGTTTTTCAATTTTACAGTAATGTTCAATGCATTAGCTTTCATGAGCTAACAATGAACAGTATTTATTAATCTAGGCTAATATGTATATTTTTTAATAAATTATATAATTTGTTAATTCTTAATACACAAACTGATTTTAATTTTATATAATATAAATATAAATGCATCCTATTACCCTTTAATGATACTGTATGTCATTATTATGTCATATTGTAATTCAGGTTATTATTGTATTTATATTAAACATCTTACTCAAAGCACTGCAGTGATAATTCATGGATCACCTCTTACCAAGTTTTAACCTTTCAGTTTCAGTTTAAGCAATGGCATGCAAAGGAAAGCACTCATTCGCACTCACACACAAACCGCATGTTGCTATTTATCATATTTTTAGACTTACGTGAAAACAAATGTGATGGATCAATCTTGTATTGTCCCAGAACTTTTTGTTGAAGCCAGTGAGATACACAAATGACACAGAGACATATTGTTTTTGGATTTGATCCCACACAAGTGCATGTATTATTTTGATGGATACGAAAAAGCCGTGTGAGTGTCTGCTGTGTGTATAGAGATGTTGTGTAAAGACTGGGCATCTGTCGGCAGCGGTCCAGGTAACTGAGATTGTTTGTCTGTGTTCCTGGAATGGGAATGTCTCCTGACCACTGTTCTCACTGTGATTCATGTGTTTCAGCTGTGGTCTATCATCCATAATCGTCCGCAACCTTTCACTGAATATTGCTCTTTTTATATATTGCCCCCCCCCCCCTTTCTTTTTGAATACAATCATTTGTGACAAAGCAAAATTTTACATCTGTGTTCTGGCTTGCTAAATGTGTTGTTTGCGTGTCATTTTAGCATGCGTTTGCATACCCGTCTTTTTATCTCACTGGCTCGTTTCCAAGTGTCTAATTCTTGAACGCTAGAGGAAAACTGAGATTGAAATGGCTCTTTATCTCTAACCCATTTCCTCATTCCTGTTTTTGGACAGATTATCCCCCCACTCATAGACCTCAATCAGAACCGCAGTAAGCTGAAACTGTACATCAGCCACCTCACGACCCTCTGCCACGAGAGAGACCCCCACATCCTGCAGGACCTGGCCCCGCCTTCCGCATACCAGCGCAGCCAACAGGACGCCTGGGAGGAGGAGCTTCAGAAGATGAGCCATGAACAGGTAAGACAGGGTGACATCCATGTGGGTGTACTCTTTTCTTTGGAATATATCACTTTTCATTGTATGCATTCATTAATTATGGTGACCTATCTAGTGTTTCTCCATTCACATCTGTGATTTTGTTATTATGAAAAGGTTAACACTTTACAATAAGGTTCAGTGCATTTAACATGAATTAATGTTTTAGCTTGCATGAGCTAATAATGAACAGCATTCATTAATCTAGGTTTATATACTTTAAGTAATAAAAGTATTGTTCATTTTTAGCTCATTATTTAATGTACCAAATTTAAGCTTATTGTAAATTGTCACCATAAAAAAAGACTTGATAGATGAAATTGATGTAACCTTTTATGCATCTTACCTTTTTTTTCATGACTCGCTAAGCACAAAAAGTATGCCTATTTCTGTGAGTATGTGCGCTCAAGGTACCGTAACTTTTCTCGGGTACTTGGATTTGTCACCCATTGATTATTGGAGCCATCTGGCCTGGCCCGGCCCGCACGGCCCTTAGCTGACGCTAACGTTCACTGTCTATAAATCTCCTATTGGCTTTGAGAATCAGTCCGGCTCTGTGTAAATGCCATTAGTCCTCTTTATAGAGTGGAATGTGTTCCTACAGAAAATAAATAGTCCAATATATTGTGTTTTATTAGCTTCATTTACTGTTACTATAACAAAAGAAAACCAAAAAGCTACCCAAGGCTCACTTAAAACACGGGGGAGAGCCAAGAGTGGATGAGAGGGGGGTGAGAAAGACGTTAAAAAAAAAACAGAAGAAGAGCAACTGGAATGGCGCGATAAAGAAAAGGAGTGTCAGCATTTGGACTGCAAAAGAGAGAAGCGTTTGAGGAGGTAGTGGCTGGATTTAGTCTCTCCATGATGAATGATCCCCTCTCTGTAATAAATGTATATGTGGATCCATTTTCTCTACTTCACTTTGAACCCATTGCCATACCTACCTTAACAGTAAATTGTCTGCAAACGGACACTGGGTTTAGTCCCTGCGTCGGTGCGTCCCAGTTCTGCATCCATCCCTATGCTTTTTGTAACATCAGAAAAATAAATTGTCTGGAAGTCTACATATACATTATACTCACTTTAAATCGACCCCATTCCTCAAGAGGAGAGGAGAGTGATCTGCTGTGATGGTGCCAAGGCTTATACAATGCTCATGTGTTTCACTGCATGGGGAACTATCTGCTTGGCAGGTTTTTGGCTCACTCCAACATTATTGAAATGCATTTTTTTATGTGGGCTGCCTGATGACAAGCCTTTGGCCAGTGAACAAATAATGTTTAAGATTTTTAGTTTGCTGCAAGTAAACTTTGTTCCAAAAATTGGCACTTTCCAAGGGACTTCCCCCCCCACACACACACAACTTGTTTAATATGAAGTAGGCGTCTGTACATTTATTTTCCTTTGAGAGAAACAGCTTTCATCAGACTGTACGGACGGACTGAGAGGTTGCATGGCCTTTCAAACAGAGTGTTGCCACTGGTCAGTCGAGGCTACTGCACTATGTAAACATCAGGTCTGTTTTGTGGTTTTCGAATTGAATTCTTGCCTGCAATGTGCTTAAAAGGGCCAGAATTTCCAGAATAATGCCCTGTAATACCTAGAGAAGATACCCGTTAGCATTCCTGCTCACCTTAATAGCAGTCTCAAGCCCTTCAGTGGTGGCTATCCTGAAAAGTGGTGTCAAATGCAGCAGACAGAGACTCTGTTCGCTGAACTCTGTTTTTGCTTGGTCTCACCAAGCCGTTATTCCTCCTCGACCTCCTCTAAGGCCAACGATTCTATGTTTATGTTGTCCAAACTATCAATGACAGTGTTTAGAAAGCACCGCTGTTGTGGAGGGGGGGATAAGAACTCCTGAACCTCCGCGCCAGGTTTCTGACTAAAAAGGGTTCTCTCTGAGACAAATGTGTCCTCTTTGGTGACGTCACTTCTGTGAGAGTGAGAAGCAAAGGAATCATGTAGGATTGTTCAAGAGCGTTCAGGTTTGTGCCAGGGTTGCAACACTTGGCAGCCTTGTTGGCTTGGCCAACATGGCGATTTCATGTCGGACACATTAAGGCAAAGATAATGAATATTTCAGGCTTCACCGGTTAGGCTTTACCTCTCAAACGTTTACACATATATCAGGATTTTTCCTCTCCAAATCCAATAGCTCTGAGATATTTAGCGTTTCACATCCATATGGTATCCACATGTACAGGATCCTGCTCATTCTTCAGTTACATGTCCTACATGTAAGACACAATCCGCTTGAAGACACTTTTGGTCTTTCTCTGATGGTGGAATCACTTGCAGATGGTGGATTGGACGAGTTGCCGGCAATCACAAGCCTGTTTGATTGATGTCTTCTTTGACCTCTCTTCTTTTCTTTGCGTTGGGAGTGTAGCACATTACATTAGCGTTCTCTCCACGCTGCAGTTCGCCCATTTAGATCCCTTCAGCACGGAAGATGCCAGAACGGACCCGTTTGGCCATGACAGGCTCAAATTGACGAGAAAAGTCTGGGCTCATTATTGGCTTATTTAGCCTGTTCTGTTCAGTCCATTATTGTTAGTAACGTCCACATGAATTTACTTGTGGTGTCTTTTGATGGCACGTATGCCTCTCCATAGACCCTAAAGTGGCTCGATTTGGGTGGAGGCTCTTTGCTAATCATCATTCTTATAAACCAAATTATTAGTAACTAATTGAATGGCCCTTTGTGGCACAGTCGCCATCGAGCCTGTAGAGGAATTGAGGTTGATGTCCGCTATGCCCGGTCCTCTACTAATGACAAGCTTCTTGCATTCAAAATGTGCTTTAGTATTTATGAGGGGCAGCACACTGTTTGAGCCCTTGCCCTTTCTTTGAAGCTAAACATTGATCTTTTAATTAACAGTTTTTATGGGCTTCCTTTTTACTGGCCTGGCACTCTAAGCTGGCACAGAGTTTGGACTTTGGGGTTTCTACCCTGATTTCCTTTGTCTCCCTCGCAGTTTATAGCATATAAAGACAGTGTTTCCTTTTTGTTTCTTTTCTTTTAAAGGGATAGCTCACTACAAAGATACAATTTTTGTCATAATTTACTCACCCTAATGTTGTTTCCAAACCTGTATGACTTATGAAATTCAGACTTATGAAATTCTGACTTTCATTGTATGGACAAAAACAGTTCTTCAAAATATCTTCCTTTGTGTTTGTTTCACAACACTTCTTGGGCTCTTTTCTAAAGCTCTTGTCCCTTTACTTTTAATGGCGACTGGCGGAGTTACTCATATAGGAAAATTGAAGCTTGCACAACCAAGTTATACATAAGCCCGCTAGGCATCAGAATAGACTAATCAGGACGCAAGACAATGCAAACACACAGGAGGATCATAATTCACACAAAAACACACTCTTGTGAACTCGCACTCGTCTATTACTTGGACTCCGCCAGACCGCCCCATTAGGCCTTGCTGCCAGCTTGTCTTCTGTTGTGGTCAATGCTTCTTTTATTACTCGTCCTCCCTGCCTGTTTTTTTTCTCTGTTTATGGCGTAATGTTGTTTTATTTGGTTTGAGCTGTTCACAGGATGTTACTGCATCTCTGTTTAAACGGCTGGAATGCAGGAAGGTGATTAAGCCGGTGCTGAAAGAACCACTCAGTCATACAACCCACAGAGCCAACAAAGACAATAGACTCACCAAAAACGCACCCCATTTAGATGAAGAATTGGTGTTTTCAGGAACAAAAACAAAATTATTGTGCATTGTACATCTAATAGGGCCTTTAGAGTTTAACTGAAGGGTAATTGGGTCTTGAGTAATAAATATGCCCTTACCTAAATATACTGTGGTACAGATATCATATAGATGGATGGATGGATGGATGGATGGATGGATGGATAGATATAGATAGATATGGATGGATGGATGGATGGATGGATGGATGGATGGATGGATGGATGGATGGATGGATGGATGGACACAGTCACACACATGTATATATGAAGGGTTCAGATGTAAAAGCCTCTAAGTGCCATCTGAAATATTCTTCTAGAATGATCATTTTTATGAAGCTCGTATATTTAAGTTCAGTAATTTCACTTAAATGACAATGACAATTACCTATAAATTGTCATTTAAGTGAAATTACTGAACTTAAATATACAAGCTTGATAAAAATGATCATTCTAGAAGAAAATTTCAGATGGCACTTAGAGGCTTTTGCATCTGAACTCTTCATATACAAATTAACATTATATGTATAACATGACTTTTTTTGCTGGTTTCAATACCCAATTATGAATAATTCCTTGAGAAAAAATCAATCATCTGTGACACTGTTTGCAGCTGTGAGACGCCCCACTCCTGCACTGCACATGTGTCTCTGATGAGCAGTCATTGTTTGATGAAAGTTACTGTCAGTTATGTTCTGTGGCCAGTTTCACCTCCACTCTCATAACGTTTGAGTCTTCTGTTTACTTTAGAGACTGCTGATCTTAGATCAGTATGTAAAGTTTACAGTCTTGGAGGAAAGAAGCGGAGTGCTCGACCGCCCTTGGCCAAAGTCATCTGGCTGTGATCTGGCAGCACAAAGCCAGCTGTATAAATAGGGGAGAGTCTTGCATTTTACGGGTCACTCTGAATAAAACATGAACTAGAGAAGATTGATTATTAATGACCTCAGGGCTGGAACAGAAATAATCTGTTAGGCCTTGAGTCCTCCATTCTTTTTCCTTCCCTCTTCCCTCTCTTGTTCTCGATGCACCCTCATCTGTCTTTCGCTCACTTCTCCTCTCGGTTTCCTTTCCGATTGGCACTCCGATAGATGTTTACTTTAGCCATCTGTTTTCAGACGTTCCCCTTCGAATAGATCAAGAGTTCAATAAGGATTCATGCAGATTTTGTGATGATTCACAGGCTCACACCTGTCAGAGCTGGCATCAGATCTCTGTGTGGGCTCCAGTGGCGGTCCGTTAGGGAGTTTTCCAAGGAGGTTGATATTTAAATCAAAAAGATTGTAGTAGGTTATGATAATCATTTTGTCTTTCTGGACTGTGACAAATGTTCCATCCTCTGCTCCTTATAGTTTATTTTTTATTTTTTATATGGCACGTCATTCAGTCATTCTTTTTTATGAGATCCTTCAATAATTTGTCAGTATTTTGGCTAAGTTAGATAATCTTTCTTCACCTGTTGCATATGAAAGTGAAACAGAAAACTAATTGGGTTGAAAGGTTGCCAATTTAATTTCTTCTCTGTTTTGCCTCTTTCGGTCACATTTGGAAACATATTATTTGGATTGGTCAGTTTACTAATCGGCCTGTTTTGGCATTCGTGCAGTGATTTTTCTGGATTTTAGAACAGAAAGAAAAACAAAATGAATATCTTTTTACAAGAGATGCATCAGTACACAAAAAAGACACATATTAAAAAAAACTCTATGCATTACAGTACCATTTCAGTTATCAGCTAATATTACAGATTTTTTTTAAACTTATGGATGTGTCATTTTTAATTTATCGGTATTTGATATTTAATTGTTTGTTTCAGTTACCTTTGATGTAATACAGTATAAGGCTCACTTAATAAAATAATAAAAAAAACACTAATTTAATAACACTGTTAAATTTAATCTTTAGCAAATCTCAAAATAAATATTATTTTGTCATACTGTACATTATAATGTTTTTATGCCTAAATTCACTAGTAGCATTTACAATTAATTAACTTTATTTGTTAACTTTTTTGTTTTTTAATATAGGATATTTATTGAAAATAATTACTGGCTTATTGTTATCGACCAGAATTTTAATATAAGTGCAGCCCGTCTTATTTTATGTCACTCTAGTTCAGTGCTTGAAGTGGATAAAAACTTCCTCGGTAAAAGGTCCCCCTCGGTTGCGCACCGGCCCACTTCGAGCACTGCTTTAGTTCCTACATTTATTTGAATAAATACTTGAGGAGACTCCGCCTCCTCTGATGCACCACCACCGGTGGGCTTTCTCTTCCCAAGGACTGCTGGTTAAAAGCAACTGGAGCTGGTCCTGGATCAGCCCCTGATGTGCCGTGTTGGCGACTGCAGTGCGTCTTTGCCCAGTGGGGTGGGCTGCAGGCTGACAGGACCATGAATCCAGGGCTGCGTAAGTGCAGTGTAATTTAAACGGGCAGGAAATGGGGGTAAACATAGTGGAACAAGCCCACAACCCGCACAGCCACGATTAATGAAAACACATGGAGCCGGCGCATATGTCTGCTGTAAGTGGGCCTTTGTATTACGAGCGTCTCTGTCTCTTTTTCGTTTGCTCACATCCTTGTTGAAGTCATGCCGTGTATCAGTAATAGCAGTAGTCATCTATAAGTCATAAAGGTGTGTGGGTGCAGACAGTGTAACGTAGTTAAAACATCTGAACGGCAGTTGTATGAATGAACACTCCTTAAAGCAAACACATCACAGAGACGGAAGGTGAGACATAGAGGCGTCATAGACTGACCACTTATTGATTTTTGTTCTGTTGATTGCAAGCATTACTAGTAGTATTTGAACTAAATCTTTGATATATAACCCATCCCTCACCGTATGTAAGACAAACTTGTACGAGATCTCGATTTGTGGCATTTCCTTTACAGATTTTACGTGGAGGACAATAAAGTGACAAGAAATCGCATAGACTTAAAAACTGCACAGACGGCTCTAATGTGAACTGAAGTCTTGAGCATGTCCTGTTGTTTTGGGTTCTTTTGTCTTGTGTTTTCTAAATCCAACTCTCAAACGCTGTTTTTGTAATACATCGTTTCAACGAGTGCTAATCCTGAGGGGGTGCTGACCGACTAAACCAACAAAACTTCTCAACCGACCCCTAAACATCCAGAGCGAGGGAAAGCGCGGCCCCGTCTTCAAAGCAGTGTGAGATGAGCCCTCTGTGCCCCGTGCTTGTCTGTTAGAAGAACTCGCTTCTCCTATATTTTCCCACCCACCGAATATATATGAAAGCACCTCAGACTCCGGGGCTGGAACGAGGGTACGTCTCGCAACACATTTGACTCGGGGCGAGAGGAAGAATAATATATGAAATAAATACCCCCAAATGATGAAACCATAAGCGCGATTGAGCCTTCTCAGCTGGAAGCCGCCAAGGCAAACAGCGAAATACCTCAGCAGGTTTATTGTGATTTTCGCGCCCTGACGAATCGGGTTTTTGCGTTCCCGAGCTCGTTTGCTGGCTTGGGTTACAGCGACAGAGCCACAATAGCATAAACTGCACCAGCTGACGTGCCATAGAACCGAACATTTCAGTCGTTGCTATGTTCAGATTTTTAATTTATGTATTTATACATGTTTATTTGTTCTCCCGTCCTTTGAAAGTAATGAAAACCGGGGCTTCAGTCTAAACACAAAATATTTCTGAGGTTTGTCACTCTCTATCGGCCAGCTGATGAAGTATCCTGCCAAGAGGGGAGCTGTCAGTCTGTGGCACTGCTTTCCTGATGGCTTTATTTGCGTGTTCACATGCGACAAACCCACACCATTCGTAGTTGTAGCATCTGTTTCAGATTGAACTTTGGCTTGGAAAAAGATACCCTGATGTATCTGACTCTTTCCTCTTTTTGCTCGCCGTCTAAGCCAGTAGGCAGCCATATTACGAGTCTTACAGCTCATTCAGGGCCTATCAGATTAATAAAAGCAGTTAAGAATTGAGAAGGGTTTTATGAAACTTCGTTTTTGAAAGTGGGTTATTTTCCACAAATATTTAATACCCTATTGGGCTCTTTTAAAGGCTGAGTGCTTCCATGCTAACCATTGGGATGGTTTGTTTAGGGTGGGGCCTGTTCCATTAAGATCCGTTACCACTGAAAACCGATTGGCGCGTTGACGTTGCTGTGTCTTGTCTCCTACAGTGGTGAAATTTCACATAGTTCGGTCTCCTGTGTGTTTGCAAACGAGGATTCACAACAGTCTAGCCATGATCGTTAGGAGCAGCTAGGAAAGTTTGCGCCGCTCGGAGCCTGTGGAGGAATGTGGTTGTAATTTATCCCTATGCATCCTGAAGGCCCTGCGGCAGTTTGGGCTGAGTCATTGGAGGGGAAAAAAAACAAAACGAAAATTATCTAAGCAGCGCAAAAAATCAAAACTTGGGCTTTCATCAACTTGTGGTGGGTGTTAACACTGAAGTTATTTCAATCTGGGTTTTGATCGTGATTGCGTCCCTGACTTGACCACATACTTCGTAATATGTGCCCCCCTCCGCTGAAGTCCTTCAGCCTCATTCAAAGTTGCGGGCAGGGGTGCGACTCGTGTGTGAGCATTCCCCCCTGAAACTCAATTACACTTGACTGATGGGGTGCACAGATCCGGCCGCAGATGAGGCTGAGGGCGGTTCTAATCAGATGCGGTCGCTATACAGTTGCTTTTTATAAACGGCCACGCCCTCTACATTCTAATTGGCTCAAATCGGACAGTATGCATAACAGCACTGGGGCTAGTCGAGTTCAAGTGCTTAGTTCAGAAATTGGGGGAGAAAATGAGGGAGAAATGAAAGATAAAATGGTGTATTAAGCCACTAGGATGCTGTAAGTACAGTAAGAGGATAAGCAAGGGAAAGACAAACAGAGAAAGGGCGAGAGAGATCCCAGTTTAAGTTGCTCTTATAAAGCCGCAGAGGCGCTGCTCTAACGAGGAGGAAGTGGGGAAAGAGCTCGTCATGAGCTGAACACGATCCAAAGAGACCATTTTTAGAGATATGTTTGTGTGCCTGCTAAGAAACAGGACGAGCCAAAGGAAGGATAAGGCTAGAGTTAAGAGAGCATGGAGAATAATGAAGGGTTTAGTCTAACAAAGATGAAGCAGATTTCAAAGATAAGAGCTTGTAGCGTAGCCACCCGACCATAGCAGCCAGGATGGAGCATAAATCCTCTTCTTAAAACTCTCCATTAAGAGTTTGCATTCAGAGACCTGCGTCTGCAGTGGGAAGAGGGACAAAAGTGGACGGTTTATGCTTTTGCAGTTCATACTAATAAAGACCCATCCGGTTAGATGGGTAGAGACTGTTTGACTGATGGGTGTAGATTTTGTGATCAGAATTTCTTTTCATCCAAAATAGTATGGATATCTAGTTTACTTGCTCCTAAGTGCCACAAACAAAGATTAAGGGTGTGCTCACACTTGGCAGTATTAGTTTGATTGAAACTAATGATGCGATTGCTCTGTTATTTTGGTTCATTCGAATAAGTGTGAATGCCATATGAACCCTGGTGCACATTAAACAAATGGTCAGCTCCCAAATGAACTGCTGTTCGACTGAAATATGAACGCAACATGGACCAACGATATCTAAATGCACCAAAAACAGGATGTGATGTCACAAGAGAAAGTTCAGTATAGGCTTCGGTAGCACGCCTCCTTGCAGCAGATATTTGTTTGTGTGCAACAGAGGAATTCCTGATGCTGTTTTGACTCCTTTACACATTTTCTAAGCTCTCTCTTCTGAGCTGGTAAAAATACCATGCTATGTATACAACAAGCACGTTTTGCGCAGCATACAGCATTGTTTTGAATTTTCTAAGTTCCGTCACAAAATATTTGTCATAAAAGCTTCTTTTTTTTTTTTATATATATATATATCTTTAGGTTTGTTCTTAAAAATGACAGTGTACGTTAAGTGAACCAGGACTAAAAGTATCATTTCCTTTTTTGGTTCGGACCAGAAGAACCAAGAGAACCAAACTACACGAATGAACACACCCTAAAATTATTCAGTTATTTGGTGCTATTAGCTTGTTTACCTTTGGCAAATACAGGTTTTAGTTCATCCACATCTTGAGTTTATTTCCAGGTTGACTAATGCACTCTTGAAATTGTGTAAAGCCAATCAGATTAGAGTAATACGTGCAGTATGCATTGTCAATGGGCGGCATGCCATCTGAGACCGAGACTACAATTCAGCTAGCTCATTCCTGTGTTGTTGAAAAATAAGTGAATAAAAAGCTCCATCCAGGAGTTGGGATGGCAGGAGTACTGTAACTGCACACTAGATCCAACAGAACAACACCAGGGGGGAGCATTTGAAGCTTGGCCTGGAGAGAAGAACCTTCAAGAAAAGAGCTTTGAGTGACTTCATCTTACTTTATTAGAAGAGAAAGGTGGCCCAAAGGTTTTTTGGGGGGATTTTCTTAAAAAATTAGGAGTGGATCGCTACCCTCCTCCTTCTCGAAAAATATGAGGACCTTTTAATATGGTCCCGTGATAAAAGAACGCCGTTTCCTGCTAAAGGAGTCATTGTTTTCTCTCAAAATACTGTAGCCGTGTCACATTTAGGGGAAAGGCTAATGGCGTTTTTCTTTATGCAGATTTATTGAAGAAAGACTTGATTGCTTTAGCAGAAGGTCAGTTCCCCCAACCCCAGTTCCCCCTTTACTTCACACTCTCCCTTTCTCTTTGATTGGAGCTTGTTTCCAGCGCTAGCCAAGGCCTGGGACCCTCCTGATTGCCGTCTTTTCCTCAGCGTTGAGACCTGACTAGTTAACATTCCCACAAAATAGGAGGATCTGGTGGAGAACATGTTGCAGAGATGAGGCTGTGTCATCTAGGGTGATGTGAAGAGCGGATTTGCTCGAAGGGTTTGAGTTCAGCCGTTTGATCTCCATGTGCCACTCCAGGCGTAAATGTGCAGCACAGCATTTGTTGAAACACATCCTCTCTGAGTCAGCACAGTCCAGACTCTACTGTCATTGTCTGACTGTGATGGTCCGCTGCTGTGTTTGTTCTTCTCTCATTAATGTAGCTGTTGTTTATCAAGACAGGCAGAGGAGGCTGACCATGCGCACACAATAACACCTGATAATAATCTGCAATGATAACAAATAATAATGCGCTCTTCCCTCGCCTGTTCCCTCTTTTCTCTCTCATCTTCTCGCTTTTTCCCTTACGTTTTCAGGTCAAGGCTGGCGTGGGGACCCATAATGAGATTTTTCCCTTTTTCCTGTTATCTTTATAGCTCTGTTTTTGGACGATTTCTGCTAAGCACACAGTCATAAAATAGGAATTGAAAGTTCTTGTATGCTTTTGTCACACAGGGGAGCTTATTTTCTTCTTTATGTGTCTTTGTTGCACCTAAAGTTTGTTCAGGTATTGATTGAATATTAGATGCATTAACATTTTTACATAGAAAATCACACAGTGTATTTTGTTTTAGCTTCAAACGAATTTAGAATAAAAAATAAATAATTTCTTGCGCATCTCCTAGCAATATGGCGCATGTTTCTGCATCAGTTTGTTGTGTTACAGATGATGTGAAAGTAGTGTGTGAACCTCAGTTGTTTAGTGTATGATGCGCCGTTTTTCTCTGTAACATTTACAAGTTCAGCAAATGTATGATGCCATTATGTTTTAAAATCAGTTCAGATTGTTAAAAGTTGTTAAGTGTATTCCAGCCTTTAATGTAACCATTTTACGTTTTGGAAGTTGAGTATGTTACTTAAATTACGCCATATAAATAGCATGTTGCTTCTCTATTAATTATACTATAATATTTGAGCAATAGAATTGAATCCCTTCTCTGCAACATAGTCACGGCATGTTTAGCTCTACGTGACAACAGATTGCTCCCATTATAATAAATGATTATATACGAAGCTGTTTCAATGCACAGTGTCTATACATGGGCAAAGTAGTTGCATGTAAACTATGAGGAGTAAACACTGCATAAAATACTATTCAGGAAAACAACCACAAGCCAGGTGTAGAGCTGCTACTCTGAAAGAGAGTAAGAAACAGTTACACAAACATAAATCATATTATTTTCCATAAAATATGTGATTTTTAAGCCTAGACAGTAGGGCTATACGATTTGGGGGAGGGGGACTCTCTATTATTAAAAATCTACTACTATTAAAAAAAAACAGTGCCGTGCTTCACCCTTGAATCACGCTGTGCATGTATTTATTGAATTAACCTTTTTGATTTGATAACCACTTTACGCCATATTGCGATTTCAGTTTTAATTTTGATTAATACTAGACATGATCTGCCGACTTAAAAAGAAATCTGTAAAATGAATTTTAATAATCCGAGCTGTGTGCGCTGCACTGTTGTTGGTTGCTGAAAGCCCAAATTTGCCAAAATATTTAATAAATGACCACGCATGGGATGTGTAAAATGTTGTGAATGACAGGTGTTCCCACTGACGTTTCTGTGATGTAACTGTTAACGTTGATTGCCAGCACCCTAAAAGCAGCATTGTCTTCACTGACCTTAGCTTGCCCGCTCAATTCTTCTATCCCTGCTGCAAGCAGGCCGAACGTGTGGCAGCGTTAGTCCTTCCCTCTCCTCCAGTTCTCCACTGTCTACGCTTAATGGGGCTTACAGCAGCGGCGCTCTGCCAAGCAGCGCCCTCACGCAGGCCCATACATCAGCCCCCGATGAGGCTCATTAACCCTCCTCTCATGACTCAATACACTCCTCCTCTCTCCCTCACTCGTTCGTCTCCATCACGTCTTCACTTTTCTCCAGGCCAACGTGTCAGACTCCAGTATCCCAGGAGTGTCGTCACAGGTGACGAGATCATGAGAAGTTAAATCGGGCGGCCCTCACCTAAACCCGCCCCTGACACTGGGCGTTTTCACTGCTCTATTAGGATGTGATATTTTTTTATATACTCCTTCTTGAGGAATGTGCTCACTTTTTGTATGAACTTGCATAGTAGTGATATACTGATATATTGGCACGGTCGATTAATCTATCAATTTTTGATCATCGTTAGCTGTTTGTGCCACAGTCTGTGCTTTTTGAGTAAACATCAGAGGTGGAAAGAGTACTGAAAATTTGTACTCAAGTACAAGTACCGTTACATTGCTGAAATAATACTCAATTACAAGTAAAAGTACTGGTGTCAAAAAAGTAATTAAGTAAAAGTACAAATTACTCTTCTCAAAAACTACTCAGAGTACTAGTTACTAATTACTTTTTAGCTGGCGATAGTTAATGCATTACCAATAAAAATATTCAACAAAATCATAGATTTATGTAGAAAATAGCTACTTTTAACACGTTTTTACCTTATTGTCAAAGGACATTAATTAGTGGATACTGGAATTTCTAACTTCAATATGACACCTTGAAATATGTCAATATTCAGTAGGCCTAGCCTATAATTTTTAATACCATCGGGAAAACTACCACATACTAAATATTTTAATATCTACATTTTTGTCCATCCATTTTGTCAAGGCAATCATTATTTTCAAGCATTGAAAAGCACAACACTCATTGTAACAGTAATCTATTTGAATGGAAAAGTTTAATTCAAGTCTTCTAAAGAGACACGTCCACTTTATAAGGTGAGATTTTAATTTAGGCTTTTGTTTACATATTTAAACATTGATCAATAACCATTACAATAATCTAATATTTACTCACTCAGTGTATTTGTCTTTACAATAGGGTAACGTGAACTGTTGCAATAGCTCACACACAGCACAAGGAAGCTTGATTTCAATTCAAACTGAATTTAATTTGCAAAAAGACTAGATTTTTCATAACTTTTGACAGCGAATTCAAGAGCATGGAGAGATTGGAGCTGGACGTCATTTGAGTCTGCAGTGAGAACCACTTGGAGAGATTCGCGATTGCACATGATATGACACACAGTCCGAGAGCGCACACTCAATATCCGAGTCCAGTTCGTTCGTATATTTGAGAGCTCGCGTCCAGTTTTCTGCGATTACATGAATGTGCCCTCGCGTTATAATATTGTTCGTGACATTTGGCATTAAAATATGCCATAGAAACTTGCAGGTATTAATAAAATTATGCGTAATAGGCCTACCTGCAATCCCGCGCTGAGAGGAGGCGGGTGTGTCAAACTCGCTGTCGTTGAGATGAGAGAATGAGAACGCGCAGCTGGTAAAATATAGATATTTTGACAATACTACTATGTAGTTTGTTGTTCCAAACTTTCAGTCCAGCCATTAATCACTCTGAGCTCCTCGCCTCCTTCATGATCAGCTCTTCAAAACCTGCTGCGACTGCGGCGGCTTTCATTCAGTCCAAATATCAGGGGTTTTATTGGTCCGTTTACGATCGAATATTTTTATTGGCTACCGAAATGCTATTCAAAGATTTGAATATCAATTCAAATTGTACTCAGTAACGAAATGTGATTTTACAAGTAGCGAAGTAGATTACTTATCTTAATATGTACTTGAGTACAAGTAAAATTACAGATTTAAAAATATACTCAAAAAAGTACAAGTACCCAAAAAAACTACTTAATTACAGTAACGTGAGTAGTTGTAATTCGTTACTTCCACCTCTGGTAAACATTGTGCAACATTTGCAGTCATTAGTAGCGCATATATCTGCATTATATTGAATATGGGCATCCCTGATTTTTCAGTATTGATGTTGACCAATAATCATAAGCTTTTCATCTACTTTGGTCATCATATGTGTGTTTCTGATCTACGTCTTTGTCTCGTCTCCTTTTGTGACCTCTCAGGTAGCTCCTTTCCTTCTTGCATAGCATTTTGTGACATAAGTGTCACTGTTTTGCACTGTTATGCCTACTTAATTCCTGGCCAGGTCTGAAATCCAGGGTTTGACCAGCCCCCTCGCTCACTCAGAGGCCCTGAGATGGAAAGACTTTCGCTGGCATATCCGTCACCTCCCTTTTCAAAGCCTGAAAGCACCTAGCGTAGCATTAGCACTAGCTCGTGAAGGGGCAGGACTTCTCCTCCCAGTGTGTTTGCCCTACAGTTGTGCAAACACCCGTCTGACGGATCGCCCCGCCTGCCCCCGGTGACCCACCGTGGCATGTTTTGATTCATTAATTATGAAATAGTTGCACGATCCAAACCTACACAAAAACACACATGAAAGGGAAACATATTTTATGATGTATGAATATTACTTCCAGTTATTGTTACAGATGTCTTTATCATTAACCTTGTTAAAGTTGGCGTTCATAGGCCAGGAGAGCCAAAGAAAATACTTTTGTGGGTTTTTGTGAAATATTCCACTTTCTATGGGCTTTGGTTCAGTGGCTCGTGTTCAAATCCGAAAAGCAATTTAAAAGCAGTACAGAGCCACGAAACACTGATTTGTCCAGATAGGGCCAAACAGAGGCCACGGACAGGGACCCGGGACAGTCTGGGTTCAGTGGGCTCTCCATCAAAAACTGAAACAGAAGCTGGTACACAGCTTAAGTAGGATCTTCTTGTTTTCCAGTCATAAAAAATCTAAACTTTTATTTTAAGCTAAACTGCATAAGACATGAAGACGTAATTTTAGAGAATATATATTGAATCACATTCATTTTTACATTCATGCACATACCTCACCCCTTGAATGTTTGTTTATTAATTATGTTTTCCGCTACCGGGAAATGTCTAGTACTCATCCATTTAACACACATTACCATATTTAAATCCATTGCACAAACGTCCACAGATTTTCCTCCAAAATCAGTACAGAGAATGCAGAAAAAGTTTGCAGATTCCCTTGGCCTGCCAATGGGATAAGAAAAATAAACATAACAGTTACATTCTCGATTATCAAACAATGATTATCTTAGTATCCTATGCTAGTTTATTGTGTTATGCAATTTTGCTTCTCAAGTTCTTATTTTAAAGATCTTTAAATGTTTTTACTGGAAAACAAGACAAAAATAGTGATTATGGTAATTGATAAACCACACACATGCTTCAGCTCCCTTTATTAATCTTTTCCTACTCTCTTTGTCTCACACTGTTTGAATAATTAGTCCTCTTGATGAGAGTATATTTTTGTCTTTTTAAATCATTTGAATGAAAATAAACATTCTGCTGGCCACATTAGCATCTGTTTCCTGTGTGCCTCAGTGTGTGTGTGCGTGTGTGTGTTTTAGTTAGTTAAGAGGCACCTGCTTCTGCCATGGCATATTTCCTGGCGTGCTTGGCACTGCCAGCACTAAGGAATCCCCCTTCCCTCCTCTCATTTCTCCACATCCCTTAGCCAAACCTCTACGGAAATCATTTGGAAAAAGGATTTGAGCATTAAAGATAACCACACCTGTGATTATCATTAGACAGAGGTGCTGTAAAATGTTAAATCCCTCTCTTTAGTTTAAGTTTCTTTTAATGAGCGGAAAATTAAACCTTTCGGGCAAATTCCAAGTGTTGAATTTTATATAACGATTTAAAAAGAAGTGCTTGGTGAGGTGATTTGTTTTCAGTAGTGTTTTAAGGGCTAGACGAGAGAGACAGAGAAGGACCCTCTTACTAGGGTCTCAGTCCGTATGAGCTCACATGTCTGCTGTCTGCAGCATCACCCCCACAGCTTTCTCATTTCTCATTGTCAGTTTGATTCGTTTGACTCCCTTCTCTTTGGGCTATTTAATAGTTCTCTGGACGCTTGTTACCTTTGAGTTTTCAACACCGGAGGAGAGTGGAACCAGTGTGCTGGATGGTACATCACTGTATGTCAATCTTACTGTAGTCTCACTTAGCCAGATCTTCAGACTGACTGCAGAAGGTCTGGACTCCATCACAGCTTTCATTGGCCAAGGACCGCCCAAGAGGTGTCTGAAAGACATGTAAAGCAACCAATCACAGTTCGTTTGGTTCCGCGTCATGTTCAGTGGCGTGGAAATGTAACATCGATTTCCTTACGATAACAGACCAGCGTGCATCTAATAAATTAGTCATTCAAGAACGTGGTGCAAGTTTACTGCAACAATGGCGCCGTGAACTTCACATACTTTTGAACATCCAGCGTTTAGTTGATCCTGATAAGCTCTTATCGTCAATGACAGCTTTCTTCTTCCATGAGGGGGTTCCATGACAGCTTTGTTTCCAGGCAGAACGTTAAAGAATGCGACACACATGTCTCCCGGAAACCCTGACGAATTCAACCAATCAGCTGACGACTTTGAAACTCCAGAATTGTTTCCCGTTTTGTGCGCCTTATGCATCAGACGTCGAAAACTGAGACTAGTCTTGTTGTATTATATTAAACAATAATAGTGGGTTACACTTTATTTTAAGGTGTCTGTGTTACAGTGTAATTAAACATTTAAGTACTGAGTAATAATAATTAACTACATGTACTTACTATAGGGTTATGGTAAGGAATAGGAGTTGTTTTAGGGTTAGTTGAATGTAATTATGCATCATGTGTAATAATGACACTGTAAAATTTAGTGTTACCTAATAGTGCTACTATATTGTCAAGATGTAAGGGATGTTAGGCTTAATGCAAAGCGGTAAAATCACTGTAACACACGTGAAAGTGAAACCGCAGAATGAGGAATATTATAGTATTTATTTTGTTGATTATTTTACAAATGTTGAAATTGGAGTCTAAAATTAGCATTCGCCAAAATTGGCTTTGAGTAAATGAAACATTGTATGATTCCAGTTGAATTGTAAGAATGAAAATATGGTGCATCTTCTAAGAATTTTTTGTCAGTGGAAAATATACCACTTCACCTTGATGCTTTAGGTTTTTGCTTTAACTCCATGCTTGGTCATTTTACAGTCAAAAAAACAGAATGATTTAGGATGCTAGATTTATAAAATGTATTATTAATAAACACTTTTTTTTATCTCTGTGTTTCCCCAGCTGGAATCTGAGCTGGAGCAGTGTGAACGAGAGAGCGCCGAACTGCAGGAATACGCAAACTCCGTCCTGCAGCAGATCGCCGATCACTGCCCGGACATCCTGGAGCAGGTGGTCAACGCTCTGGAGGAGTCGTGCTGACTGGACCACCGTCCTGCCCCCTCCTCTCTTCCTACTTCTCCTTCCCTTTCTTCTGTTGTTCACTTCATTTCACAGGATGCCAGAACACAAACTCTCTCACCCTCACCCTCATGCACAATTCAAAGGACAGACACATACGGGAGAGAGTGACAGCTCACAAGTCAAGTGCACGCTTGGATTGGCTTTTGGGGTGTGGGAATGGTGGGCTTTCCTTCTGCCATCCCCTACCACCACATTCATCCTCTCTGCACCTTCAGAATCCTGTTTACACTCACCTAAACACGGGAAAGAAGGAACCGAAAGGAGGAAATGAGCAACAGAGAAGCTCAGTATTATAAGACATGTTCACTTATTTAGTCTGTCTCTGAAAAGCGTCCTGCAGGAGGTGGTTCTCTCTGTGAGGGGCAGGAAATAGTCTCCTTATCTTGATATACACTATTGCCACTGCTCTTAAAAGCTGCAGGATTTTGAAAGCGTTTTGAAGAAATTTAGACCCCCCCCCTCCTTTCCCATTCCCCCTTTTTTTTGTAGATGCTGTGTTACTGACGTTAAATTATGGGTCATTCGCGCAGGGCAAAACTCCTGCACTTTCAAACCATCTGGTTTCACTCAGAAGTTGGTTAATGCTCCGGTTGTGCCAGCAGACAGTCCGTGAGGACTTAAACATACTTTTACTATCGTAGTCAGTAGCAGGTTTAGATTACTGCAGCCCCCACCATCTGGGAATTCACTATTGACTTGGTTACTGGCCGATTTTCTCCCAATGTCTCGTTCATAAAAGTTATGAAACGGACAATATGGGTAATGTTATCCCGTATGCACCTGTCACCAGCTAAAGAAACCACAGCCCTGGTTTGTGTCTGTTAAAGGTGAGAGGAAGAAAATTATTTGCCTTGGAAGTTGTAGGTTTATTGCTGCTAACATTTGTCTTTGCATGTGGCAGGTTTGGTTTGGTTATGTTTTTCTTTTTTTCCCGTGGCCGGCTCTCTGATGCCGAGGGCGGTAAAACAGTGGGTGTATTGCCGACGCAGATGTTGTGGACGTAGAAGTGCCTCGTCATCAGAGAGCAGCTGCCACACATCACTGGAATAGGAAAATAGGCACCTATCACTCATTCCATACTCTGAAAACTATGTGGTCTCACACTGGGATGAAGACTGGCGGTAGTTTCTCAGTTTGCTCGCTCTTGAGTTGAAGACTACAGGGTTGTTCTTCTTTTTTTTCTTCTTTTTTTTTTTTTTGATGGATAGGGTCAAATAAGAGGAGTTGTTTAGATAACTTCTTTATTCCACTCTCTCTTTTTTTTAAACAGATGCAACTTGTTTTTTGCGGTTGCTTTGTGATCACCCCATCAGAGATAACATCAAGCTTTGATTCCAAGCATCTTGCATGTACCATCATGCTCCTCTCTCTCTCTTTGCTTGGCTTCATATGATCATCCTCAGACCCGGGCGTCTCTGTTAGCACAGCCGGCAGGTGTATCCTTTTTCACTTTATGGTTATATGGGTCTATATTCGTTGGCATTGGGTGTCCATCTCTGGACCGACCACAGAGTGTGAAGACACAACCTAGTTCAACTCTTGATAACCGTGGTTGCCTCATCGTGCGGATCGGCCAATGCTTTAAAGTCCAGAGTCAACTTCCCCTCCCGCTGCCCCTGTGGATGACACTGGGCGTAACATGCCCTCTGCTCCTCTCTCTCTATATCTCCTCATCCCTCCCTCATTCATGCCTGCGTGTAGTTTATGGCTCTGACCTGCTGTGCTGTGTTAGTCATACTCCTCTCCGCACGATAAGCTCGACAGACAAGACAAACAGCACGAGTTCACAGCGAATATAATCATCTCGCTCCCACATGCTCCCATATCACCACACCAGCTCTCCTCATGCCCATTCTCACTAGCAAACAAACATGTGATGTTGGGCCAGACTTTACCCAGATTTGATTGACCTCCGAGTCATTCTGTGAGTCACACACAAATGTCCTCCATGATTCATGTTTGTTTGTCTCTTTTAATGATTTAGATTAAAAGAAGAGTAGTTGGGTGAATCTCATGAAAACACATTTAGGTCAGGTGTTACCCCAAAATCATTAGGAAAATGTTTTGCAACCTTATTTTCATGACAACAACATTTCCCCTTAAAAGAGGCATTTGCATTGTTTTTATTATTATTACTGTTATTAATATTGTAATTCTCAATGGTGTTGCTCATGAGATTCTGTTTACAAAAAGTACAGCATTACAGTTAAAAAAAATCCTCTGCAAATCGTAAATATGAATTAAATGAATATTCAATATTTTATTTAATTTAGCATAAATTAAAATCAGTAAAACAAATACAAAATTGGTGTAAATTTGTGAAAATATTCTTGAAACAACTTGTTTTCATAAACAATATATAATTTTTGATTTCTATGTCCCTAAACTGTTTCATGAGATTCACCCAAATGCATTTATAAGTAAACCAAGCTAAATTTATGGGTATATGGGGCCACTAACATCATATTCCCACGCTTATGTGGGCAGTGCCAAGAAAACGCCCGTTCGCGTGCCATTCTCACCTTTGGCACAGTAGATATTATTGCAGTCATATACAGTGCATCTCTATAAAGTATTTTATGGTTTTATGCTCTTAATTACCACTGATGGACTTCCTTATGAGGACTTGAATGTGAAGAGCAGCTCTGTTGCTCTTTTAAAATGAAACAGCTGATGGAGGAGGCCCATCCTGTTTTTCATCTGTCGCTTTCTTTCCATCTGCTATCTCATTCACACACAAACACAGTCTTGGCCGTCACCCGTGGGTGTCTGAAACGTGGGGCTCAGTTATCTCCACCGTGGCTGAATCTCCCCGCTTAGACTAAACACAGACCCTTCGCGCGCACACTCACTATCACAGAGACGCTCTGGCGATTTATGTCCTTCAGTACAGGAGCTGGCCTCTTACCGCCGCTCAGCTTAGAGCACTCCGGAGAATTCACTAAGAAAACAAAAAGAAGGAACGCTGTGATAACCGGGATCAGATCAGAGAAAGAATGACCCGGCGCTTTTGCAGAGGGTGTTATTGTGTGTTGAGTGAGTGTCTCTCTGGAGCTCTGCTATTTGTGTGATTGCTGGTTATAGGCAGACCTAATCACACAGAAGAGCATGGAAATTCCCTGCAGGCTTCGGATCGCTCCGTATGTTCGGAGGCTTCCCTGTCTCAGTGATTCCTCTGTGTGTTTTTGAAGAATTAAAGAGATCTACACCAGCGTTCTCTGCTCTAGCTAATCACCAAAGCTACACAACTGTTCTGTAGCACTTTATATGAAGCCTGTATATATCACAGTATTTTGAATGCTAGTGCATTCACAATACCTTAGAACACTGCGTAATTATAACAGTTTTATACATTATAAAACTTGCGTAATCGTGTTTGCACCTTTAAAGACTGTAATGCATTATTAAACAACACATGAAATGTTGTATTTATCATGTTAATGCTTTTTATTTTAAGGTGTAACCATTAGACAAGTATTATAGTGCATTAAAACTAGTGCTTTTAAACTGATAAGTTCTATGAACAGAATGTTTTATAATGCATTATATAAGCTGAATTGTTAGAAAATGGCCCAATTCTGTTTGTATAATGCATTATAGCACTATATACCTGAATTCACTCTATATAATCACCCTATATAACCTTATACAGGCTTCATAGAAGGGTATTATATTTATTTTGTGACCGTGATGGTGCATAACTGCTTGTAGCGTACGTTTCACAATTTTTTTTTCGCACACCACTCCGGTTAATTTATAGCGGAGCAGCTCATAGGATGTGGTCAGCTGACTTTCCATAGCGTTTGGCTTTTTACATCTACCTGGCTTGAAAGTGTGTTCAGCCACGAGTGTGAATGAGCATGAGGTTTTGCTTCATGTTCTAGCATGAGCATTTTTCATCCTCATTAAACTCAGCGAGGCATGTCTGTGGAGGGTGAGAGAGAAAGAGCAAGCGTGGGACGGTCAGTGAGGGCCCGACTTCTAATGCGTATATTTTCCAGACTCGAATTTTGATGTCTAGATTTTTATTCAACCCTATTTTGTCCTATAGCATAGACATTTATCACAATGTCCTTTTTTTTAAAGTCTCTCTATGTCCCATAATTCTTAGCGTTAATCAGTAGTGCTGCCAACCTGGCCTCCTGAGTTTTGTCACACAGATGCTATAATCCCATTTTATTTGTTACTAAAGACGAATACCTTGACACAACTGCGAGAACACTGCTAGAAGACGTCTTGTACACACATACAGAAATCTATATTTATACATGTTAATGGCTGAACAATTTGCACAAGCGTCTGGGGAAGAGAATATATCCGTCTGAACAAAATGGCTGTCTGCCTTTTAAAAAGAAAAAAAAAGAAAAAGAATGATCTAGAAACACTAACATTTGTCTTGAAATGAAAATTAAAGAAGAAGCCTTTCTAAGTGTCAAATCAAAGCTGTTAACAAAGATTTTCAAAATTGTTACCATGTGGTTGATGATGTACTGTTGCTATCTTCTCCGCATCTCGCTGGGTTTTGATTCCCACTCACCTTACAGCTGTTATTCTTTTCCCTTTGGGATTGTTTGTTTTTGTTTTGCAGTCCTTGATAGTGTGCGTGATTGCAATGTTGAAAACTGCAGCGTGTTTTATATTACAAAACATGTATGTCTGTTCTCGAGGGCTGGAGAAACATCTGTGACCGTGTTTCGAGGGGACTGAGAGATGCCAAGACCTTTGCTTGAGAACTGTGATCCTAATAGCACTCTGGGTTGCTGGAAAGTCAGTGTTATTTTAGGTTTAGCATCGTTTATGTGTTTTCAGGAGATAATAAGCATGTTGCGTTGACCTTTTTGGTCAGATGATCAGCATCACTCGTCACGAAGCCTCATTCGTCGTTCGTAGTCATTTATTGCACGCGTAAACACACTCAGACTTTTTATGGCCTCCTAAGTAGATCGCTTATTAAATTGTTTACTTATTAACTCATCTTGAATTGTCATTATTTACCCAAGCGCTCCGTCAACGCGTCCACATTTTTCATACATTACTTCCCTCCACTTAGTGTGATGGACTGAGACTGTTTAAAGCATGAAACCACATAAAACATCCACTGAAGGATTTGGCAAGTTTATGTCTGACTTTCCGTTCTCCATCTGAGCGAATTCAGTGCCAAACGAAGCTAGTCAGCTCTAGAAAGTGCCACAAATAATAACTTGCCTGTCGTTCATCAGCAACCAAAGCCAGGTCACATGACCTTTTACTGTTTATATCATGTTTGCTTTCTATTTAAACCTTTAAACCTTAATTGACACAATAAGAGGTCAAACCGAAACCAACTCCAGCTAGATGAGACACCAGAACAGACGCCTTTATTAATTGTATAATAGAGTTGAATGAAGCAGCATTATTCACAAGGACCTAATCTTCATTTCAACTCAATGTGGTAACAGTCATTTTTTAGACTGTTACAAAAGTTCTGTGTGCCTATAAGAGAATATGTAAAGCTTGAAGTTGGCGCTTAATGTGGTATCTTCTTTTTTCCTCTGGATTTTGTCCTAAGAGTGTCAGACCTCAATATCACCCCATTCACATCATGTTCTCTTGGCTCCAGCAACCCTGCCTTCTGTCACAGTAAAGGTCTGTCTTTTCTAATGATTCATGCTCTTTTTCTACGCAGTACACTGAAACACTGTCAAGGAGGATTCTCGCCCTTTCCCCTTTCATTTAATGAAGAAAAATAAATGGAAACATGTCAACTTTAACCCAAAGCTGGTCATCTTTCATGTCTTTTTTTTTCTTTTTTCACATTCACAAAAAATACTGCCTTATGTCTGTGTGGAAAGATGAAAAGATTTCTGTAAAAAGGAAATGAAAAATAGCAAAAAGGCGTATTGTATTCAGCTTTTGCCTTTGTATGTATATAAACTCTATCATTCAGTCCTTTATTGTGTTTTGGTCTTTTCTGTCAATTACGATGCACTGTTATACATTCATATTCTACGGTTTGTCATTCTTCTCTGTTCCAAACTTAGTAAGCTGCCTACCTAGACTGTGTTATATAGGTGCTCCTATGGAGGCCACGGTTGATTCAAAAGGTAAAACGTATGCTGCCCTCATATTCTAATGTAGAATCACATGTATCTTAAGAGGTAAAGATGTTCCCAGAATGCTTATTGGTTATGAAATCTGTTGATTATTGAATTCCATTCAATACCAGCTAGCATCCATACAAATAAATTGAAAATTGGCCATGTTAGCCATGTGTTTTATGCTTTTAAACAGCAAAATCTTTTTGGAATCAATTGAGTCATGTTTGGTGGCACTTTTAGAGCTTTCCAAATGAGTCACATTATGACGTTAGGATGCCGCTTCAAAGAGTGGCTGCCTATGTAGACAGTAAACAGCAGGATCGCTCACTAAGTTGTGGATCAGAGCTAATGTATTCTATAATTACTCTGAGTCAACCCATAAGAGTCATATCTGTGTAACCTGTATTGTTGCAGTGGCATCCCCAGCGTTCAGCGGGAGCCTCCCGTCAGACTGAAAGAAACTTTTTTGATACCGATTATCTCAACCCACAAAAAAGGAACACAGATGGCCCGTTGAGATGTCTTGGTTTCCTCCTCCAGCTTTTTTACAGACCCCCCAAGGACTGGATTTATTGCCGATTACACATCAGCACTTAGGCCACCCAGCAGAGTTCCTGTTCGAGTTTACACTCCTCATTTTACGATATACAACTTGCATGCAGTATACATCAAGTAGCGACTAGAGCATGTAGAGTGGGAAAGATCCCATCGCTTTAGGGAAAATCATTGGCTAAACAACAGGCAATGAGAAGAATATGACCACTATTTAAGCCACCATTTAAATGTGCCAATTTCAAGGGAATTTCCCCCTGAGAAGGCCTTACTTTTGTACGGAGCCTGGTCCAGAAATCACAGGAGCTGCGTCCGGATTCATACTTTCAGAGTATGTGCTGTTCCATGAAGAATTAACTTCTCAACCATTAATGAGGTACAAGGTATGCAGGTGTGTAGTATAAATACATTACCAGACAGGCCACATCCATACTGCAACTGCATAGAAGGGAAGCAAGCATATTCTGACCAGGGTTGTGCCATTCAGAGTTGAATTAAGTGTACCTTTATATTCCAGTTCGGTTCCATATTTTGAACTGAATTTGAATTAAGGAAGCAAACAGGATGCAAATTGTTATAATAGCAAAAAATAGCATTGCTAATAATATATAAATAATAATATTGCTATAATAGCAGATTGCTATTGCTATGCAACTTTCCTGTGACTCAAACAGTAGAGCGTTGGCACTTGCAACACTAAGGTCATGGGTTCAATTCCCAGGGAAAGCAAGAAATGAAAAGAATGTAAATCTGTACCTTGAAATTCAATGTAAGTCGCTTTGGATAAAAGCATCTGCCAAATGTGTAAATGTATTTGAATTGAATGTCAGAAAGTATAATTAATGGCCTGTTTGAAAGTTTTTCAATACGTTTTAAAAGACTGATTAAAATGGATAGATAAATTGATATGAAAAGAGCTGCTCAGCTCTAGATAGATAGATAGATAGATAGATGGATGGATGGATTGATAGATGGAAAGATTCCAATTCAGCTTCCTATAGATTTGACCAATTTATATTGACACTCATGAATCAAAAGCAAGCCCATTCTAATTTTTGCGTGACCCTGATTGTGATGCGGTGAGAGTTGGTGCACCTCAGGAATGAGGGAGTCTGGAATCATCACGCTGCTACTCCTGGAGAAGCACACCAGCCAATGATTGGCAACCATCTCTATCCCATAAAGCCCTATATCCAAACAAGAGTGGCCTGTAGAGCTCTCTTTCTGTTTAAAGTGCATGTATATATAGAAATACTTCTGCATATGTTTTTACAGAGAGGCACAGAGGATAAGAGGTCCGTGTGTGGGTGTGGAAATGATGTGGTTTCAGCCGTAGTGGCCAAAGGAACACTGATTGCAAAAAGCAAGCGGAGAGAGTGAAAAAAGAACAGCAAGCGCCTAAAATAAACGCCGTGTCTATAGGATAGAGAAACATGGAAAAAAGCGTATTTTTTCACATCATGAAGGTCATAAAGAAAACAAGACCCGTCACTTACATGAATGCGGTGCATTGTCTGGGTTTTGTGGTGAGTTGCACTCGACAATTTGACCGTGTTACTTGGAAATGGCATTATCATAAGCAAAGTTTGCTTTAGCGCATATAGATCTGCGCTAACTGTGTGACAGCGCATAGGGGAAGGTTATGAGAGAGATATGTGAGAACTAGAGTGTTTTTCACCCGTGCAAAACTCACTGACACAATGCATAATGGTGGTCTTAATTTCTCTGTGATAGTCTGGACCCTGGTTATGAATCATCTCCCTCCCTTAAAACAATTATGCTTTTTTTAAATCTTAAGTATCAGCACACTTCTCTTCTTCAAACGCTCGATTTGAGGTGTCATTCATGTCGGTGCTGGATGAGTTACGGCCTAAAGTTTCATACTTAAGGTTGGCAGTTTGTTGAAATCCCTAACCTTTAGTGTGAGCAATAGTTACAGTGATACTTGCCTTAGCAAGCAGAACTAATGATAGATTGAACAGAACGCAGAGAGTTTCTGCTGACTAGCCTTTTTTTAGGAAAACATATTAATAAAAAAAGATAAACAGACAGAGCTGCGCTGGGACTTTACCTGTACTGTAAATCAGAAGCGATCTTGCTGAAATTAACAGGCTTGTTGAGAGTTAAACAACTAATTACAAGGCCATTATTAAGTGCACACGCACGCACACATGTACAAAGAACCAGACATGTAAGAGCCATTACAAGCTCTGACAGGTTTCTAGAGGATGATCTTACCTGGAGCTTCAAAAACAGCCCTGGATGAAACGGCAGCTCGAAAGAATGTCTGTCTGTCCCGATCCAACCGCTGAGAAACGGAACAATGTCAAGACAAACTCTGGGAAACTGCTGAAATGGCTTTATTTCAGTGAAGAAGACAAGCTTGCACTCATTTTATATATAGGTAATGAATGGAGCAATTCTGAGAAGGGTTTTGGAACCGAGTCAGAGCCTGAGGATGGGAGCTGGGTTTGATTATGTACAGGAGTGATCGGGTCCTGGGATGTTTGTCAGATAAAAGCTGCATCACGTTTTTAGCTCGTCTCTATCGTGGCCGTTTCGACATGCTTACACTCTGCATGCATTTGATCTGCCGTGGCAGACGAGAAGGAGAGGGTTCAAATGCCTCGTATTCCCATGACAATCGCCGTGTCAGTCAGCTCGCCATTTCCACTGAGAGACCGGTTCGAAATGAAACTTTAGAAGGTCCCTTATAATACCTTCATCCCTCAATGTTGTTACAACAATTGGGATGGGAAAAGGGCTCAGCAGATTGAGATGTTATCGATACTTTTGTCAGAATCTTTCACACTCATTGCCAGCAGAAAGCTCCAGATGTCAGAGGTGGGCACGCAGCGGTAGATCAGGTCCATATGTGCGCCGTGACTCAGGAGTGTGTGTTCTGGAGGAATGGAGCTGGGTCTGACCCGCCGGCCCCTCCACGCTCGTTAAAGCAATGCCTTCACATGTGGAAACCCGAGACGCCTCTCCTGCGTGTTTGTCCTCCATTGTCATCTGCCGTTGGTTCAGTCGCTCCATATGGAGCTCAGAGCCAAAAGTATGATTGTTGTATTTATGCGTTTAAGCAATCTGTGTGCAGCATGAAAATGATCAGATTCGAATTACAGCGCACTGTTATTCAAAACCGTGTTGTTAAACGACATAAACGTTGCATATTATTGTGTCATGCTTATATACATATTATTCCATTTTATACATTATGGGTTGATGTAAAATGTGACAAACTATATGAAACAAATGTTACCATTCTCCTAAAATGATATATTTAACCTAAAACGACTTTTTTTTTTTTTTTCATTTGACATCAAGATTGTAGGTAAAAATACTTTTATATTTTAACTATATTTACTATTATGTTAGTGCTGTCAAATCAGTTCATCACGATTAATTGCATCTAACATAAAAGTTTATTTAATATGTGTGTGTGTGTGTGTGTGTGTGTGTGTGTGTGTGTGTGTGTGTGTGTGTGTGTGTGTGTATATACACACACACACACAGGTACACATGTGTGTGTGTATATACATATACATATACTGTGTGTGTGTGTGTGTGTGTGGGGCGTGAGTTATATGTATTTATACATATATGATATATGTATATAGTATATACTGTATATGTATACTGTATGTACATACACACACAAATATATAAACAAACTTTAATGTTAGATGCAATTAGTTGTGATTAATTGATTTGACAGCACTAATTTATGTATATATGTAAATATATTTATGAAATGTTGTTTAACTAAAACTAAAAGTGTGACGTTTTCTGCCCAGTTGTATATGTGTGTTTTATAGAAAGTTAAACATTGTAAATGAGTATTTCAAAACTCTTGAAAAGTTTTAAATAGGTTTCCCAAAGTACACCCAGGCCTGCCACAATAAAGATCATCTCTCTTATAAAAACTAATTACTACAACTTTATTGTCTGACTAATAGGAGCAGTGGTTGGGACGCTGTTCCAAGTGTTCGTCGAATGGCAGGGCGCTGTTGGAGGACTGTGGTTTCTCTCCCTCCCCTGTGTCGAAGCTGGAGAGATGGGGAGGGCAGGCCCATGAGGAGGCAAAGCGCAAACTAGTCAAAACTCACTCTTTCACCCCCCTGCCTGCGGACTGAAGCAGTCGCTGGAGTTTCTTCGTCGTCTGCTTTAGGTTTTGGGTTAAGAGCCCGAACAGCCTCTGGAAAGAAAAGAGGGGGAAAGTTTGAAAAGGTTTCCGTATTTCCTGCGCAAAAGGAGGATTTAATGCAGAACTGAAGTTTTAAGCGCAAAAGTTGTGAATGCATGAGCTCTGTGAGGTGGACTGAATGACTCCAGACTGCTTTTGTCTGCTAATTTCTTTAATAAGGAGGAAAAGGCTTTAGTCGCCCCTGTTGCGCACCGCACGCGCAGCGCGTTTGTTTGCGCTCTTGTCAAACTATCGAATGTTTAATTGACACCTGTTGCGTGACGTCGTAATGCACTGTAGCCCGGTGAGTGTATCAAAAGTTTGAAAAATTTAAATCGAGTCATTTTCGCGGAACTTTTTTTCTCTCTGTGTGTGTGTGTGTGTGCAATGGACAGCGCCGTGTTTTGGAGTAGCTATGTTTTTGTTGTAAGTGAATGAAAGAGAGAAAATCACTGGAAACTCGAGTAGCCTACCAATGTCCAATTGATCGGAGGTGGAATTGTTTCATGTTTTCAAAAGTAACTAAGCGCTTCAAAAGAACATAACGGAGAGCAGAAGACCAAGTTAAACTGTCAAGACTTCAACTCTGGAACTTTGGAGGATCTTTTGGAGACCTACACTGAACGGATAGATCGAGATCTGCAAACAAGTAAGCTCTATCAAACCTAAAAGATGTAGCATACATTGTTTGGAAAGGATGTTTGTTGATGTTGCCTGGAGCGTGTGGTTGTTTCAGAACATGCCTTGAGAAAAGTTTGTGCCGGCCAGCGAAACGTACTGGCTTCATAAACCCGATTCATCTCAAGGTTCCTGCAAAAGTATGTTTTTGCTTAAGGCATGAGAGAGAGAGAGAGAGAGAGGGGTGAGCTGCAGCACCATCGGTTTGAGCAATTACAGAAATTAGCTACAGGAGGAAAGTCACTGTCACCTACCTGAGGTCACACTGCTAGTTGTAGGACTCTTTGTCCTACAAATATATGAAATATATAATATATAAAAAATATATAGAACTTCTAGTCTCGTTTAACATTTGATTTGCGTTCATGCTGAGGGATATTAAATGACAAAACGAGTAGGCTAGCCTATTATCTGAATCCGTATCTCTTGTTTGACGCCCACAGAAGCTTTCATGTACTTTTTAAAAAATAAAAAAATAGTTTTAAAAAATGGAAATATTGAGCAGACAGGGAGTGTTTTAACACTTTGCACATAATGGGACCGTGTGTAGGCCTGCGTTTGACACAGCCGTGCAATTCACTAACACTCTCACAATTATGTTTTATGTATTTGTTATCCCTTTTTAAGTGTAGCTTTGCCTGCAACATATTCCTGTTTGTTGACCATTTGGATAAAAATAGCATGGAGCAGAAGTGAAATTATTTTAGTATTTTATTCACGCGCATAATGTTTAATGCATGTTTTCTATTAGCGTTACAACAGGCTTGCATCCCTGCGCACTCTTTGTACTTGGCATTAAGCTAATTTACGTAAATTGTATATTTATGAAGTACGTAAATATGTAACAGACAAATATGGAAATACTAGCTAGCTATAAAGTTGGAGACGCACAGATAAAAACAAATCTAAATTTAAAAAAAATGTTTTCATCACTCCGTTCTCCCCTAACGAGTCTTATTTAGGCTAGCAATCGTTTACATAAAGAACACTCATATCCTGATAATTTTATAATGGCCCAATGTTTAAAACGGCTCACTTTTTTACAGTTAATTTTAGACTGGGATACTAAAATAATCTGAGTCACTTACCAGTCTTTAGTCTCAGTTTGGGGCACAAATGTTTGAAATTATTATCTGGATCGACTTCCTTGCGAAAATAGGTTACTTCATGTAATGTGTTGAAGCTGAAAAATGATTGACAGTTGCTGACTTTTGGTGCAGCTTTTAAATAAGCCATCTGTAGTTTGTCAATTAAAAAAAAAATTCTCGTGCATTTGAAAAGCGCCAGGTACAAATTATGGGGGTTGATTCTTGAAGCCAGGATTTTTAAAGTGTCTATTCTTTTACAACAGATGTTGTTACATATTTATGTAATTTAACAGTGTTTTCAAACGTTTGAGTAACCCCAGAAATTAGATTACAAATTAGTCACAGCGTGTGTAGGCTCGCGAACGGAAGTTGTTCACCATGAGGAGGTAACCATAGCAACAGCACGGTGCTCGAGCGTTTGCCGTTAAGATCAATACTGGATAGCGACGAAATCATTATTTATCGTGTTATTATATATTTACACTTAAAAGGATAGTTCACCCAAAAATTTAAATTATGTCATCATTTCATTTACTCACCCTCAAGTTGTTCCTAACCTGTATGAGTGTGTGTCTTCTGCTGAACACAAAAGAAGATATTTTGAAGAATGTGGGCCCCATTGACTTCCATGGTTTTTTTTTTTTCCTATGGAAGTCAAAGGGGCCCATCAACTATTTGGTTATACCAACATTCTTCAAAATATCTTCTTTTGTGTTCAGCAGAAGAAATAAATTCATACAGGTTTGGAAAAACTTCAGAGTGAGTAAATGATGACAGATTTTTCATTTTGGGGTGAACTATCCCTTAAAGAAATATCACAAAGTAGCCTGTAGTGTATTTGTGTGAAACGTCTTTAAGACGGTTTAACTATGATTGAAAATATATTAATATATTGTATAATTGTTAGGCCTATGTATATTAACATTGTTTGAAGATTATCAAGCAATAATTATCTGTAACAAAACAGACGTAATTAACTTTTTTTTTTTGCTAAAGTAATTCTCCATAAAAATTGCTTTTACTACAATACTTGACATTTTTAACCCTAAATTATTTTTTATATCCTGGGAGATTGTCATGGATTCCAAATTGTGAAATATTGTTTAAGTCTTAATGTGCTGAAAAATAGAAATCCGTTTTGAAGGGTTAACAAACATTATGCAAAATGTTGCGTGCTTCTGTTTTGTTTGATTATTATGGATATTCTTTGTGTTGCTCTCTCCACAGTTTGTGTTTGTGTAATGTAAAGCTACCTTTTCAGTGCCTCTGGAATGATAAGAAGATTCTTGTCTGCTGGGCCAAAATAGTTTCTAACCACAAAAATATAAACAGGTGTCGTTTAACCAAACACGTGAAGATTTAGATGTACTCTGAGGCTCTCTTTTATCAGCTCCAACTGAAGAACAGACAGTGGGAAGCAATATCTCCTGTTGTGTGTATAAACGCTGGCTGCGGGTTTCGTTCCCCTATATATTTCATGTATTTGTGTTTTGCCTTTTCTCCCTGCCAGAGACTGTATTTGTGCAGGATTAATTGATATGCCAGCCTTGTGTTAAACGTATTGGCCAGATGTGCTGTATGCAAGTCCTTATCGATACTTAAAAACGGTCATTCTTACACATGCACTTCTTTCCTCTAGCTGACCGCTCTCTGAGGTTAAGAGGGTCCACGGAGTCCTGTACTTCAATTTGTCGTTTCGTGACTAGCATTCCTTTTAATGCTCCTTCTTTTTGAGCAGGACGGTCCGTGTAAGAGCAGACGGGCATCCGTCTTGTATTTGATTATTCCCATTTGTTCTGCAGCGATGTGGTGATTTAAATCAACATGAATCTGAAAATGTGTTATCCACGGTGTGGTAAACATCTGAGGATGTGTATGGAAGTGCGTTTGTTGAGGTTTTCCTTTTCTGAATTAGTTTTAAAAGAGTTTGCGGCTGTTTTCTTTGATCACACAGCCTAAAGCCTCGTTTTTGAAGGGAAAAGGGTCGGATATCTGATCAAGAGCTTGCTGTTTAGCTTTCAGATGTTTTTTTAGCCTCGTTCCTCAAGGGTTTTCCCCTTTTCTCCTTTATATGTGTCTATCTGTTTTTCTGTGGTATTTGGAATGTGACGGGGGCTGGGTTGATTAAGACATTGATTCATTTAATGAAATGTTTGAGTTCTGGGGTGGAATGAGAAGCTGCAGACACCAGTCGTGTTTCTGTGGCCAAAGCTCTGGGAAACCTCTCAAAAGCTGATTCAGAGAGATAAAACCGTCAACAGCCCACCTGCACAAGCCAACCTGCCTCTCTTGCCTGAGCACGCGCTTCACACACACACACACACACACATCCCCCATCATCCGCAGCACACACACTCTTTGGCTCTCTGTCTGTTTTTCTCTTTCTCCTATCACTTACCTTTCTTTCTCTCGCTTTCAGGAAATGCATACACACAAACCTTCATGCAATCTAACATCATGTACTAGGAATCAAACGCGATCTGTGAGGTTGTTCTTTGTTGTTCCTGATCACCATGAACCAGATACCTCTCACAAGTGTGACAATACTCCCCAGCAGGCCCTGCAGTCCATTGAGAGGTTAGGCCTCTTTCTTTTAAGTGCAAATATTACCACCCCCTGCTCACAAGCACTTGTGCTGGCCTCTGACTCTATCATGTAAGCTTTTCTCTAACTGATTTAGGGACTGATAAACGTGTAGAAGTGCCTACTGTCTGACTCGAGCCTGATGTGTCTAGCGTTGATGTGTGCGCATGACCCTTACATCCACATGAGAGATCAAACGCAGTGGCGGAGCTAGTCTTTTTTTTTTTTTTGGATAAAAATTGCGTAAAGCCAATAGCAAACAGATGCAATGGCCCTGAAATAATTTGACACTTATTTTATATATATATATATATATATATATATATATATATATATATATATATATATATATATAAACATTGTCAAATGTGTTGAATTGAGAAGATAGAAAAGCATTCTCATCTCATGCATGGCTAAAATCATAAATTAGCCAAAACATTTAATAAACAACTGCACATGGGGCGTGTAAAATGCCAATTCTGCAAAGTTCATGCAGACTCTTCATGGGCCTGACTATAGGTCAGACGTCATGTGAATATCGGGTTATGGGATCATCATTTTCCCAGCTATCCTAGACTTATAATGCAGCGTAAACTAAAATCTTGACTTGCTGAGCAACTATATAACAGTTCTGCATTGCACTGCACTTATTTTTCGCCAGAGATTATGGGCTTCTGGCTGGAGATGTTTTCTAGCTTGTAATCATATCAGAGCCAGTGTTATTTGTTCAGATGCTCACAAGAAGCCCCAACACCAGGTGTGCTCTCTTAAAAACATGCCACTATTTCAACACCGCCTTGAGAACAGCAGGCTGCGTTCATCGATTAGAGACATCCAGGCTGTGAAATGCTCACGTTTTGGCCTCCTGCCTTTCTCCCGTTGAAGGGCACAGAGTATCGACATCATGTCTGAGTGTGAACGGGCTTGTCTGTCTGTGTGTTTACCTTCATCACCTGTACCGTGTATTTTGACGTGCGTCAGCATCTATCGCTCACACACACACACATGCGTATTGACGTACTGTCCAGACACAGACAATGATCAGCAGAAGTGCTGCGCGCATCTCAGACACAACATGAGTAATGCTGAAATTAGAGAGCCACGATTGTTGGTGCGGACTTAGCATGACATTTATCAAGTGCAAAAGAAGCTGTCGTAAGCAGTGTCAGCTTAAGCGTGTTTATAGCTATCTACCTGAATAATAACACACAGTTTAATGTCACAGACATTTGAAGGAAACTCTATCGCCCCCTTGAGTCCACTGCAATGTAACGTTAAGTATGTACAACAAAACATGAAAACAAAAGCTTGCATTCATGCTTGTTTGCTAGTGTGGAGTATCTATATGGCCTTAAAGTTTCTTCCCACTTTGTATGCATATTGAAATCTTGCCGCAACCACAATGCACCTATGAAACAGTGGCTGTGGATGTTACCGGTAGAATAATTCATACATGATGTTTCTCCCCACTAGGATGTATTGTCAGTGCACCATGGCATCGACCCAGTGTAAACACAGCTGTATAAGACACTTCTGGCCAGCTGTTAATTTGTGAGTGTGTGTGTTCACCTCTGGGTGTGAAGAGAAGATTCCCCGTCGGCAGAATTCAGGGATATTCCAGCACATTAATCAGCTATGCAAAAAGACTCTGCTTCTTCAGAGAGTTTTTCATGAGAGAGAAGAGATTTTACAGATATAGACGGCTGTTTTGTGCATATGTGTGAGTGTGTGTGTTTTTAAACACTTTAAGGCCTGTGGATTCCTGCTCAAGATTCAAAGTGTAGTAATAGATAAAAGCCATGCATGTGAATCTCTCCCCCTCGCTGTTAGATAATGATGTGCAAAATTGGTTGTCTTGATGGTGAGTGTTTGAGTGTGGCCTGGGCAGCAGGACGGGTTTGAAGCGCAGCAGGGTTTCTAGAACTTGTTGAAGGGCGCAAGAATGGATGATTTGCCTCTTTCTCCTGGTTTTATGCCCTAATTGAGCTTTGCTATGGTCCAGAGTCTGGCTCCACACTGTTTACTGTCTCCTCTGTAATCTGGATATTAGCGAACTACGTGTTTGAATGTTTGTGTGTGTTTGTGTATTCACATGTACATATTTACAAGACATGTGCACCAGAGGCTTTTTTGGATAATATATTTGTCTCGCTTATATCCAAACGTTCTTAAATCAAGAAATAATTACTTCAGATGATAAATTGCATGAGATACTTAGTCTTGTTTTCTTGTTTTTGAGGTTAAAGCTTAAAACAAGACAAAAAATTCGAGTTAGGAAATTACTTTTTGCAGTGTAGCAACTATAAAAATAATCCTCATATGTATTTTGGATGATACTATGTTAAAGAGACCTATTATGATTTCCCCCCCTTTTTTAACATTTTCAACTTTAGTGTATAATGTTGTTGTTGTTTGAGCTTGAAAAATCACAAAGCACAGTCACTCATAGGCAGTTATTTTCTATATCAGAGCGCACTGTTTCTGAACTCCCTGAAACGCCTCCATTGTAGTCTTGAGTTTTCTTCCGGGAACGAACACTTCACAACATTACACATTTAAATAATCCCCGCCCAAGTAATTTCCCGCAAAAAAGGGATGAGGCCTGGTTGAGTTAGTTAGTAATGTGTTGAAATTTGTGGTTATGGTAAAGCAGTTGACGAATCACGTCTTACTGGTCCAGCCGACCAATCAGAGCACATTGCACCTTTCTGAAGGAGGGGCTTCATAGAGACAGGAACTAAACCGAGTGTTACTGACAGACTGGGAAGAGAGGAGCTGCAACAATGTAAAATATTTCAAAAATTTCTTTTTTTAACATTCAAACATGAAAACGTATTCTAGTAGACCCTAAAATCTAAATCAAGACCTTGCAAAAGGGCATAACACAGGGCCGGGCAACTCTAGCCCTCGAGATCCACTTTCCTGCAGAGTTTAACTCCAACTCTGATCAGACTCACCTGCCTGCAGCATTCTAGTAATGCTGAAGTCCTTGATTAGCTTTTTCAGGTGTGTTTGTTTAGGGTTGAAGCTGAACTCTGCAGGAAAGTAGATCTTAAGGGCCGGAGTTGCCCAGTTGCCTGGCATAATTGGTCCTCTTTAAACTTAACTAGACAAAACACAACAGAATGGAGTATGGTTATAATGGTTTAATAATAGTTAATAATTATTTAAAAATATTTAACCAATTCTAAGACATGGCATTTTTTTTGCATGCTTATGCTTCAAGACAATGGAAAAATTGAGCGATACAATGCAATGGCTAAAGATGTCCATCTGCAAGCTGAACTCTTTTGACCTTCCCCTGGTGCTGTACTGGTTACGCTAGTTCGGAAACTGGTAATGATGATACCAGCACATTAAGATACCATGCTGGAGATCAGCATCGACAACATGCTGGTCTTCTAACCATGGAATGATCAATCTGTCTACCTGTCTATACTAGTCTTGCGTTCATGCTAGCTCACAAATGGAAAGATTTCCATTTAAGTATTTGCCATGAGATCTGTAATGCAGTTTGCATTGGCAGGGTTTCAACGAGCTTTACCTCATTAACGCATTGTGTAAGTCACTCTTTTTACACTTAACTCATTCTTTTCCTGTGATTTAGTGGAAACTAGAACATATCAGATATAGAAAAATGTGGTTTGCTGTTGCACACAACTGATCACATTCTGCCTGTAGTGTTTATTGTAGATCTAAACCAAAAAGTCCTTCTCCTCGCACTATGACTTCAGGCTGCATTTCATCATAACCGATTGTTTCTGTGAATACTGTTGGAGAGATTCAGGTCTATGTGCATTCATGAATGTTGCTGTAGAGCAAATGAGTATTATTATGCATTATGCATTTGTCTTTTTTTCTGTAGCGATGTGTTGCAATCGGAGGGTCTGACAGGGGCAGCACTAAAGCGCTGCCGGGGGATTTAGGTGAGAGCGGGCGGTTCTGCTCTGCACATTTGAACACATTGAGTGAGGAATAGGGTTTAAGGAGTGAGCTAAGGAGATTGCGAGGGCACTAGCAGAGCGCCGGTAATAGACTGGTATAATAGCTGTGTAAATCCTGCTTGAGCCTACACACACACACACACACACACACACACACTCACATATGGCCACGCTTTCTCTAAAACACTCTCATTTTCTCCTCTCACATGTTTTCTTGTTCTTGCACCAATTGAAACACAATTTCCCCACAGTTTAGCTTCACACACATACACTCGCTAGACGAGAGACTGACCTCGCTGCCCCGGCCCTCACAGCAGCCTTAATTGGTGTCATTAAGAGCTCTGAAAGCTGGGAGATAATTGGCCGGGCCCACTTGAGCAAACAGGACTTCAATGGAGTCATTTACCAGCGTGATAGGGTGAGGGTCTGGGGAGTCCTGGGAAGAGGGCTGACAGCGAGAGAGGGGGAAATGGGGTGTTTGGGTTAAAAAAGGGTTTCTCTTAAACAAGATTTTTGGGGGCAAATGGTGGGAGTTCACCTAATCTAGCGCTGTGACCTAGTAACACTGAAACACAATGTGCTGGTATTGTTCCAAATTTGCCTGCATTTTATACAGTCTGAGGCAATACAGATGTTAAGAGTAGTGCACCATTTTCTTATTAGTGATGTTTATTAAAGCACTCATCACTACTTAGTGTGAATGCTACCTCAAAACATGCAGCTTGTTGAAGATAGGAATGCGACATTGAATTTAAGGGATCGAATTTGCATTTTTTATTTTAGTATAATTACTATCATTTAATTAAAGTTATAATTTATAATTTAGTTAAAGTTTTAGTCAGTTTGTTGTGTGTTTGTCAATTTTTTAAAACAAATTTTTTTGTCGTTGTAATTTTAGTACTTAAACCTAATTTATTTTACCATAAATGGTTTTTAGTTTTATAGTTTAAGTTAACGATAGAAACTCTGGGTTGGACAGATTTTACTTTCGACTGTGAAGCGTTTAGTGGTGGTTTTAAAGCCTAAAATTGCAGGGGTATTTTTACTTTATTTCTAGTCATTTAAATGTGATGTAAATGCGAACTCTGTTTCTCATTGTTGCTATTCCAAGTGTAAATAAAGGGTGAATGAAATGGGTGTCTCAGACTAAACATGCAATAGAACTTGTGGTTTTGTTTGCTAAAATTCAGAACCAGACCCTGAATGGCCTTTCTAAAGTGAAAGGAGACCTGCGAGTGCTTGGTTCTGTGGAGTCGTGGTGGGCTCTGTGGGGGCATCAGGATGTCTGGAGGGATTCGAAACAGCAGCAGGTCTTTTGTTGAATCCATTGAGGTTTCCCACTCCACTGCCACAACATTATGGCTTTTATTAGAATCCCCTCACGTGTTCACAGCCAGATTCACACACACTGTAAAACCCAACAAGTTAACTCAACTCAAACCGATTGAGGAAACTGATTGCGGCAAACCATTTAAGTTTAAAAATAAATACATATGAGTATTGTGAACTTATATATAGAGTCATCAATATATATAAGTTCACAATACTCATATGTATTTATTTTTAAACTTAAATGGTTTGCCGCAATCAGTTTCCTCAATCGGTTTGAGTTGAGTTAACTTGTTGGGTTTTACAGTGCACTTGGGAAGTTCAGGTTTTGTGGGGTTGGGGGGGGGGGGGACCCTAAATGTGCCTTCTGTCAATTTCCCTTTTAGTCTATAACTATAACGTGCTGATGTGTTGTTTTCATCTCTTTTATTCCTTCTTCAAAGCATCTTTCTTTTTTGTTCCTTTTTAAAAATTGTACTTTTTTCGCTTTCTAACAACACCCCTAATAACTCCCTTTCTCTTTCTAAAGCCTAAAACCTTTGCCTCAGGCGCATTTCACGACTGATTTCACCTCATTGTGAGCTAGTTTACAGAAACACGCCGACTCCGACGTTCAAATGGACGAACAGAATCTGGGGATCCATTAGCATTTGGGAGCAATTTGGCATTTTGCATCATCACTTTCTCTCAGCTCTTACCACCTCTCCTGTCCACTCTTTTGCTCGGATGATGAAAAGATGGATTCTAACCCTGCCATTAATGAGGATTAGCGGGGCAGGGAATGTTTGTCAGAGAGCCAAGCAGATCAAAGATGCTGCTCAGCGGACCATGAACTCCTCCAAACCCGTGATACCAAGAGTATGTGGTCTTTACACCAGCAAAACAAACAACCAAGCAGCAACACCCCTGGACAAAGAGCCGGGTGTCGTGGCTCGTCTCTAACGCTAGCGAGGCACATCTTTACCGTTTGACCCCAAATGACACAGCAGGGGCCCGCTCTGTGTGTCCCGGGCCGGACGGCTGTGTTGATCTATTGTAAATCACGCCTCTTTCAGCCGGCCAACCCAAACACGGCCTCGGTGAATGGGACTCGTTGGACTGCTGGTGTGGTCCTCCACATCCACGGAGGCTCTTTTAAAGAGCCATTTAGAGCGTGCAGAGGCCTCGAGACGACGTTTAAAGCAGACGCTGGACAGGAGGCTCAACAGGTGCTGCGTTGTGCCTCTGTGTGTGTATCCGAGCATGTTAAATGTGAGTTAAGGTTCCCTCGGTGGTGTTCTGCATTCCAGTAGTGTCATTGTTATTACATGGCAAACATACAGATGTTTAGATAGATGATGAAATTGATTTGCAGTCTGTAAATCAGGAGGAATAATTATTATAAATGACCTATGTGAGTTTTGGCTGATGACAGATATATTACATTGTAATATATTCTATTTAAATTGTTTAAAATATTTGGAATTTTCATATTATTAATATATTATTTAATAGTATTATTATTTGAAATAAAATATATTAAATATCTTAGTTTAATATATACATATATGAATTTGCATGTTTTGTCTATATTATAATAATAATTGTATAGATAATTATATATATAATTCTAAAAATATACATTTTTAAAAGAAAAGTTCTCCTTTCTATTTACATAACTTTTATTTTAAAAATTAATTATCTAATTTTTGGATTTATTTATTTATATAACATTTGGGAATACAGTAATATTGTGAGAAAAATATTACAATTTAAAACTGTTTTCTGTTTACTACATTTTAATGTATTCCTGTGATGGTTCAGCATCATTACTCCAGTCTTCAGTGTCATGATATGCTGATTTGCTGCTCAAGAAACATTTCTTATTATTTTCAATGTTGAAAACAGTTGTGCTGCTTAATATTTTTTTTGAAAACAGTGATGCATTGTTTTTCAGGATTCTTTGATGAATAGAAACTTCACATGAACAACATTTATTGGGAATAACTTTTCAAAAACATAAACGTCTTTACTGTCAACTTTGATTAATTTAATTTGATTTAATTTTGCTGAATAATAAAAAAAAACTTTTGAACTGTAATGTGTGTGTCAAGCCAAGATGTCATACACACAATTAACGCAACATTAATAACAGAAAATGTCCATTATTCATTGTCAAGGCTATCAGTAGGGCACAGTTATCAACCAAAGCCAATAATCTCAAAATGACCAAATATTGCTGATGATTTGGAGTGGACAGTGAGTTTCATTAGCGATGGATTCAGACAGTGATGGGACAGGGGGAGAACTGCACAGATTGGACGATGGTACAGACAGACGGATGGTTAGCAGTTTTGAAAGACAGTCGTTGTAGGCAGACAGATAGATGGGCAGAGCCGTGATGTGAGAGTGAAGCCTGTGGGAGCGCAGAGAGTGCGAGTGCCCTGCAGGCCTTTCTGCCAGCGTGACAGCTTTTGGTGAAGCTCTATGCCCTGAGGTCCTCTTCTTCAGCAGTGAGATGGTGGAGCAGCGTGTGTGTGTGTGTGTGTGTTAGAGAGAGAGAGAGACAGTTGTGTGCAGCGCATGCCAGTTATAGCCTGGTGATTGTCAAACCGTGATAGCAGTGAATATTTGTGTGTGAGAGAGAGGGAGAGAAAGTTGAAGTTTGTGTGTTAGTGCATTTGCCATTGTTTATGTGACATTGCAGTTTGTGTGGAAACTCTGCAACTTTTCACTGTTCAAGAGTGAAAAGAGGAGTGAATGATGGCGTTAGAGGGAGGGATAGAGAGGAAGATGGACACAAGTCATATCTGGTGGGAAATATCGCCCCTCTATGGCAGCTTAGTGTCACTGCTCCTCCGCCTGTGGGAAAATGAACAGAGAATTGATTTCTGAAAGCTGGAATGCATGAGAAACCGCACTGAGTGAATGCGTGTAACACAACTCGCTCTTTTTTCTGTCTCTTTGCTCCAGCCAAGATGTCAGGCAAAAGATGAAATTATTAAGAAGATGAAAAGCACTATTGATCTAAGGGTTTTTCCTCTTTGTCACCTTGTCCCATAGATCTTTGCACAGATCACTCTCTGTATCATTGTTTACGTGAAGGATGGAGGGACGATGGAAATGAGTGGAGGAAGTGTAAGCTCTTTTATTGATCCGAAGCGTGAAGGGCTTTAACACCCAGAGAGGTGTCTGCCTCCGCATAGCACAGCATAAATCCTTCAGATTTATCATTCCTACACATTCTGTGTGTTAACTTCTTCTGCTTTAAATAAAATCTAATGTAGAAATGTATGGTTGGTGCCTGACATTTTTTTTGATCATGTTTTGTTTTGATGAAGTTCAGAACACATGCAGCCTTCTTGTGTTGTTTGGTGTCTATGAATGTTTTCTTTTCAATGGTTTACAGATTTAAAGGTTAAACTGTGATTTCCTGTGCTGATATCTGAAAAAGCATCTTAAACCAGCCTAAAGTGGTTACATGGTCTCCCAGACTGCTGGGTTTCCCCATATGGTCTCCCATGCTGGTTTGACAAGTCTGTCCTGCTGGTTTTAGAGGGGGTTTTGGCACTTGTAAGCTCGCCAGACTGGGAAACCAGCTGACCGACCTTCTAAAATCCAACTTATCCAGACTGGGAAACTGGCTAGACCAGCCTAAACCATATAAGACCACCAAACATTTGGCTGGTTTCAGTTGTTTTTCAGCAAAACTGAGAGCAGTTCTTTGCTTTGCGTCTGGTTTTGTTCAATTTTCCCCCTAAACATTTGTCCTCCTTCAATTATCACCATCATCTCTTCCACTATCAGCCCATTCTGCATCGGGAGGATAGAGATGCTGCTGCCGGAGCGTTTCACGCATCAAGGTGATAACTCACTGTCAAGGGAATTGATTTGGGGATCTCTCAGAACGGAGGGCCTTGAATTGTTTCTGATTGCTGGTACTGTCAAGACAGATACCTTGAGCAAGATTAATTCCTTTGTCATCGTCTTTCCTGTCTTCAGAGCTTATAAAATGATCTCATGCTGGCAGATGTTCTGGTATGAAGACAATGGCTCGCGCTGAAGAGTCGTTCCTGCGGCTGCAGACAGAGGGCGCTCTCTCCTTTAGAGAAAACATATAGGGGAAGATTTGGGGAAGACAGATTCAGAGGCAAAGATCTGCCCGCGAAGGAAACAGTGGGAAAGCAGGCACAGAAGGAATGCACTGAGAGAGTTATCTTGAAATCTTTTCTGATTTTGTGCAGAAAGAGGGTTGGAGTGAGAGAGACAGCAAGACATGAAAACTTAATGAGACATTAAAGGGGTTAAACCAAAAATGAAAATTCTGTCATCATTTACTACCCCTCAAGTTGTTCCAAACCTGTATGAGTTTCTTTCTTCTGTTGAACACAAAAGAAGATATTTTTGAAGAACGTTGGTAAGCAGACAGTTGACTGTAGCCTTTGACTTCCATAGTATTTTTCCCCCAATACAATTGAAGTCAATGGCTGTTTGATTACCAACATTCTTTAGAAATATCTTCTTTTGTGTTCAACAGAAGAAAGAAACTTAAACTCATACAGGTTTGGAACAACTTGAGGGTGTTGGAGTGATGACAGAATTTTCAGTTTTGGGTGAACTGTCCCTTTAAGGTCAGGTGATATTCAGTACAGCACAACTCTTGGTTATTGTTATATTGCTTGCATTTAACAAATGACATAAATTAAATGGAAATCTGTTAATCAGACAAGCAGGTTTTCCCCCATTGCCAATATATCGGCCTGTCACTCTCCTGAATTTCTCTTCCTTTCTTCCTCACTTTCATTGCTGTAATTTACAGCATGTTTGAGAGGCAGATTGTGTCTGTGGCGCGGGCTGGATGATGCACGGAGAGCTCAGGCAGCATGTGTGCATGGGGATTTTTGCAGTTTAGTTAATAGTACATATCATATCTGGATTTCACACCAGCGCTCCCCAGGGATCCGGCTACACTCGCTGCAATTAGACTGACAGTGGGCAGGCAGACAGGGCTCCCAGCAGAGCCTCTGAGGGCCACTAATCAGCCCTGAGAGCACACTGCGGGGCCGAGGGGGTCACACCTCAAGGAGGACAGATAGAGTGTTCGTTTTAAACCACCCCAAGTTGTCCTGACAGCAGATGAAGATAACTCGAGGCAGAGAATCCAAGGTTGGCATTAGAACAGGGCATTCCACTGAATTTCATATAGTATAATTGACTATGTGTGTATATATATATATGTGTGTATATATATATATATAGAGAGAGAGAGAAATTGAGAGAGAGAGAGAGACCTCTGTCATACAAAGAAATCATGAACACATGCAAAAACAAGAGAGAACCAACTAAATATTAATAATTGATAATGTTGTAGTCAATCTATGCTATTTCGTCAAAGTTTTTTGTTTTTCTATGCGGTTGTTTTTTTTGTGTGTTTTTTTTTGCCAAATAATTTTGTAAGAGAAATACCCCCCTAACCAAGTTTAGTATTTTTGTTCTTCCCTCATATTTAAAATATTTATAATATTTGTTCCTCATACGTTAATGGTTTAATCAAACTTGTCATTCACTGGTCATTGATATATATAAATCTAATTTAATTTATATATTTATATTTTTTAATATATTTATAATTTACATTTAAAACATTTACCATAAATAATATTTGTAATTAATATAATATTTGTAAAAAAAATAATATTTTTGAAATTATTTTAATTGCCATGTTTTTTTCTTTTTTGCTAAAAGAGTATGTAGTGTAGACAATCGGACATCTTTTAGCAAATTCTTGGTATTGTGAATGTAAATGCATATTGGTCTGTCATCACTGTTTTGTCATATAGTAATATAATTTAAACTAATATTTAAACTATTTAATATAATTAAACAGCACAGTCAGACAGTCGTTCTCACAAAATAAACAGATTAAACTTAATATTTCCCCTTACATAGCTGTTCACTCCTATGAAGTACTGATTCAGAAAATGAAGACCGAAATTGAATGCAGGAAGGACAAAATTCAGCTCTGGGAATTTAAATTATGTAAGTGGCCAACGAAGGGGATTTTAGCCAAGCTCAGGAACGGCCAAAGAGGATTCAAAGCATCTCAGAAACATTGGGGAGAGAATCCAGGGATGAAAGATTTGAAAGGATTTGGGAAATATTAGGTCTCTTCTTTTTCTTTTTCTTTTTAGTTGCAATGATTATTTGGTAGAGCAGTTATGCATGGGGATTTGTGGCAGCAAGCATGCGTCACATGTTTTCTGTAAGAAGCATGTATAATGCATGAGTGCTGATGCTGATAAACTCCTGTAGTGCTATAGACTGTGTTTGTGCTCTCTCTCTCTCTCTCTCTCTCTCTCTCTCTCTCTCCTGTGTACTTATAGCTGGGCGTTTGAGAGGCAGTCAGAAAAATGCAACGCTTCAGCATTTCCAGTGTCCGTCATGGCCCATGTCTGTCCTTCAGTGCCATACGGCTCAAAACACACGCAGCCCTCCAGACTCTCTCTTCCCCTTTCCCATTTACCTCTCCACACTCAACATTCCTGTACGCACCACTGTGATCAATCAGTATCTGTGCCCAGCTGTCTGCTCTCTAGTTCTGCATGGCTACAGACAACACTCGTGTTCTTGGTTTGGGCCCAAACACCAATTTGGGCCGTTCCATTAGTATCCTGTGAAGGGGGTTGTTCTCTGCGTGTGGGCATTTACCAGATGCTGTTGCCGCTGCGAGAGACGATCATCAATCTGGGTTCAGCTGGCAATGGATTTCCCCCCATTGCGGCCCACATTTGCTCTAACACACTCGCCCCTGGTGGATCGCTCAATAACTTTCAAACAATTACAATTTTTTGAAATATTAATGAAATCATGCAGTTTATAGCTTCCTTCTGTTTTCAAGTCCTCGCTGTTGTTCTGTTCTGGAATATACACCATGAATGTATATCAGTTGGTAATATTCGCAATCACTGAAATCATACTGTTAGAATATATCTATCCAGTACCGTTAAAAAAAATGTGTATTCTTTTATTTTGCAAGGATACATTAACCTGATCAAAAGTGACATTTATAATGTTACAAAAGTAACAAGTTAATATTTCAAATAAATGCTGGTCTTTTGAACTTTCTAGTCATAAAGGGTCCCTTAAAAAAAAAGTATCACCGTTTCCACAAAATTACTAAGTAACACAACCGTTCTCAACTGTGATAATAAAAGTCTGTTTCTTGAGCAGCAAATCATCATATTAGAATGATTACTGAAGGATCATGTGACACTGAAGACTGGAGTAATGATGCTGAAAATTCTGGTGCTTGCAACATCAAGATCATGGCTTAGTACCTTGAATGCAATGTAAGTTGCTTTGGATAAAAGTATCTGCCGGTGCATAAATGTAAATTTATCGTTGTAATTGTGGCATTTTGATGAAAACATTGCTTACCGGTAGTGGCAATCTCGCCCCTTTCTTTCTGTCTAACTCTGTCTCTCTCTATCTGTCGGCCTTCAAACTGTGTCTTGCCCACCTAAGCGGCGCGGTATCGCCCGCTGTGGGGTTGAGGGAGGGTGTGAGTGAGCGAGCGAGCCGGCTCTGGGTGTCTGCCAGGTCTAGATGCAGAGGGGAGGGCAGGTGGAGACGAGCCAGCCTCCCCAAGCAAGAGAGGTCAGAACTCTGCTTCTCCCGGGAGCTGCGGGAGAGAGAGCCGAGCCTGTGTGGAGGAGGAAGAGGCGGGCAGTGGAGCGCAACGCTGCAGAGAAGAGTTGCAAACATCCTGACACTCAACACACACAGAGAGAGAGAGAGAAAGAGAGAGGGTCAATGTGTGTGTGCTACTCTGAGAGAGAGAGAGAAGCACTTCAAAAAATGCAAAAAATTGGGATTGTGTAATGGCGATAAGACCTTGAGAATGTAGTGATGCCAGAGTAAGTGTTTGTGTTAGAGACAGAGAGCCTGAAGGTCTGTGAAAGAGGGCTGCTGAGTGCAGTTGCTTCTGGAACAGGCCGTCCACACTCTAATCTCACTCTGCTGGAGGGCGAGAAGACAGGAATGTGGCGAGAATGATGCGAAAGAAGTAGAGAGGATGAGAGAGCGAGACACGCAGCACATACAATCAGACACGTGAGAATGATCAAAACCTAATCAGCCCGGCTCATTAATATTAATGAGGTGACGTAGCATTAGCCCAGAAGTGCAAACTTAGCTGGTGAGGTAGGTGAGTATACGCTAGCCATATAGGATTGTGTGTTGCTTGCAGATTCATTTAGTCCACAGGTAAAATGGTTTATATGAGTCTTCGAGTTGTTGTTTTTACACAGCCACCTACTTTTTTGCACCACAGACGAGCAAAATGAATCTTAAAATATAACGATTATTGATTTAAAAGTGGAGCTGAGTGAGAGATCGCAATGATGGCCATTCACAATTCAGTATGCAAATATTCCCATGATGTCATCACTATGTTTTAGATTTTGGAATGCTGAACATTCTTTTAATGTCACTGGGAGATTTTCAAACTTTAATTCTTAAAAGTGTAAAGTTTATAACCAAAAAATAGAATGTTCACACATTGCGATCACATTTAAAAGGAAATGGCAGATGGGATGAAAGAAAATGAGGATTATACTACATCACGCATCTCTCCGTAATTTGGAAACTCGTATAGACTTCCTCACAGTCCTTATGTTTGCTGTCATTTGTCCCTGTATCTTCTAGAGGGAATTTAATATGAAACTTCTATAAGTCTGCTGTCACATAACTGTGCTTGATATCTGCATGTGGTCTTTCTGTGCGCGAACAAACAGACGGCCAGGAGGCAGTTGGACATAAACACATCTGTTGTCTGTCGTCAGGCAGAACTCTGCAGCGTCTCTCCTTCTGCTTCAGTAGTCGGTGTACTTTCATTTAGATTTTTATGTGATTTGTTGTGTTAGACGTAGACATCAGGAAAGGAAATGTCTCTGGTGCTGGTCATTTGTTTTCTGTTTTGCCGTTTTTTTGAGTGCTTTGTCAAGCTCAGAGTCCAAAACATGTTTACTGAAAGCCAAATAGCTATTTAGGCATTGATTTAGCAAATTTGCATTCTTTCTGGCTCCAGTCTGATATATAACGGCCACTTCTCAATTCAAATGATTCCTGACAGATAAAATCAAGCACCACCCTACAATACCTTTCTTGCTGAATATCTTATTTTACTTGGAAATACATCACATTAAGGCAAGAAAATGGGCTGCAAACAGCATTTCACGTGGACTTTGACATTCATCTTTGCACCCTTGCAGAACAAATATCAGCACTCAGATAGCTGATTATAGTTATTAAACCCGATTTGTCGGTTAGATTAGCTACCTTTAAGAATGTTAACAGTAACTAACTTGAACTAAAACTGTCGCTCTGCCATTACAGTAGTTGGATGAAATAGTTGAACTGACAATGTGTTACAACATGCATGCCACCCTCTTTGGCAATGCTGAAATGTACATGTAGTTTGAATTGCTTTCTGACACACATTTTACATGTAAAACTGAGCTTGCACAGCTGGAAGCGACTGTATATTTGCATATGTTTTGGGTCTTCTGAAACACTCTATTGTTTTATAAGCAGTCATCATAAAATACTTGTTTGATTCCCATCAGCTGTTTTAGATTTAGAAAATAATATTTTTGCTGTAAAATCACACATTTAATGCTGCATACAGTCATTTTAATTTGCATTTAACCATCTCTTGCCTTGATGGATGCCTTGCTTTGACGATTTGACGATGCTCTTGCCTTTGAGCCTTTTGAAGTGGCCAGAGCAGGAGCGCCTGTCCGTCAGCTTCAGGAAGAGGGTTGAGCTCAACCTCGCCCTGATCATGGAAAACTGGCCGGGAAGATTCAGTGTTTTTCTTCTGTTGGCAGAAGTGTACGTGAGCCAGCAGGGAGAAACTTAATGACCTTGTGGTGCTTTTTTCCCAATCTCTGCCCTACCCATTGAGACGCACATCCAGTTTTCTGTGTCAGAAACCAGTTTTTTGAGTTTTCATCAGAGTTTTTTTGAGCACATCAGAGGTTTTTTTTTGTTGATGCTTTTTACGTTTGACATTGTTAATTCTCAAGAAAGCAAGTCATGTTTCTTAGCTGCAAGAGGGGAAACATGAATACAGAGACAGAGGGAGAGTGCTGGGATCTCATCTGGAGGTGCGAGCTTAGAGGAGTGCTCATGATGAAGTGTGGGAGAGAGTGATGAATGTGTGTCAGAATTAAGAGTGCCTCGGGGATCTGGGCGGATCAGACCGGCCGTGGCCTTGGGCTCTCTGTCTCTCTTTCTCTTTCTCTTTCTCTCTCTCTCTCTCTCTCTCTCTCTCTCTCTCTCTCTCTCTCTCTCTCTCTCTCTCTCATAGCTAATCTGTTCAGAGAGAGAAAGAGAAGGACAGATGCTCCAAGCAAAATGCTTTATTTTCCATTTATTAGGCCTTGTCACTTTTGTTTTGAGTTGTTTTCCTTTTTCGCAAACACTCACAAACTCTTTTATATCAACAGTGGCCTTGAAAAGTATCTAGACACTTGAGCCGGAGATGTCTGAATGTCCTTGCATTTAATAAAGTATCTCAACAAGTAGCATTTATTTTAATGAAAGATAGCTCAAGCACAGTTTTCAAGCATAACATGGTAGCACTTTACTATAAGATCCCATTAGGTAACGTTAGTTAAAGGTAAAAATGTGTAACAAGTCTACTAAAAATTACAATTCTAAGTTAAACAAAATTGGGCATACAAAATTGTCAACATTTACAAAAAAAAAAAAAAAAAAAAACTTAGAGTGAAGCATGGTTATATATATATATATATATATGTGTGTGTGTGTGTGTGTGTGTGTGTGTGTGTGTGTGTGTGTGTGTGTATATATATATACATATAAATCAGAAAAAAATTGTTCTGAGTAAAACAGCATTTTTTGCAGATGCCACTTGCTTTGGTATTTTGTCATCAAATGCAATGACAGTCATATCATTTTAAATTTGATTATGAGTCCAAATACTTTTTAGACCTATACCTGACATTCCAGCATTCCCTGTTTTTTACCCACCTATTCTCTCCTCCTTTAATCACTCTCTGGATACAAAGACAGTCAGTCTGTCTAGTGTTTGTCAGGTAAAAGTGTGTGTGTGTGTCTGTGTGTAGCTGCCCTGCTGTCTGTGCCCAACACACTTTAGGGAATCATGGGTTTGTTCTCACAGGGACGACACACACTGTTCACTGTTACTGCGTTTGCAGCGTGTTCTGTCAGAAAAAGGTGCTCTGATCGGACATAGTCTTCTCAGTGGGAAATAACAGCGTGAGAGAAAAGCGATGAATGTGTGTGAAAGACAGAGCGAGAGAGAGAGAGAGAGAGGAGGAGGAGGAGAAGAGAGAAAAACAGAAGCAGTGGGTGTTTGGAGAAAAGTCACCTTGACGGCTCTATTTAAAAAGAAGCGTTCGGAGGACCTTGGGTATTGAGCAGTTTTAGTCTAATTGTTTTTCACAGAAAGAGCTCGGCTGGAAAAACACAAGGGAGGGCTTACGTGAGAGAGAGGGAAAGAGAGAATCACACAGTTTTGTTCATGTCCAGCATTTTTCCTCAGCAGCATGGCAGAAGGGTCTGAGGCATCGAGGAACACACAGCTAAAGGTCAAAGCCTTTGAAAAGAAGGTCACCTACCAAAGACTCACTAAGTACAATTGCATGCAGTTTAAAAGTACAAAAAAAACCTTAATTTGTATTTTTAAAATGTCATGTAAATTCTTTAGTCCAGTGCTTCTCAACCTTTTTTAATCGAAGGCTCCCCAATGTCCAACACAATATTCAAAATGTAAGTTATTGAGAGAGGTTTTTTTTTAGCGCTCTAATTTAGAGTTAGATTATTTTAATATGTTAATTGGCCTGGTTTCACAGACAGGGCTTAGAATTAGGCCAGAATTAGTTCAGTTAGGACATTTATGTAGCTTTTATAAACATGCCTTAGAAAAAAAAACATTACTGGTGTGCATCCTGAGATCAAACAATAGATCTGACATATTTTAAGACAAGTTACTTTCAGTTAAGATATCTCAAACATGCATTTTAGTCTGGGACAGACTAAGCTTAAGCATTGTCTGTGAAACCAGGACATTATTTAGTCATTTTTTCTAAAACACATCAGAAAAAAGTAGAAAAAAATGTGTTCTGTCTGAACGCTCCCTTATTGTGTCAGCTTGTCTTATGTTTTGCAAACCTAAATCAAGTAGCTTCACTTGATCTGAGATATTATACGGGTCACATGTTTTTGGCCATGTTGACACTGGTATTAACATCCATCTCGGGTTCAGCCAAGACATTGCTGTTTGCACCTAGTAGCGACATGCTTCTCAAATGTGTCTCCTGTGACCATGTGTGATCAGATTTCAAAAGCAGGGTCTGTAATTTTGTGGCTGCATACATCACGTATTATATCAGCTTGTTATTTAAGCACAACAACGGGGGGAAAAACTCTAAAGTCGCCACACTGTTGCCTTCCAATATACTTTCAACACACTGCATTTTCATTATTTAAATCGTATAAACTGAAGATATTCTGTGAATTTTTGCACATTTGTATGTAAATGTGTTTTATGTACCAGATTTTCGATCAGATGGTTGTCTTCTTTTATAGTCGTACCTCGTCTAAAACTCTTGTTTTGATGCAGTGATATTGTGTATTGGGTATTAAGTAGGTCCGTCACTGTTGTCTGTGATGCATCGGGATGCATTAGCATTTACATCTGATATGGTTTATGTGACCATATCACAAAACATTGTTCAAACATTTTATATCCGTTCGTTCGTGCCAAGCCAGACCGCTTTCCCTTATCTGCCCTGGGCATCCATCATAAAGCCCCAGCATGTCACTCCAGTGTCCAGAGCGGATCTGTTCTGTTTTACCACAAGCTTTTCCCATATGCTTCAAGCCACAGGGGGCTGATGACAGTGCGTAGGCTGCGGGACAGACAAGTGTCCTGCCTGCCCCAACCTCCCCTTAGCGTGAAATCGGCAGACTCCACGGAGGCTGTGACATTGGTCATGGAGGGATTGCTGGGAATGAGGACGTGTGTGCAGCAGCCGTGTGGGGTCAGGTGGACAACAGGTGCTGTCTGACCCACAATGCTGCGTTACTTTACTTCTAATGTCTCTGTTTCTCTCTCTGTTTAGTTTGAAAGGAGGGAGACTGGCGTCACCCTTCCGGCCCCTGGAGCTGGCCCTGAGCCGTGGCTCATTAGCACCTGGTTCTCCCCTGACCTGGAGCTTCTTTCGGCAGGGAACCAGCAGCCCGATCCCCTAGTGGCCTAAAGTGCTAAACACGCATTTCTTCTTTCCTATAACATTGCAGAAATATGCCAGCTATTATGGATTTTGATTCATTTTGCTTGATCAAAGAGATTTGGATGATTTAAAGTTCACCCAAAAATAAATAAATTAAAACTAGGGTTGTTCCGATTCCGATACTAGTATCGGAAATGCCGCCGATACCAATAAAAATTCTGGCATCGGTATCGGCGAGTACATCTACCCATGTACCGATCCGATACCATTTTATTAAACAATACCTAGTTATGCACGCTAGCTTTGCTTAACGCTGCAAATCGGAGATCAATTCTTCTTCCATGCTCTAAACAGTGGTTGCTTGTGGCAACACAGGAAGTTGTGCTGTTGCCACAAGCAACCACTGTTTAGAGCAGCGAAGAAGAAATGAAAACGAGCCGATCTTGATCAAGCTACACTGTTACTACACAGCGCTAAGAGATCCAGTAAAGAAAGCATTTGAATTCGCCACTGAAGTTATAACATCGCTGCGAAATCTAGTGAGAAGCATTCACATTTCTCCGTTATTAACGGATCAAACAGCGCTGACGTGGAAACCAGAAACATTGTGCTTTCAAGTAATGTTATGTCGGTTTTATTTTGACATTATGAATAAAATTGCTGCCCTCAAATGTTAATCAGAAATAAAATAAACCTTTGTTTATAACTACTACAATATTACATTTCATTTTTTTTATAAGGAGCTGTTTTTGTTTTATATGTCAAGTATAGCTCCATCATTGCTCAAAGTAAAAAATGATCATACTTTATGATTTTAGTTTTAATAAAAAAAAAAAAAATGTAAATCAAGGAAATTTCTCTGCCATTTCTTTCTTTTTGCTGTATTGAAAACGTACCGAACCGTGACACCAGTGTATGGTATCGAACCGAATCGTGAATTTTGTGGACCGTTACACCCCTATTATTCATATCTAATTTTTTAGATTTCTAGATTTATTTGTTGCACTTTTTTATACAGTTATATTGTAAAACTAAAATACCTTTTATAAAATAATTCTATCAATTCATACAGGGCTAGTATGAATTGCAGCTGTATAGATACACACCCAGGTATCGGATTAGTACTCGGTATCGGCCCATACCCTGAGTCCAGGTATCGGAATCGGTATCGGGAAGGGAAAAAGGGTATCGGAACATCTCTAATTAAAACTATATAGAAATATTTAAAAATGACAAAAGCACTTATGAAATCTATAAAATAACTTTAAATCTATAAAATAATTATATATCCAGATGTAGCACATCCGTATGCTAATATGCTAACTGTGGTCGATCTGATCGATATCATTTTGTTTGTTTGTTTTTTGTTTATGGCCAAAGCCAGTAGTCAAGTCAAGTCACCTTTAGTTATATAATGCTTTATACTAGATTGTTTCAAAGCAGCTTCATGGTGATAAACAGGAAAATAATGATTCAATGATGCAAACAGACTTCAGTTCTGCTGTAAAGCAGCTCGAAAAAGACAATAGTATGAACATTCATTAATCAGGTGAAATCAGTTCGGTGTGGATTCATTTTGGTTCAATAACTATGTAAATTTAATCAATTATGGAATGAGTTTAATTAATCTATAAAGCAGCTCTGGAGAACATCTACAGAAAGGGGCTGATAGCCAGTATAATAAAACTGACATTATAATATTTTAGTAAATTAACGATAAAAGATAAAATTGCTGAATTTAAATGCACACTAACATCTACTCAATATCCACAAAAAATAGAAACATTTATTTGAGTCACTTTTCATTTAGACCATACAACCAGAGCACAGATAATCTTCCAAACTCCACTAATGAAGCAAACTTTTCCCAGGACAAGAACGTTTATGTTAAGAATCGAGAAACCCTTCTGAATATGCAGCGACTGAATATGTTGAGCCGCATCTCAGTTCTTGTTTTATTCCTGCAACATATTCTGTGGTGACTTCAACTCAGGTCACGGCACGCTGAGCTCTCACAGTGTCTCGGAGAGAAAGTTTAGCACAGGGCGTGTGGAGAGGACCTCTCTGGAACATGAGTGTGCCAGCAAGCGTGACTGAGACTGACAGCTTGATTTATGGCATGGCTATAAGTAGCCACGACGTCGGCTGCCTTCAGCGGGGTGGAGTCCCTGCAGACACCTAACGCTGGCTCCTTGTGCCACTGAAGCACAACACACTGACAAAATACTGTGTCTGTGTGTGTGTACGCTCTTAAGGTGGATGAGCAACAGTGCCCAGCCTAGATGCCAAATCTACATGTTTATCTGATCTTGTGCCAGCTGCTAATCAATTAAAACCCTGCAGAGTGGAGAGAAGCAAATGATTCCTCAGGCTCCCCTGAGAGAGAGAGAGAGAGAGAGAGATAGAGAGAGAGAGAGAGAGAGAGAGAGAGAGAGAGAGAGAGAGAGAGATAGATAGATAGATAGATAGATAGATAGATAGATAGATAGATAGATAGATAGATAGATAGATAGATAGATAGGTAGGTAGGTAGGTAGGTAGATAGATAGATAGAGGGATGGGATCAGATGGAGAATGTTGGCAATCAAGTTTTGATTTCCATTGACTTCCATTGTTTTTTTTTGTCTGTACAGTGGAAGTCAATGGGAATCAAAACTATTTGGTTTCAAAATATCTTTCTTTTTTTGTTCCACAAAAGAAGGAAAGTCATACAGTGTTGGAACAACATGAGGGCGAGTAAATGATGACATAATTTTTAATTCTGGCTGTATTTTCCTTTTAAATATTTTAAAAGAGCTGTATGTAAGAAATGTATTTCAATTAATCATAAAATGGCCCTGATATGTCACTAGACATTAAGAAATCATGTTCATTTCAAATACTTATATCACTGACAACAGTAGTCTGGCCAGGATATTGTCATTTAAAAGTGATAGTTGCAGCCCTCAACTGATGTTGATGTTGTCATGTTGTGTTTTGGCCTGATGCCCCACCCTCCACCTATCTACCAATCACGAAGTCAGTTGTGTTTCAGCATCCGGGTTGCCAGCTCTGCTCTAGTTACCACAGCTGCAGCTACAAACGTGTCAGCCTACGTTCCTGCTGGATCCTGCAGCCTATCTGGCAACCTCGAGTCAGGGGGGAGGGGGAGGGGATACACTGCTCTACAGTAATTTGAAAGTGATTGCAGTACCAGTTTTGGCCACAATCTTACATACAGTTCCTTTAAATATTTGAATATAGATAAATTTGAAAGAAATCTCTAATATCGGCCGATAACCAATATGGTACAAATATTTTGTGCATCCCTAGTTAGAAGTTGTCATTTGCTTAATTTATCAGTGTGTCCTTAGAAAAAATACCATGGCAAGCAGAATTGTAACCTGGTTTAATACTAGGCCTACTTACAATAGTTATTGTTACTACAATTCACTTCTGATTTCGTAAAGAATGAAAAAGGCAATTCTGTTTTATTTTATTACAACTTCATAGTTGTAGCAACTCCAGTAACCATGGCATTTTGGCGAACACCACTGCGCACAAACCATTTTTCATAACCTGATGAACAGAGCTGTATCTCGCAGGCCAGAGCGAGAGCATTTCCTCTCAGACGTATTGTCCAGTGCTGTGGGAGGCTTGTGTGACCCGTGTGGCAGCCGTCTCATTGGATCGTGGTTGTCATGGGGATGTGCCCTGGCGGAGGTGCTAGTGGATGGAGTGATTTTTTGCTTTGAGCAGGTGCTCAGCATCTTCCCCAAGCTCTGAAAGGAACGGCACATCCCTCATTAGACATTCAGAATCTAATTACGCGTATCTACGTCCTCATCAAGCCAGCTATCTTTTTTCTCATAAAATCTCCAGAACCATCTCCACTGCCACATCAACAAAAAAGAGGTGTATGGTGGGGGGGGGACTTGATGGTGGCAGTCTTTGATCTGATAGAAGGCCCCTGCAGGGATAGAAGCCTGGGCTGGTGCCAGAACCCCTCTTGGCTGACAGTCTCCTCTGCTGGTTGGCAGCTTGAAGGCTTTGGTGATTAATTCTGCTGGGAGGATGAAAGCGGCTCTAGCCAGCGGCTCCCTGCCTCAGAAGGCCATGGACAGGGTCTGAGCCCAGCCAGGCCCAGCGCGGACCAGACCAGCCGTGCCTTTCCCTGTCTGGCCAGCTGCCCGCCCGCCTGCTGCCTCAGGACCAACCGCGGCAGGTGATGGACCAGGGAGAGTGATGGAGAGGGATAAAGGAGGAGTGGAGGGAAAGGGGGAGGGTGGAAGACACTCTGATCCATATTGAACAAGCTTTTCTTTTTGTTTCTCCCCCCTTTTCTCTCTCTCTCTCTCTCTCTCATGCACACGGTTTTATTAGCCAGCATCTTTTATGTTGTGCCGCTATGCCATGATAATCCCCTGAGACGGTGCAGCACCCTGTTTCAAACAGTGTAAGGCACCGCTGACAGCCACACTGCACCAGTGCAGCGAGCCCTGGAGAGAACCAGAGAGAGAGAGAGAGAGAGGATTTGTGACAGATGCAGAGGTGTAAAAAGAAATGCAAAAGATGAAATACGTTGTCATTTTACCTGTGCTGGTCCGCTAACCCTGTGCACTTTTTTAATATCTTCCCCTGGAGTTATAGTGTTGGTGTGTGGACTCATTACAGCCCATTGTGTCTTGTGCATGAATACCCCGCCTTCACAGGAAAGGCCAACAGGCCGAACAGCTGGGGTAGATAGTTGTATGCATGTGTGCAGATTTCAGCTGCGCTTGCAATAAAATGCTAGGAAACACATGTGCGCTCGTTCGTTTGTGTGTAACCTTGATTTAAACAGAGTTGGGAATTTTAAAGAAATTAATTCTTAATCACACAGGATGCATTAAACTTGATCAAAAGTGACAGTAAAGACATTCATACTGTTACAAAAGTGCTGTAAAAATTGCTGTTTTTTATTCATCAAAGAATCCTGGAAAAAAAATATATCATGGACCACATAAATATTTCAGTCATGACAACTCTATGGATAGTTTATAAAATATTTTATTAATGGAATAGAATGTACATAAGTTTGGTCTTGGCGGACTAGATCTGCTAGCAGAACCTGATTTCACCAAGTGCAACATGTTCCTGGATCATTATCTTTGTTGATCCTGAAACAACATTCCAATCAACCAAGTTCAGAGTTTGTCAAGTTTAGGCTTACAGACAGGGTTAGGTGCTTCTACATCAGTGTTATTCACCTATCATTTCCCTCTGATTTTAAGTATAACTTATAGATAGGGTTAGGTTTAGGGGTAGTGACTATTCATTAAGCGGCACAACTGCTTTCAACATTATTGTTAATAAGAAATGTTACTTGAGCACTAAATTTCTGAAGGATCATGTGACACTGAAGACTGAAATAACGGCTTTTGAAAATTCAGCTTTGCCATCACAGGAATAAACTAGATTTTAAAATGTTAAAAATAGTCATTTGAAATATTTCAATGTAAATATTTGCAATAAAATATTTTTTTTACCATAATTTTGATCAAATAAATGCAGCCTTAGTGAGCAGAAGAGACTTACAAAAACATGAAAACAATTTACTGACCCCAAACTTATACTGTACTCTGTAAGGTTAGGGGCAATATAGGGGCATTAACTATTTGATGACCATTTTCTTCAGTCTAAATTAAAGTGACAATATTAATATGAACAAATAGCTACATTTAGACTAAACAAATAAACAAAAACAAAAAACTAATGCTAAAAAACTAAAACATGACAGGACTGAAATGTAGTGATACACAACAGCATTTAACTGAATCGATCACTATAGAAGTAACTGTCAAACTGTATCCAAGCATAGGATTCAATCAAAAGATCCATAGACACAAATGAGACCCTGGCTCTGTTTAATCCATTTAGCTAATCATTTGATCTAACTTTACAACTAGGCCCTATTGACCAGTTCATCCCTTGAATGTCTTGCATGTAATGGTGCTTTACAAAATTACACAAATCTTTATGCACTCCTATTGAACTTTCTGTTGGTCACACAGACACACACACACACAGACACACACAGACACACACACACACACACACACACACACACTCTCACACACACACACACAATACACACAGCAGTTAAAGGCAGTGTCTAGAGCCCTGCAGTTGAATTGTAAAGGGACCTTTATAACCTCTGACCCAGTAACAGTACCTCAGATTGCACATGAGAGGAAGACTGTAATCTGAATCAATGCATGCCATTTTACATGCCTTCTTATTAACCTTGTGTATATTTCTAGGGTAGTGAATTCTTCCATTTGTGCTGTCTTATTATACACAGATTTCAATGAACGTGTAACCCACTGCTGATTATTAATCTTCTTACTAGCAGATTATCACTGGAAAACCGTTATGAACAGAGGCTCATTTCAGATGTTTTTAATCTTTAATTAGAATTTCCGGTTTTGAGACAATTAATACATAATAATCTACATATTTCATAATGAGCCAGTCAGGCCTAAAGAAGCCTTAAGTGTAATTAGACTGATTTAGCCTACAAACTGATCAGACAATGAGAGTTTTTAGGGGAATGAATTTAAAAACTTCTCTGAGAAAGTTTCAGGAGGTAACACTATTTTACAGTGTCCATATGTTACATTGTGCATAATTACATGCAACTAATCCTAAACCACACCTTATTCCTAACATTTTGTTAATTAAGTGTATAATAATTACACTGTAACAAGGACACCTTAAAATAAAGTGTAGCCTTTCAGGATGCTAAAATTCTGGCATCTCTCTCTCTCTCTCTCTCTCTATATATATATATATACACACATTATTATTATATTATTATTATTAAAGCTATGGCTAAAAAATGTCTAAAGTGGACTGTTGAAATAAAATGTAAACATAATTTTTGTTTTAGCTTTAATATTCTTTATATTCAATAATCTTTACCCGTTAGTAAGTAATATTGAATAGGCTGTACTTTCATTTTCATTTGTGTAAATTAAATATTGCATCTACTCTCACATACGGTGGTCTTTTGGTTTACATTACAGTGCTTTGGTATGGTTATGTGTGTGTTTATGAGTGTTAGGTCCACCTGGACTATATCATTCTGTATTTATGAGGTGGTGGGTCAGACAGAGTGACTGTATACCACCTTTCCTCTGTTTGTGTGTGTGTGTGTGTGTGTGTGTGATACAGGTCTGAGGTGCGCAGGCTGGATATGGCTCTTGTTAAGGCCCAGTGAGCAGCCAGGGCAGCACAGCCTGGTCTCGAGTCGAGTGTGTGTTACTCTCCCACCCTTCCCCAGGAATATCCCTCGCTCTGCAAAAAGGAAATACCAGATTAAAGCTACATTACTCCGAGACCAGTTTTCATGCTAGCTGCCCGCCTCCGTCTGTTCCTCGCGTTTTCTTTTCCACACTCCCTCCATCTTCAGTTTCCATTGTGTTTTTTGCCTTTTTTGTCCCAATAGACACCCCCTTGTTTTCTCTTTTGGCCTTTTTCTGCCCTCGTTCTCTCCTTCTAGTTTTTTCCCCCTCACCCTGTGTATGATTCTCTCTCTCTCCGACTCTCTTTTTTCCCTCTCTCACACATACCCTCTCCTGGGTGTAACATTGTTGGCAGTCTGTGAGAGAGGCAGCAGCCAGGGCTGTAAGCATATCCTGTGGGAGATCAGTTTTCAGCTGTGTGTTTGCGTATGTGTGTGTGTGTGTGTGTGTGTGTGTGTATGCATGCCACCGTTGAGCTTTCTCTCTCTCTTTGTGGGGCGGTGGGGAGTTTTTTCACCTGCTGTAGGGACAGACTCCCTGGTCTTAGAGAGGGCTTTACAGTGGGCGTGGAGAATGCTGCTAATGTTTCTATGCGCAGCTTGGCTTTAGCCATCTACTCTCAATGTCCTGCCTGTGCTGAGTCCATACGGCCCCGCGCACACACACACACACACACACACACAGCCACGGGGGCCTGTCAATGATTAATAGCTTCTCCCTGAGTGGCATCTTGGGAGGCCCTGAGAGAGAAAAAGGCAAAACAAGAGCTCTGTTTTCCCCTCGGCTCTCCTCTCTTCCTCTTCTGAGAGAGTATTCACTCTCAATCCACTCCAGAAAGCTAGATTTTAAAGAAGATGAGGACATTATGTGTGTATATGATCTGGACAAATCCAGAAATCCTTAAATACAAAGGGGTCCAAAAGCTTGATCACATTGGCGGGGTTCAAAGTCTAAATTAATGTTTAAAAATAAATTTAGAAATACATTTTTAATTTGAACTGAATTTTTATGCTTTAAAATATTATTTGAAATTCAGCAATGCACAATAAAAACAGTTTAAATTCTGGGAAATTTCATTTTTAGTAGGCTAAAATAGATAAAATAGTAGGCCTACTTTCTGAACATTGTTAACTTGATAATGTTTTTTCTGTTATTTTATCTTGTTCTTTTTAATTGTTATGCCCTTAAATACTATTTGTAAAGAAAAAGAATGGAAAAAAGAATTTTGGATTCCACTGTTTGATTTCTCTGTCTGGTTGTACAGCAGTTGCAGTCCCGAACCAAAGTCAAGAGTCTTATTTTCAAAGTCAGGTCATAATGAACTCGACGACTCTGCCATTTTCTGTATTTCATCAGGTCCAAAGCGCTGCGTAATGCAGTCGGAGACATGAAAGAGTCTTTTATGCAAGTTTTATCAAGGCTGAAGCACCAGGGCTTTTCAAGTCGCCCAGGATGAGCCTGTATGCAAAAACAAGTTGATAATGATGATAGTGTAATTCCCATCTCAATATGGTGTAAAGTGACTCTGTGAATATCCTTGATGATTTGTTGACAGGACAGGGATTGTATCAGAATTGTACTGCCTGACAGCCAATTTGATTATGGTGATATAATAATGAGCACTGAAGCGTAGTGAATGTCCTCTACATTGAGTTTTTTCATTTGCTGAGTAGGTGAAAACCCGCATGTGTCACAGTAAATAATTCTCCACCAGGAGGAAAAAGGAGACTTAATGTAGTTTATGGTTATGTAGCAAATTTGTCTCCTTAAATTCCTTGGGAGATATAAAAAGTGTGTTTTAGACAAACAGTATAGAATTTGACAAACAATATAAAGCTGATTGCCCACAAAAAAAACCCACAAACATCATGTTTTCAGGCCATTTGAAGTTTGATTTTGACGTGACATAGAGCAGTGATATATCACTGAGTTGTTTACTTACTTTTTAATTAGTCCTTCCATTAACGCCATCATTTTGTTCATTCAGACCGATTCACAAACACGCACAAAAACAAGAGGTGGGATTTATTTCACAATCCAGTCATTAACAGTCATATCCAATCATAGCGCGATGGAGGCATTGCCTCCTCTCATGTGACTTTCCCCCATTCATTCTCAATTACCCCCCACTGAAACCCGCCGCAAGCTTTAGGGGGTCTGTTAAAAGTCAATGGGCTCAGGGGAGGCAAGAGAGTCACGGACTCCCGCTGCAACTTCACCCCCCGCCGGTGTCGCAGTTGGACAGTTACTTTAGAAAAGCGAGCGATTTATATACTATTTAACGTCACATTTTGTAATATTTGTATAATATGGATTGTTTTTTGCCTCCCTTGCCCCCTCAGAGGAAACGCCCCTGGTCTGATTTTTTCATTGCAGATTTTGAGCACAGTTTAAGACGTCAGTCTTTTCCTTGGGGAACATGGCATCCAGCACACAGATTTTTATTGTGGTTATATTGTTATGGCATAAGTAAATAGAGCTGAGCAGAGGGGTCTGCAGTCAAAGGTGAGGCTAAGAGAAGACAAGAGGATTGAGAGAGTTCAGCCGAGTCTCCATCTGTAAGAGCAGAGAGAGAGAGAGAGAGGGAAGGGTGGAGGAGTGGGGCCAGGAGGTGAAAGCCGAGCTGGAATTTGTGCGGTATGCAGAGAATGATGGGATTTTTCCTGCTGGGCGGCTGAGAGCTGCTGCACTGCTGTGCATTGACCAGCACACACACACACACACTCACACAAAGAACTTAGAGCTCTATCACCATCACACTCATACCTCACACAAACTCTCTCAATCTCTCGCGCCTCCCTCTTATTCTCTCTCTCTCTTACACACACACACACACACACATACGTTTCTTCAACTGTAGGCACATTTGGCCCTGTAGACTTTTAGAAAAAAAAAAAAAATCATGCTTTTCACATTTGTTTAATTAATTTGTCAGTGGACATATGTGACAGATGTAACATCATTTTTTCTCAAACATTTGTACATTTGTACAGCATAACTCAAATTATGTATTGTTTTATGATGTTATGTGGTCAGAGTGGTCAGCTCCTTTGTCTTGCCAGGGCTTTTTATGTTTCCTATGTTTGTTTGTTTCTTTTTTCTTTCTTTTTTCACACTTTTTTTTTTTTTTTTTTTACCAAGGTTGTCTCCTTGGTAACCAACTTACCTTTGAAAAAACTTTATCAGAGGCAAAATTTGTGGTTGCTGAAATTGCTGTTTTTGGAAATCATCTTTAAAAAAATAAAGAAAAGAAACTGATTTTTAATAAAGATTTAAATGGTTTAACTATTTCACTCTTTGTTGTTTTGTTATATATTTTTGGGAATAAATTTCCATAGTTTAAGATTGAAAATTAAATTAAAAATGTAATAAAAAAAATAAAAGAAAGAAATCATTGGAAAATGTTTTGTGATGAATGTGACCTCCATATAACAAAAAGAAAAAGCTAAAATGCAATAAAAATCAACCGAGACCAAATGTGCTTGAAGAAACACCCACACTCTCTCAAAAGAAGTGTACATCTCCAACAATCTGCTGTCTCATTTTTTTTATAATTTTTTTTATTATTCCTGTCTGTATTGTCCTTCTCCTAAGTTTTTCTCTCTCCCTTTCAGCGATCATACTATCTAATATTCATGCTTTTTTTTTCTTCTCAATGACAAAAATACCCACACTCTTGTCCTTTGTTCTCCTGTCTCAGTATCTATCGGTTTGTTCTTTTCCCCCTGGCTCTCTCCCTCTCTTTCACAGTCTCTCTCACTGGCTCCACCCCCTCACTCTCTCTCTCTCTCTCTCTCTCTCTCTCTCTCTCTCTCTCTCTCTCTCTCTCTCTCTCTCTCTCTCTCTCTCTCTCTCTCTCTCTCTCTCTCTCCTGAGCCGCCTCCTCTGCTCCGGCTGCTGGCACGCCTCCAGTGCCTGACAGTCACAAGATTGTTATTTCATTTATTTAGTCTTTTTCCCCCTCATATTTTCTCTCTGCTGTGTCTCTGTAAATATGTGCCATTGTTCAGAATGACCTTATCGTCATGAGCGATTTCATTTTAGTTACACAAAGTTGGAGAATTTAATTTATTGGGGATCATGAGGTTTGGATTTTCCTTCTAGTTTGGTAGGCACAGTTATAAAAATGTGGAAAAACTGTAATCTTTCTTTTTCACTCATGGCCAAAGGAAAAGATTGCATAGCTTTTTAAAAGCTGAAATAATGTCCGCAGTCATTTGCACTGTTCAAAACCGTAGTGCACTGCCTCCAGAGGCAGCACTTTAAAGAGGCCATATTATGCCCTTTTACAAAGTCTTGATTTAGTTTTTAGGGTCTTAAATGTTCAAAAACTAATTATTTTTCACATATTTTACATTGTTGCAGCTCCTCTCTTCCCAGTCTGTCAGTAACGCTCTGTTTAGTTCCTGTCTCTATGAAGCCCCTCCTTCAGAAAAGCACAGTGTGCTCTGATTGGTCAACTGTCAAGGCACTTACCATAACCACTAGTTTCAACAACTAATGCAACTCAACCAGGCCTCGCCCCTTTTTGGGAGGGAATATGCCTTGGGCGGGAATTATTTAATGTGTAATATTGTGACGTGTTTGTACCCAGAAGAAAACTCAAGACTACAATGGAGGCGTTTCAGGGAGTTCAGAAACAGTGCGCTCTGATAAAGAAAATAACTCCCTTTAGAGTGACTTTGTGAATTTGCAGAGGTTTTTCATGCTCAAACAGCAACATTACACACTAAAGAAAGTTGACAATGTGAAAAAAGAACTTGTCTTCAAATATACTTTTGGCAAATAAAAGGTATCTTCAGATATATCCTTCCCAGAATGGATGCTATTTATATAGATAGTAAAAATACATTATTTTACCCACTATATTGTATGCGTTACAAAACATTTATAGCATACAAAGTTGTTGCCTATGTACAGTGTTACAAATCAGTTAGGGTGCTGCCTATGTAGCAAGTGATGCAGTTCACTAGGTTTTGGAAACAAACTATTGCGTTTGCATGCTTGAATGCAACAACTGTACCAGCATTGTTCACTTTATTTTCTTAGTTCTCTTTCCCTCTCTTGTTCTCCCTCTTTTTACTTCCCCTGGTTTTCCGGACAGGTCATATATTATGGTATGGGAGCCGTTTTTGTTCATTCTTTTGTCTGAGACAACTTTTGAGAAATTCCTGACTTGACTCTCAGCCCCCCCACCCCCACCCCCACCCTCTCGCCTCCTTGAATGAGAAACTGTCAGTTTAATTGGCTGTGATCTCGTATGCAAAGCTGCTTTCACTTATTGCACTCAGGTCTTATCCTTTAAATATGGATAAGATGATTTGAAGGAGAAAAAGCACAGGGTCCTCTGCCGCCTGTATGCTTTGAATTAAAGCCAGACACACTGGGGTTTGTCCCATATGATTTTTTTTTTTTTTCCTCAAACCGTGATATATATATTTTTCCTCCTTCTGGTGCAGGAGATTTCCACTTATTAAAAATTCTGCTCTGTCTGAAAGTCCCTGTCCGTCTCTCCAAAAGTCTGTAAAGCATATCAGCGGGCAGAATATTGCAGGAGTCGGAAATGGGGAGCAGTGAAGTGGCAAGGCCTTTTCAGAATCACTTAACGCTCATAAACAAAACACATCTGCAACAAAATCTGCAATCATGTCAGCTCTAATCCTGAGAGACAAATCCGTTTTAGAGAGACGTAAGACAAGAAACAAGGTACAAAGAGAATGGGACGGCAGGAGATACTGTGTTTGGTTACATTTATGGAGGAACTCTTTGTGTGTATTAGTTCATACATAAAAATGTAATTCGCAACCCATTTTATTTCCATAATTTGACGTTTCCAGTTAAAATAACAAAAATAAAACACATTTAAATCATTTTCATTCATTAAAATAAAGTCATAAATAGTATAAAATAACATTTTTAATATAAATATTTTAAAAATTAAATATAAATAGTAGTAAAAGCTTAAACTTAAAGGGATCGTTCACCCAAAAATGAAAATTCTGTTATCATTTACCTACTCTCAAGTTGTTCCAAACCTTAATGAGGTTGAACTTGATGGCAAAAAGGCATTTTGATTTCATGTTTTTTAAGTGGTCAGATGTATGCCGAATACCTTTAGCTTTAGAGCGACTCAACTGTAGGGAGAGAAATCAAGGCAGAGAGTTGTCGAGGGGCCGGTGTGTGAATTCCCCGCCTGGCCTGGGTTTAATTGAAGTCTTGTGTCATCGCTGTAGTAACACGAGCAGGTAGATGTTGCTGAAATGTATTAACATTGGTTCCCTAATAGGGTCAGTCTAGAGCAACCTTTTTTCTCTCCTTGTTTCCTCTAGAGTGCTTCTCTGGCTTCATCTCAGACTCCATCCATCCAAACACCCTTACAGATTCATAAATATGGCTGTGCATATTTACAAATTTGTGTGGTTTTCTATTTAGCCACTCAGATGTGGAGATCTCTTGTGGAGCAAAACAAGAAGATTATAATGAAAAGTATTGACTGTGTATATCCTCCTCTCGCCTTCCCACGTAATGCCATGGAGTATGTAACAACATTAATCAAACCTATCTAAAATCAGGGGCTCTGATACACTCTCAGATAGAAATGCAATGCAGGGCCTGGAATGGGCTGATAAACATCAGCACAAGACTGAGTTTCCAATTCCTGCCTCAGAATAGACCCTGGGCTGAAATAAGAGGGAGGAAGAGGGAGATTGAAATGTGGGGGGAGAGAGAGCACTCTCCGGCCCTGTGACTGTCGGAGTGAATGAACCATGTGACAGGACATGTCGTGTTGAGTGACAAAGCAAAAAAAAGAGAGTGAGAGAAGTGGCAGCACAAAAGTAAAACACTATCCACAGTTTCCCAGCATCCAGCCTCAGCTCAGATAGAGAAAGAGAGAGAAAGAGGAAGGGGGGGGGGGGGGGGGGGGGGGGGGGGGGGGGACAGATGGAAAAAGTTGCAGATGCACAGCAAACAGGACATTAGCTTGGCATACATGTGGGTTTTATGAGTAAAATATATGCAAGTACATGAATTTCATAAAAGTGTGTGTGTGTGTGTGTGTGTGAGAAAAGTAAAAACTGTCATCATTTAGTCACCCTCATGCCGTTTCACACCATTCGCAGGGCCTGGTAACAATAAAAGCTGATTTTGGACTAACAAGGACGTTTTCAGTTCTGAAACTTTCAGGATATTCTTATAATATGATGATCTCTTATATGTCAAAACTCATTTCTCAGTTCATAACCCCTTTAATAATTGATGATCTTTATAATGTAACTGAATCAACACTGAACTGACTTCAGCTTAACAATGACACTATTTTCTTTTAGAGCTGCAGAACTTCCCGGTTCGAAATCCCCTATTCTTTGGAAAACCCAAAATGGTTCTTCTATGGCATCGCTGCAAAAAAAAGCCCTCTTTTGCTTTTTGTCCTATTCAGAGCTCGACGGCATCCTTGTCCATTTGCTTTCATTGTTTCTGAATGCTCTTTTACATGCAATCTTCTAAATTTCTTCTTAGTGAACTACCCCTTTAAATACGTAAAAGCAAGTGGGGAGTGCAAGAAACACTAGAGGGAGAATGTTGGTGGTTACAGTGTTAGAGAACAGGGTAGAGATGACAGTAATGTAAAACGGTTGAAGATTTGGTGAGTGAGTGAGAGAGAGAGAGAGAGAGAGAGAGAGAGAGAAAGAGAGAGGGAAGGGAGAGAACGAATGCTCTGCATACTGCATGGAGATAACGTCAGACACTTTATAAATTTCCCCGGCTGAGTCGGACCACTGCCTCGAGGCAGACACAAGCTGAGCTTCTCCATGTCACACTCAGAACCTCTAAATCTCAGAGAGAGAGAGAGAGAGAGAGAGCATGGCATTTACAGTGGGCTGAGAGAAAAGTGATGGATGGTCGGTACAGAGTGAGAAGGTTTCGTCAGAAAAAAAGGAAGGACAAAAAAAAGAGAGGAAATGGGATGGAAAAATGGGCTCTGTTTTGCCCAATATGTTTGGTTTCATATCTCCCACAGCTTTTTAGGTCGGCCCAAATGGCCTAAAGCAATATAATCATCTTGTAAAGCATTTATTTTAGGAACAGAAGTACCGCTTCTGATCTCTTTTCTAATTTAAGTCCCTCATAACAATCCTCTTGAAATACAGTAATTCTGCTTTGTCATTATACAGGACTTCATATGGCGAGTGTCTTCTCTTGAGTATTCAGCTGTGAGGGAGGAAGTTAATGCACCTTTAGTCAAAAAGTTACAGTAGTCAGCTGTTAAGGAAGGTGCAAACAAAATAAAAAGTTTGACATTTTGGGTGAACTGTCCCTTTAAGATCAACCATTACATTTTATTTTTAATTCTGTGTATACCCACCTTCAACTGCTCCAGACACTTCCTGTCAGCAGTCCAATCTATATGTTCTTTTGAAAAGCTGAAACAATGGTTGCTCCCTTTTTGCTGACACTACTTTAAACTTACTTGTGCTGGGCCTGGAGCATGTAGCCCTATGGGTGTGCGTGCGTTAATAAACAGCTAACTGCTAAAGCAAGATCCTAATATGACTCACTCATCTATACTGCATCCTGTTTTTAGTTATACTTTTGCCACCACTTGAAGTCATGCTGTCCATTTTAGTAACAGTTTTACTGCTGTTCTTGTGCTCAGGTTCAGATAGATAGATAGATAGATAGATAGATAGATAGATAGATAGATCCTTCCTTATGTTCCTTCTCCCCTGCATTCTCCTGTTTGTGCACTTGAGCTGGTATTGAGAGGTGGACTCAAGAGAGCCCGGCACTAAACTTGATCAAACCGGTCTATTTGTCTTTAAAGCTCCAGAGACATGCTTCACTTCCTGTTGTGTAACACTGCCTTTTCTACATCTCTGACAGAGCCACGCAATACCCAGGGCCGAGAGAGAGAGAGAGAGAGAGAGAGAGAGAAAAGTAGCACAATTCTGTTGCTGCTCAACACATTCCACTTTGAACATGTGGCACTCTTCCAGAATATTCCTTGCTTTCAAGATCTGAATGTTTGACAAACATTGAATTTGGTCTGGAATTGTAACAGAAGTTAGTATCGTCATTTTTGAAATAATTATTTTACACAAATTTGAAGTATTATCATTTTGAGTTTTGAGTAACGTCATGTTGAGCAACGTCATGTTGAGTAATGTCAATTTGAGTAACGTCATGTTGAGTAATGGCATTTTGAGTAACGTTATGTTGAGTAATGTAATTTTGAGTGACATTCATAGTTCAGTTCAGTTCATAATTTTAATCTTATGGCTTCAGAAGAAGTTGTTTGTGGGGTGATTTAGAAGTACACGGAGCAAAATTGTAATTTTTGGAATGAGAGATCCTTAAAAAAATGTATCTTTCAAATAAAGATCCCATTCATTCTTTTAAATGTCACAATGACGTTTGTTTCTGTCATACACTTTAATGCATGTCATCAATCTGTGGTATGGCGGTAAAGTCAAGTTTCTTGTAATGGCTATAGTGCCATGTTGGATCTACTAGATTTATCTAATCCAGATTTTCTGGTCTTGTTGGCAGCATGTGGGTTTTTTCTACCTTGCTCAGGATACATCTTTATTCCATTTCAACCAATAACTTTGATCCGACTTCACTCTGAAAAAAACATCTGGCAAGCAACAAATTCCACTGGATTTACAAACCCATCAGACCTACAGTGCTTTTTGTATATGTAGTGCTTGAAAAAGTGTCTACCTTACCAAAACATTATGGATGAACCTCTTAGATAATTCCAAATGCCACAGTGGTTTTAAAAATATATCCTCCTGTGGAGAGCAGCTCAGCTGGCTGTGTGGGGTCTCGACAGATGTGACGGGCAGAGGCTGCTGTATTTCTGTGAAGAGGTTTTAGCTACAGTAGTGTGCGTCCCCCCGTCATCCATCTCTCATCCACTTTCTTCCTTTTAGCACTCTCCCCCTCTCTCTCTCTCTTTCCATCGCTTCCCTCTTTGAGTGGATTCAGAGCCCCACACACAACACTCACGCCCTCTCTACCACCCACACTCGAGTAACAAATCTCCTCCTGTGCAGTCGGCCTGTAGCCCGGACACGCACACACACACTCGTCTATCAGCTTTTACCTTTTAAAGGTAGGGTAGGCAATTTTCGTAGCGGCTAGAAATTGCAAGTTAGCTTTGAAAGCATGAGGTCCCACCCTCCCTTCAGCGCATCTCCAAAGCCACGCTTCCTAAACACATGAACGCGCACAGCAGAGTCTGCAAAGCATTAAACTACCTCATGTCTCAAAGCACATAACATTACAATAATAATGAACGTATTTGCCTTTGCCTTTGCCACCTGACTGCTGCAGATTCATTTCGGCATTGATAATGTTGACATAGAAAAGCATAAATTCGACACCACTCTGAGCATAAATACACAAACCACTCCGAGTATAACGTCACAGGTTTCCATCTCTTCCAAATTACGCTAGTTATGGTGTGAACGCAGCATAAGCTGGTTGTTGTGGTTCAGGAGGAACTATTAAAAGTGGCTGCAGTGCTCTGTGACTGACGTCTGTCTAACTCTGCATAGCATGAAACGTGCTGGTGACGTGCGAGGAGGAATGAGAATAAGCTGACAGGCAGGTAGGACATCGTACATTCAGACCGAATGCAAAAATGTTATGGTCCTACACCTTTCACAGACGAGACGATACATATAAATACAGACCACTTAACTTAGTGATTGCTATTAGGATGTGAAGACACTCTCAACCAGCATAACAAAAAAAAGTTTAAATTTGGCCGAGCCAAAGAAAATCAAAGCGGATAAGAAATAAAAAAATGATTGTCTTACCCAATTTTGTATGTTCGCAAGCATTTCTTCCCTTTTACCTTCCTGTTTCCCAAGCATCTCTTCCTGTTTTACCTTCCTCTCTATCTCATGCTGTGCGGTGAAAAGGTTTTTGTCATCTTAGCTTTTACTAGAATGTGTATTTTAGCACGTACTGATCAATCAGCAGGCGGGACGGGTGCTATGCATTTATTTTATTTTATTTTATACATTGTATAGCAGCTATTCAGTCCGAACTTATATTCTTGACTGTCAAAAGGTGCGCCTGACAGTTTGAGGTCAAGGATTAACGCTAAAATGGGTGGTTTAGACGCAACAAAGCTTCCAATCACTGGTTGTCTTTTTTCCCCCATATCGTTTTTTTGTTGTGTGGTGTGGTTTTCAGTCTCGCACTCAAGTTTCTTTCATGCACAGACCTCCTGCCTCCAGAGTGCTGCCAGAGAGCTGCATTTCACTGCATATGAAAGCAGATACGATCCAGAACATGTGGACCCGTCACCTAATACAATCAGAACAAAGGGGAAAACTGGTGCAACACAAGCCTGAGTCCCATTTTGTTCAGAGAAAAGAAAAGAAATGCCAAAGAGAGAAAAATAGTCTAAGATAGAGTTTGTGTGTGTGTGTGTCTGAGAAAATACAGCCTCCAAACACTCCCTAACAAGACTGAGGCATGCACAAATCAGACATAGTTTTCCTTCATTTTCCTAAAATTTGCCTAGAATTTGGACCGTGTTTGTGGATTTTGCACCTATGAGGGTCATCTTTGCAAATTTGTTTCCATCCCTGCATGTGTGTGAAGGGTGGGGCGAGAGGGCGACAGATTGGGTCTTCTGGCTCTGGCCCCTCTGTACTCACACTTCCAGCAAGGTCACATGACACCAGTCAAACTCTGTCACAACCTCACTGGGGGAGAGCTGGCAACAACAAACCAGAGCAAGCCTAGACGCTACACACACACACACAGGAATCGCCTTCACTCACAAACCTACCTTTTCATCTGGCTTCTTCAAAAAAAGCTTTTGACATACAGTATGTGCAGTAAACCAGTTGTCTGCTTGTAAAAATGCCATATGGCCATCATCCAGCCCGCAGTGTGAAAAGACCGCTGTGGATTAGTTTTAATGAGAGCTATGACTAAAACCTGACAGCCATGTGAGAAAGTTAGCCATCATACGCACTTTCACCACAGAGTTAATTCCACTCTTTTTTTAAACCCAAACCCGTGAGTCACAAACTTCTGCATCAGAATTCGCTAGCGGACTCGGCAGCCGCAGAAAAATCTGTTTAACCACCAACACGCGACTCTACAGTTGTGCTTTATAAATCCTGTTTCAAAATTGCGAATTAAATTCGATTAAATTAAGCAATTTCAGTACAAATTAAGCTCAATCAATAGTATTTCTGGAATAATGCCGTTCCTAATCTTAAAAAAGCTGAAATCTGGTTTACATGGACGTAAATGGGGTCAATACAATGTTAAAACACTGTTTCAATATCATAGAAAAAGACAAGCAATATGCACGTAAACATGAACAGTTTTAAACATGAACATACAGTTTTATACCTTCATTGTCATTACAATGCAATGCCACAAACAATAAATCAACAGTAAAATTAATTTAAACAGCTTTACAGCTCAAATGATCCACAAATGTTGGTCCCACTTTATATTAAGTGTATGTATAAATGTACTAACATATAAATGAATCATTGAATACAATGCACTTATTGTGAACATGCATGTTTTTAAATTGTACTTATATTTTAAAAAGAAAAATACCTGCATGTAATTACAGCTGTAATTAATTTCTGTAATTACATCTATAATTACACTGTGGAGCCTTCCCCACTCCCTTAACTCACCTTAAACCTGCCCATACCACCAAACCTGTCCCTAAACGTACCCGTATCCCTCCTCAATAGCAGAGAAAGTGTTTTGCAATACAGTATGAACACAATAATTTTTAATGTAAGAGCACAAAGTGTGACCCAAATTTTAAATGCAAGTGCTTTAATACATTTACAAACTATTATTTGAGCTAAACTTGTACTGAACCCAGAATATTCCTTTTTAAAGTAAGAAAAAAGGTTTTCTGTTGCTTATATCACACATGGAGAGAAACTTCAATCTGAAGTATTTTATCCTGTGCAGAATGAAGCAACAGATTGTTCTCTTCGCTCACATTTGTTCTTTGCATTTGGCCTTATCCAGTTGTTCTGAACGGATAAACAGCAATGCCACACACGGAGATGCAAAACTAAAACACCTCTCGTGAGCCATGTTTGCTATCCGGTGCCGGTCTCCTGAAGTCAGACAGGGTTCTTGCACCGCACACTTTTTTTTTTTTTTTTTACAGAGCAAAGTCAAACAGTGACTCACAAATTCCTGTCCATTTTCCAGCGATGTGGCAGACACAGCTTTCAACCACCTTTCCTCTAACACTGCCTGCAACCAAATCAGATTTCAATCGTGATTTTGAAAAGTGACTTTTAAATTTTTGATCTGTGCTTGATTTAGGCTGTCTGAGCACATCACATGGGCCTTCTAAAATGCCTGGGACTTTAGACAAGAGCAAAATACCCTTCAACCCCTCCACCCCCACCTTTCTGGAACCTTCTGAAACTTCAAAGCGTCTCACTGTAACCCAGAAACACCTTCAACCACAGGCGCTGGGAGAGCTATACAGGTTGCTGCTAATGTTCCAAGTGCTTTGTTAAAATTCCCAGCAGTAAAAACAGGCCGTATTTGTTTTTTTTTTGTTTTTTTTATTCTCACATGTGTAGCAATGTCTGTTTTTTCTGCTTAGGCTGGCTCGGTTCAGCAAAATCATACAATAGTGTAGCTTTTATAACTTATGTGAGCAAGACATCAGAATGTCTGACAAACATTTCCAGTTGTAAAAATGCGAGAATATATGTAGCTCCAGGGAAAGAAAAAAAATCTATGAACTCAGCAAAGTTAGGAAAAGAGGTGGCGGTAACCTTCAGAAGGGCTTAAATCTCTCGCTCTCTCATCAAGCGCCCCCCGTTTAAATCCTCCACCCCTCCGGACGGTGGAGGGGAGCAAAGACTAAAGCTTAAATGCTTTGAATGATGGTGAGGAATGTTTAAAAGTGTCTGTTTGAAGAAAGGGGGTGGGGGCTGAGGGTTTTTTTTTTTTTTTTTCTTAAGGGGGGAGGAAGACTCCCGTGGGACAAACCCCGTCTCTCAGATCTGGTATGCGTGACTGAGCAAGGAGAAGAAAAAATCCTAGACCTGGCTTCTTAACTTAGGGAAACAATGGCAACTGTTGAGAACAGGATTTATAATATTTTTGGTGGGTGAAAAATATCCAACGTTATAGTCACTAAATTAATATCAGATGCTTTTACGATACATATATTATTGGACTGGATGACCTCAATTGTAATAAAGGCAGCATTGCAGTTTTAACACCCTCACTAGCACAATTAAGGGAAGCATCCATTTTGTTGCGCTTCATAAATAATGTAACAAACATGCATGCCCTTAACACACAAATCTCACTTCTATTCCATCGCCCTCTAAAACACTAATTTCTCAAATCCACTACATTGGCAATGAATCAAATATAAACCCCTAACCCTATTATAGCAAAATTATCCATGATGCTGCCTATGTAGCATCAAAAGGGCACAAAACCACACTGAATGCATGAATTATCATAACTCAAACTCGTAACGAAATTCCAAGTGGCTCTTTTATTTATATAAATATCAACTTTAATGTTTTTACTGTAAGAATATAAAACATTTTAATTTGGGATTCTTTTTACAAATACATTTACAGTACATTAGAACACAGTAGCTTCTCAGCAGGACTCAATACATGTTGCAGGTCGATACATCATGGTACATATATAGGCCTGACATGCATTTTTGCGTTACCCTCGTCGCGACCATGTCTTTTATATGTAAAGTTGAATATTAATGTATTTAAAACAGACAGATTGTTTTATAACACGATGTTCCCTGTTTCAGCCCTGTTGAAGAGGCAAACAAGGTGTCAGTGAATTGCAAACAGGGTTTTTTCTTTTTCAGGGACAAAATTCACTTCAATTTGAAGTACAACGCTCTGAATCACAGCCATTAATTAATATCTGCTTACATAAGCATAAATACATCAGCAGAGGCAACCTCTTATTCAAAGCAGGAATTAAAGGCTTTCAGGCCTGTAAAATTGAGCAAAAACTAAAAGCGTTTGGAAATATAAAAGCTTTAGTGTACAAACCCAGTCTGTCTTTGCATAAGGGCAGTTGACATGTCCATGAACTTTTTTCTTTATCAATCATCGAGATTTGAGTATATAATTTGTGTCAATAATGGAAAATGCGTATTTTGGGGTCCTGGGACTGGTAACTATTTGTTTCTCATTTTTAATCCACTTAATTTTAAATGATCCTGTGGGTGTGATAAATACATTTTAAGAAGAAGTACAAAGACTGCTGTAGTCTCTCACAAAAAGTTACGAATTCAGATATTTTAAGGTGAACTGTCAAATCACAGGACACTTGAAAAATGCTTGAAATTTGATATCAACTAACGTTAACTACTCATAGACTTGTTTTGAAACCCTTTGCTTTTTGTTGACTAGCTGAAGGAAGGGAGATAAAAAAGGTAGTCTGAATCCATCCTTTTTTTTTGCTTTCCTTAAGCCAAAGAAGAGATACAGGGGGAGGGAATTGTTTTTCTAGGCACAAATTTTCATTCTTGTTAAGAGTAACAATATAATGTAACATCTAACGAGGTAGCCAAAATATCGCGATACTTGGGGAGGAGGAGGTTTAATATTGCGATTTGTTAGGGAAAAAACAACTTTTTGTGTGTGTTAATAGCAATAACTGACACATGTATCACATTCAGCATTTTAAGCCTCTTTTATGTACTTTGCTCTATTGAAATCCACCCATCCCCCTCCCGCCCTCCTTCCCTCTCCCTCTCTCTCTCTCTCTCTTTCCAGAAACCCCCCAAGTTTCACCTCACTTTCTCACTTTCAGTCATCTGCCAAAGGCCCAGGTTCAAAACTTTAAGGCAGGGGAGCTGCGTGATCCTCTCCAGTCCCCTCTTAGTGATTTTCGTACATCCATACAGATCGATGCCGGTCAGTTGCGTCAAGTGGTCTGCGATCAGCTCCAGTCCTTTGTCTGTAATCCGCACGCACTGACCGATGTTGAGCGTCCTCAGCTCGTGCATTTGGCGCACCATCCTGTTGATGCCATCGTCGCTGATGTGGCACGAGCACAGCGACAGAGACTTGAGCTGGTACAGGCCCTGCGCGATATAAGCCAGACTCTGGTCGCCTATCTTGTCGCAAAATGATACGTCGAGTCCGGAGAGTCTCAACGTGCCCATGGCGAGGTGCATGATGCCCGTGTCGCTGATGTTGTCGCACGAACGCAGATTAAGGCTCCACAGGCTCGTCATGTGAGAGAGGTGGATCATGCCAGCGTCCGAGATGCCCCCGCAGAAACTCAGGTTGAGCACTTTGAGCTTAGTCAGACCTTTTGATATATGCTTGAGGGACAAGTCCGTCAACTTTTGGCAGTCCTGCAAGGTCAGGTATTCCAGGCTGAGGCAGCCCTCCGCCGCGCTCCGGGTCATGCCGGCCAAGTGCCCGATGCCCACGTCCGACACATGCCGGCAGCTCCTCAGATTAAGACTTTTGAGTCTGTGCAAACCCCACGCAATGAGCAACAAGCCCGTGTTCGTGATATTACTGCAGCCGCCCAGTTCCAACACCTCCAAGTTCTTCAGATACTGCGCTATTCTGCCCAAACTGGAATCCGTGATCTGCTTGCAAAGGCTCAGGTTGAGCACCCTCAGGGATGGGATCTCCTGCACGAACGCGTGCCCCAGGCCGTTATCCGTTAAGTTATAGCAGCCGCTCAGATTCAAGCTCTCGATGTTGGGCATCCCCTGGATCACGTAGCTGAGGCTGCGCCGCAGGCTGAGGATCTGCACCCGCCTGATGCCTCGCGCCTGGAGGCTGGGGAACAGGGACGGGTTCGCCCGCCTCAGATGCAGCTTGGCTTCCACCCCCCTCCACACGGACTTGTGGTAGGACGCGTCCCTCCACGCCGTGCACACTTGAGCCACCCTGCCTTTGTCCCTCACGTCCAAGTAGCTGAAAATCATGGCTAAAATCTCCGGGAAGAGACACGAGATGTGCGTCTCCATCTTCCACGCGCGCTCAAGAAAACAAACGGCGGCAAACCCCCACCAACGGTCACCGTCGCGTCTCGCAGTCCCCTTAGGAGGGGAAAAAAAGGCTTTTAGAAAGCTCCTCAAGCTTTTCTTTTCACATTTAACTGGGTAAATCGACAACTCTCCGTCCCGAGCGATCCTTTCAGTGGCGTAGGAAGGATTCAAATGCAAAAATGCCTCCCAAAAGACGCTTGATCCGATTCAGACCGACAGCGAACGGGCGGTCAGACAGCGCTGCTGCCCGTTTGGCGCTTTGATAATAGTCTTCGCTCGACCCGGGGATCCAGACGGTCGTACATTTTCAAAAGATGCCTAAAACTGCCACAAACCTCGGGAGAAAATAAATTCAGTCCGCTATCTGATAAAAGAGTGAGGTTTCGTTTCGCGTTTCTGCTCCGCTCGCACTCATTGCCAAGCCGAGGGGCTTCCTGCTGCCTTTGTCTGATCTTTTCAAACTGACTTGGCAGGGCCGCCAGCACAGAGCGGCTGCGGGGGAGTCGCGCACATTAAAACCTGCTAAAATGGAGCAAATTGTTTAAAAAGAGTCTAAAACTTATAAAGCGGCCCCACATATGTGTGTAGTTATTGTTCTACTCCGTGTTCTGTTTTTCTCTAAACTGTTATGAAAGAAATTCGTGTTGTGTGTGTTTATGCCACCCCTTTTTGAAAGCAAAGTGGTTCAGCCCAACTCAGCTGGAACAGTAAGAATAGTTCCCCTGGAAACCAACTTCTTACAATTCAGTTCACTTTACTCTTAACCCTTCAGCTTCCGTGTCAGATGGTGGTATTTTTGAAGTTGTTATTTCAATTTTATTAATTATTAGAGTAAAGTGAAGCTTCTTTAAAGTGACATTTTTCTCTCAGTGTGCAAATAACACAGTTTTGTCTGTGTGCATATAACAAAACAAACAATAGGAAGGCCTTATTGTGAAATGTTGAAAAAATATACTAGGGCTACATTTAATATACTTTAGTATATTAAAAAATCATTTTTTTCCTCCTTTTTCTTTTTCTTTTATTTATTTATTTTTTTGCATTGATGGCATTTCTTAATTTGTAAAAAATTGTTATTCAAGTACATACTTTGAAAAGTTCTGTAGTACTGTAGATTAATATCATGGTTTTTAAGCTTTTATAATATGATAGATCATTTAGTCATACTGCCGTTCTCTTCTTGTAAAATAAACATCATAACCCTAACAAAGGGGCACATAACGTTATGCTGAATCTGGCGGTAATAGCCTGTTTGCCCCGTCAGTCTTACGTAAGGTAGTTTTTATTCCACCTTTTGCATATTTCCCCGTCTTTGGGCCTCAGGCCCCCCTCTGTGGGCTCTTTGGCATTGTTAGCCGATATGACGGGAGCATTTGCAGAAGGTACTGGAGTGTAGCAGAAAGAAGGAAGAAAAGCAGCACACACACGTTTGTGTTTACAAAAGAAAATGCAGCACAGCACAACTGACAGCAGAAGTCCAACCCTCCCCTCTCCGACTCTCTGTCTGTCTCGAACCTTCTCTCTAGCTCACCACATGTCTCTCTCTCTCTCTCTCTCTCTCTCTCTCTCTCTCTCTCTCTCTCTCTCTCTCTCTCTCTCTCTCTCTCTCTCTCTCTCTTCAATAAAATGTCACTTTTTTTCTTCCCTCTCCTTCCACTCTCACTGGTTCAGGTTATAATTGTGTAAAGCACAAAACTCTATCCAACATTATTTATGAAGCAGCTCAGTCCTGCAAGTTCACATGAAATCAAAATGGAACCTGTTTGCTTTCTTAACACACATTTCTGGCGTTACTATTATTTATAGGGTATGGAAGCTTGTTTCTGCCACTGAATAAGAAATAAAAATGGTAATTGTGACTTTTTATCTCACAATTTCTTCTCGCAATTACAAGTTTACACCTCGCAATTCTGACTTTTTTTCTCAAAATTGCATAATATAAACTCGCAATTGCTAGTTATAAAGTCAGAATTGTAAGATATAATGTTGCAGAAATAATGTTGAGAAATAAAGCCATTGTAAAGGTTATGTCTCACAATTCTGAATGTAACACGCAATGGCGAGAAAAAATCATAATTGCGAGAAAGTCATAATTGCGAGATATAAACTCGCAATTGCGAGAAAAAATTATTGCAACAAAAAAGTCAGATTGCGAGAAAAGTCATAATTGTGAGGGGGAAAAACTCATAATTGGGAGAAAAAATGCCAGAATTGTGAGAAAAAGTCATATTTGTGAGATATAAACTCACAATTGCGAGAAAAAAATTAGGGTTGCGAGTTTATATCCCACAATTGGGACTTTATATCCGAAGAGATAAGTCACAAATATCTTTAAAAAAGGGGGGGGCACAAAAGTCTTGGTTATGTTTAATAAAAACTCACTTCGTCTCTGAAACAACTTTCTGCTCACGAAACCCTCTTATTTTGTATTGTCCACTTAACCAGTGAGCCTTTAGTCTAATAGAATATTCTCTTCAACTCTGATTACTGGAAGAAAAACACGCTGCGGACGCCATTTCATGCTGACGTCAAGTTGAATTCATGCGCTCTCTCTGACAGACAGGTCCTGGGCTTGTATGGTGGACAGATGAAGGGCTCTAAATGTGCGCTGCGCCCCGATGCCCAGCATGTAAGGGGGCGAGAGGTCTGTGACAGCGGCCCCTGTCCCTGGCTCCTCCAGCCGGCCTCACCGCCAGAGAGGAGGGCCGCTCCAGAACTGCACTGCTGTGAGTCAGAGACTCTCAAAGCAGGCCTGCGGAGCCAAAAGCAGGACTCAAGCTGCTCCTGGAAATAAGCAGAGAGAGAGAGAGAGAGAGAGAGAGGGAGGAGGGGACGAGTGAGAAAGGAAAGGGAGGGGATTGAGTTAGAAAGCAAGCGAAAGCTAACAATTAAAAAACATGCTCTTGCAACAGAGCGACGGCGCTATTCATTTAACAATTTATGATCATTCAGGCTAAATTGAACCGAGCGAAAGCAAAATAATCAGAGTAAACAGGAAGCATATAAGGATGTTGAGATCATTTGGGGAAATAAAAAACAAAGGAAACAAAAGATTCCGGTGAAGGAAAGTGAAAATGAAGCTGCTGAGAGACAGTGAGAACTGGAAGGACAAGTGCTACGTGCAAAAGCAAAGGTGTTGTAGGACCTTGCAAAAAAAAAAAAAAAAAAAAAAAAAGATCTGTCATGTGATTTGATGTGCTGATTCAGGGGAGGGAGATAATTGGATAATTGCATGCCACAGAACTGTGCTGATAACTGCGCTTGGGGCAACCGTTTCCTAGGAGACGTAGGCATGTGTCAACATGCTGTTGAAAGCTGACACCTCATGAATAGATTTTAGGCTACTTTGTAGTTTCTCTCTCTTTCTCTGCATCGTGTATGACTCCAATCTGCTTTTTTGTTTTGCAAGCGGTGGCAGTTTGAGGAGAGATTTTGGCGGCTGTAACTTGCACAAACACTCACATACATCCAGCTAGCTGAATGGGCTTTTCATGAAATCAGACAACAGTTTCTTCTACGGCAGGGGAAGCCACGTTACTCTATTCAAATCAGGTCGAATCTCCCTAGGAGCTGCACCCCCGTTGGGGTTCTACAGGGGAAACACCAGGAAGCCGATGCTCTCGGTGCCTGTGTAAAGAACAGGAGATGATGTAATACTCTCCCTGCATAATGCATTGTAATGTTAATACCACTACTGATATAAAATGAACAAATCCCTTTATATTCCCATAACAATTCATTTCATTGCTCTGTATGTGTCATATCCAGCACTTTTCCTTTATAGACAGTCTGATGGACTGAGGTGTTTGCTTTCTGCTGCAAGGTTTGTCTTTCAGAGTGTGAATCTTTGATGCTGGTGCTACAGAAATACAGCAATAAGTAGTGCAATGTAGAAGGCAAGTTGTTTGACGTTTTTGTTTGCATTTTTTTATATAGATATAAAACTGTATTGGTTTTAAATACACAAGTCAAAATGTCTGAGACTTATATAAATGCTTGTGCAATCTTTTCTAATTTTCTAATTCAAAAAATTTAACCACAAGTTATAACAAATGAGTTTCAGTTACCTAGAAATAGTGCAATATATTATAATTAAAAAAATCTATTATTATAAGTTGTATGTATATATATATATATATATATATATATATATATATAATTACAGTTTTTTGTTCTTTGTATTTTTATAATAATCTAAATAATACATTAGATTAGATTCATATATCTATAAAATTGTATATATATTCAAAGTTTTACTGCCTTGCTGAGCATAATCGTTTTCTTTTATAAACATTAAAAAATGTAATTATTCCAAACTTTTGAATAAACTTTTGGTAGTGTCCTAACAGTGGCAGTGGAAGTGTGCATACATAATTTTTTTATTATAATTATTTTATTTATTTAAATATTTGTTTTGTTTTTTCCCCTCATCTCAGAATCAGGCCCCACTGTATTTTTTAACGTTTCACTCTCTTACCCCACCTTTTCTGTCTCATCTTCTGTTTTTTCATGTCTTCAACTTCTTTCCTTTTCTTCCTCTCTCTCTTCCCTCTGTATGCCTGGAGCCCACAGCCAGGTGAGGCCCCTCCAGAGAGTAATTACAACCTGAAACAGAGATCGGAGCCCTGCGGCGCTCACCATCAAAGCAGTCGTAGGGAACAGCCCGTGCTAATGTGGTGAAGAGGAGAGACACTGACAGGGCAGAAAACAGTGGGTTTCAAAACACACACTCTCTCTCAAACTCAACCTCTCTCTCATTGCATGACCGACAATAACAGGCCGTTTGCCTGCACAATGGTCACATTGCTCTCCAAAGACCTTCGGGAGACAAAATAGAGAGACCGAAAGAGCGAGAGAGCAAAACAGACAGAGAGATGACTGAATTAGTCTGCTGCATGTCCGGGCCTGGAGAGAGGGAGGAACGAGGAACGCATTGAAAAGTGTTCTTCAAACAACCGTGTGACTCAAGGGCAGAATACACACATCAGCCACCCAGATAGTAAAGCCCTCAGCATCAGGAGCTTTTCAGATCCAGTGCTAAGAGATGTCAAAGGTCCCGCACCCACGAGGAGAGGTTACTGTTAATGCAAGTTTCAGTGGTGAGGTCATGAGCTATGGGTGTTAAGAGGCCCGTTTTATCAACAAAGACCGTTTCTAGCATTTGGGAAGTCTGTGAAATGTGCTTTGCGAAAATATTTAGGCCCATAAACCAACCAGGTTATTTTTATTGAACAGCGGATCATCCATAAGCCCAGGGCCTAAAAGAACACTCACCAAATGCGAGTAAATATCGCCGTTGGCGAGTATGTGAAACGGTGTCACTCGCCAGTTGGTCAGCAACATTTTTAAGAATAAAAAAAATGATTTTCTAGGCTGATATGGCTAGGAACTATACTCTCATTCCTGAGTAATAATCAAGAAACTTTGCTGCCGTACCATGAGTCCAGCAGGCGTAATGATATGACGCAGTGCCTGAAAATAGGTCTAATAGGTTAGACAAACTTAGTCCCGGTCACGTTGGAAGTTACCGAGCTGGGGACTATTTTCATATCAGCCTAGAAAATCGCAACTTTTCATTTTCCGTTGGTCTTAGTACACGATGTAACTACAGAAGAGTCAAGTTTTAAATAGGAAAAATATCGAAACTCTTTGGTCATTTTTTTGAGAGAGATGCTAATGGTCCTGTCCGATTCAATGATCTATGCTAAGCTATGCTAAAAGTGGTACCGCCAGAAAATGAGCCTATTTCCAAAAAAGTGGAGTATCCCTTTAAGCCTTGACGATTTATTCAAGGGTAAGAAGACGGTACAATATCTATTAGATCCGTGCATTCACTCTTAAAGTGACAGCCGCCTAATATTCCTGCTGCTGTCTGTGTTTTTGTTGATCAAATAACAAAGGACAAAGAAAAAAATCAGTCACTGTTCTTGACTGAATAACTTATGTAACTTTAAAAAGGATGTTTAATTTGTACAGTGAAGACTATGCAGTGTTATTTTACATTTGCTTACTTTATCACATTTCTGTACCTGAAAATTACTGTCGGGCCTGCCTGAAAAACCTGAGAAGCACTTTGGTATCTTTGTTATATTGTGATTTGATTATTTGTTTTTATTTTAGTACTGACTTTTTACTTGTCTTTAATAATATAGTTAAGCTAGTAGGTTTAGCTATCGAAATTGGAATAGGGAATTGGTATCTAAAATTTTGGTGTCAATACTCCCTGTTGCCAAAACATTTTCATGGCCGGTAAATTATCTTAAGTCACTGGCCATTGGCAGGTGTGGCAAAAAGGTTAGTTTTAGGTCCTTTCCATTTTGCATTCCATGCAATATATTTTACAGTGTAATTTACAACAATATCCTCTGTGCTATTCTTTTAATCACTGAAACTTTTAATGCGGCATTGTTTTATGATGAAACTGTAACAAAATATGCTGGTTGCAAACGTATACGGTTGTTTTGCACTTGGCCTTTACCTGTGAATCAATAAAGAAACTTTCATCTTTTCTAGATGAAACCCCCACAGTTAAGGCATCGTTATTCAGGTTGTGAACCTGAAGGACAGCTGTGAAAATCAAGGCTAATAAGCGTTCCAAATAAGTTAAAGTAAAGCAAATGCATATTAGCAAATGGGACAAAACAATGTTGCAGCCTACTGTTGGTTCAATTATCAAGAATTAATCCTTTCTTAAAATATCTGCACAAACAAGGAAATCTGACAAGAGTTGAGCTCAAAAAGAACCTTGTGAAAGCAAGTGTAGAGTTTGCCAAAAAAAAAAAAAACATAATTGTGACCCAGTTGCAATGTAGGAAAAGTCTGTCGACCAAGATGAAACTTTTCAGCTAAAATCTGAAGTAATACGTATGGTGCAAATCTAACACTGCCCACACTGGATAGAACATCACATTTACTTTGAAGTGTGCTGGTGATAGCATCACACTGTAGGGCTGTTTTTCATCAGCAGACACTGGGCATCTTGTTAAAATAGAAGAATGGATTGTGGGGGAAAGAATACAGGAAAATACTGCAGAAGAGCCTGTTTCAACTGGACTATTTCTAAACAAGCCATATTAGCAGTGAGCTCAAGAACGAAATTGGTGATTGGTTCAGTCTGATCTTAATCCAATTGAGAATCCCTGACATTATTATTTTTTAAATTACGGCGCTCCCATGTCATCAACTAACCTGAACAAACCTGAAGCAAATCTTCCTAGAAAAATTACACCTCAACTGAAGGCAAAGCTAATATATATTCATGCCCTACAAAATAGTTTTGTTTTTTTTAAATAGGAAGTATATTTACTATATATATATATATGCAAAGCCTCTAAGTGCCATCTGAAATTTTCTTCTAGATAATTTTTATCAATCTCATATATTTAAGTTCAGTAATTTCACTTAAATGACAATTAATAGGTAATTTTCATTGGCATTTAAGTGAAATTACTGAACTTAAATATACGAGCTTGATAAAAATGATCAATCTAGAAGAAAATTTCTGATGGCACTTAGAGGCTTTTGCATATGAACTTTTCATATATATATATATATATATATATACCACAATTATTATTTAATATTCTATTTAACATTCTTTGGTTTCCGCCTCTGAAATAAGAATTTCACAGTGAAAATTTATTAGGATTTTAAATTCACTATTAGTCTGAATACTGTGTGTTTGTGTGTGTGTGTGTGTGCCTGTTTATTTTTGGTTCATCTCGCCATAGCTGTCAGAGAGTATCTCTTTTAGAGAGTGTTGATTGTGTAAAAGAAAGCCGAGCTGTTTGTCTCAGAGACAGCCGTCTGCTGACAGCGCACCGAGCAGCTGTGCTGCCCTCATAATAACAATAATGAAAACCTAAATAATTGATACATTCCCGCAGAAATGCATTGTTTGCATTTGAATTAAACATTACAAGAAGGTGTATTGTGTTTGAGAGAGCAAAGAGAAGTTTTAAACATAAAGGGCCGGAAACGCAAAACTTGAAAGCATGTACACCGCTGATGTGCAAGTCTGGTCTGGTTTGCTCTCCTTCTCTTGCTCTACAGTCCCTTTTTGCCCCTCTCCCGTTCTGTCTCTCTTCTTTCCACCTCTCTTGCCCCCTCCCAACCCGTTCCTGTTCCTCTCATCCACAGGAAAGTAGGCTGCGCTCGCATCCCGAGGGGTTGATCCGATACAGGTCAGGTTAATCAATCCAGGGGGAGTGAGAGGCAGTGCTGGGAGTTTTAATCAGGCCGAGACTGTGGAGACTCCGACCTCTCCACCCTCCAGCTGCCTGCTTCAAGCCAGCGTGTTTGTATGTGTGGTCACGTTTGAGGACTTGTCCTCTTTGCTCTCCTTGTGTGCTCACGTATGAGCAGTGCTGCAGTGCACTTCTGTACCTCCAGGCAGTGGCTCTGTTCACACAAAAGCACATTTTGAGTGCGAGTTTGATTCACCTTTGCTGTTTGATAACTAATTGTCTGTATAGTGAAGCTGCCATTTTTGATGTGCGATAAAACCTTTTCCTGTGGTCTTGTTTCTGAGGGTCATGTTGTGTTGTCCCAGGATGGTGAACGGGGGGGGGCTGGGGAGAGGGAGGAGAAGAGGAGGTGGTAGGGGCTCTCCAGGGCAGCGCAGGAGGACTGATGGGCAGCCAGCGGCCTGTCAGAGTGCCAGGACTGAATTGGGCACGGTGCCCAGGCTGGCGGCGTCCTCCGAGCTGCCTGGGGAGAGAATGAGCCCCCCATACTATAGTGAGATAAGAGTGAGAGAAATGGACATGAAGAAAGCAGCATCATATATGAAACTGACCTGTATACTCAGACTCGAGACCATTTCGTTCAGGGTCAAAATGAGCAAAGTGCATCCATTGACTTGTTTGACCCCCCAAAAAAACTAGATCCAGCCTTTTAGTTGGCATGCTTTTTAGCATTTAATCAATGCCTTTTCACCCAATGCATCTGACAAAACTCTAATTGTGACTCTATTGTAGAGGGCGAAGTGAGTGTTGTAGTTAGTGAGCAGGATTGTGCTTTCAGACACTGGTAACCACGTCCCGGTCACATTTCTCTCACAAGCAATCTTATGATTAGATATGAGGTGTAACATGGCTTTCAGGAGACCTTTTTATGATATAATACTGAATATGCTAAAACTTCCAGTGTAATCTTGCTGTCTTGATCAAGAAGTGCTTGTAGATCATCAATGAGTGTGTTGGCATGCACAATTTCATCGATTGTCAGTAATAATACACACTAAGTCATGTTTATCAGTTTCACATTTTTGTCTTTTGATGTAAAGAAAAACCCAAAGATTTCAATGTAAACATGGTTTTCTTGTGGTCTCGTTGTATTGCTTTGCATGTACTCCTGTAAAACGTGGGTTTTTAATGTGCTGATTTTTGATAGTTACGGCACACAATGAGTGCGCTGACATGCATGATGTTGCACCGATTATGCTTAATAAGCTGACAGCATGTAAGGTCATGTATATACCTAAATCTGTGTGCTTTCATGAGGGAAAGGTCATAAACGGTGTAAGCTGAACTTGATCGTAGTTAGATTTTTGTCCATTATTTTTTGCATGTAAAAGCTTTTAACTTATTCACTGTAAGGCAATAAATTGTAAATTAATTATATTTGTTGTGGCTCTATGATAGTTTTGATGTTGTCAGTGTGTTTTGTGATTGATTTGCTATAAATTCTTTTTTGAAAAGCTGATTTTTGATAGTGATCAATGCTGATAGTTATTAGCAAATGTTTGTATTTTGATGTCAGTACCTCAGAAAAGGCAGATCATTTCAAAATATCATGTGAACATGGTGCTTTTGCGTTGTCTATTTTTATAATGAATTGTTCCAATAGTTACCAGTGTTTTGATGTGCGTGTAAATGCATTTGATGGTCATTTCGGTTTGCTTTTGGAAGAACAAGAACAGGACCCAAACTCTTCAGTGCCATCACCCCTCAAATCTATAACATGTGCTGTGTCCCCCACCGCCCTGGGGGGACTGACCCCAGACCCGTCCCGTCCCGGTGAGGGCGTCCTCTCCAACCCCCACCATCACGTCGGGAACCTGGCAGACACATGGCTTCCTCCTCAGCTACGTACAGGCCCCTGACTGCTGCGTACATCTATTTATTAGAGAATAAAGTAGCTCTAACAGCCCCTGCGCTTTTATAGCAGGATCCCTGCTGGTTCTCCACACTACACCAAGTCCTATCAGACTTCTTACTGGGAACAAATTGACGGAGAGGAAGGAGGAAAGAGAGAGTGAGAGGGGGCCGTGTGCGTCATAGAAGAGAGAGAGAGTGACTGATGTGTGGCCAGTTTGGCCTGTGTCTGGTTTCCTGAGCTGTCAGTGCAGAAAGCCATATGGGCTCGGAGGAGAGAGAGACATGCGTTCACTTTCAGAACGAGAGCAGCGTGCATGAGTCATCTCCCTCCAGCTTTAAAGAGGGAAATGAAAAAGAGTACAATCCCATCTTTACCCAGCAAAGGCGGCACAGAAGCTGCATCTGAAGCAGCTTAAATATACCCCAAAAAAGGAAGAGGCAGATTATATTTAGAAAAAACTAATGTCATGAGTTATGGAGATTTTAAAAATCGGAATGAAAATGAAATAAAAAATATTTTTTTCTAAAAATGACATTTTTAAAAGTGTATAAAATATAAACACAGAAATTTTATAATCTATACAATATACATAAAAAAATATATTGTGATGATAAAGTTCAATGCCTTGTTCTTATATCACCAAGTGTCATAGCTATTGAAAATCTGATCAAATTAATGCCAGTAAAAACAATGTTGTTAATTTGACATAGGTCAATATTTATGCTAAAAATGTATTATCCGGAGGGAAAATTATTGGATTATGAATTGCAGTGTTAGCCTATATAAAACATCATATAATGCAGTTGTTTTCCTCCTGTGGTCCTTGGAAAAGTTTGGAGAAATGTAATAATAATAATCATCATCATCATTATAAAAAATATCTGCATCTCTGGAAAAAAAAATACATTTGCACTTAATTTTTATATATGTAAGTTTAATTAATATAAATATATTTGTATATAATTCTATTTATTTATGTTTTTTATTTGAATGATTTATTCTGGTACAAAACATCAATGATTGAGTCCTAAGCAGAGTTTAAGGAAAAGAAAGAAACGAGGGAACTGGTGTGGGTGAATGAAGAGGGACGGGGCATGAAACATCTGAGAAGCAGGTGTAGGATAAGGAAATAAATGCAAAATGGCAGAAAAGAAACAAAACAAGCCGTGGGAGAGACTATACGCTGAGTAAAGAAAGTGGAAGGCAAGAGGTGAAGGGCAGAACGAAGACAGAAAGATTGTGAAACAGGCTAAAGGAAAAAGAAGAGAAAAAATGATGGAATTTCAAGAGTGCACAGTAGGAACGTCAGGGAAATGTCTCGGAGTGAAAGAAAGAAACATGGGCTGGGAGTGACGAAGTTGACAGTAAAAGAGAGCATGAGCCGTGAGAGGCATTGTGTGTGTGTGTGTGTGTGTGTGTTTGTGTGTGTGTGTTTGTGTGCAGCCCACATGTCTTTGATTTGGGAATCTGCCTGCTATCTGGGTTAGTCACAGACAGCGTTATGGAGAGACGCTGCAGTTTTAATGATATACAGCAGGCTGCTCCCTCAGACACCTCAGCACACAGATCTGTCAGGCTTGCCTCACCATTGATCTCCCAGCGGCTGCCGCAAAGCACCCTGGGAAACACAGCTGGACCGGTTAACCCCGCCCCCAGCACGTGTAGAGCCCCTCCCCTTCATTTCAACCATACCCTGAACCACATGGCGTTCTGTGTGTGGAAAGAGGGGGGCATTTACAGTACGTGTGACTCAACGGGGAAGCAAGGAGTTTTACAGACTTGTGAACACTTTGGTTATTATGAGTGCTGTGAATTCACAGCCAGAAAGCTGCTTCACATATGAGTGTTTGATGCCGTCTGATTAAGAGCTTTTGCTTTTTATTTCATGCATTTGTTTTTCTCCGCATGCAGAATCCAAGGCCTTGGGCAGATTGTTTTGATTAGTGGCTGTTTTCATGTAGTGGGGATCTTTGGTATGGGTGGCATCTTTTCTCTTTCAGTGGCGCTGTCTCTCGCTCTCTCTCTCTCTCGCTGGCGCCGGAGATCTTTGTGCACCGTTGTGTAACTGGAGGATCATCACAGAGTTCAAGAGCTCTCCTGAGCTTTAGCCAGGTTGTCTTCATCTTCGCTCGCTCGCACATTCTCACACACACACACACACACACACACACACAGTCTACTCGTCTCCAGTGTTTTTCTTGTCTTCTCTCTCTTTCTTTCCTGTTCTGTGTCAGACGATGAGATGTGGAAGCTGTTAACATAAACGCTCAAAACCAGATCCAAACCTTAAAGCGATAGTTTACCCTAAAAATGAGCATTTCTGTCAGCATTTACTCACTCTCATGTCGTTCAAACCCCATATGGTTTCATTTTTTCCTCTGGAACACAGAAGGAGATGTTTGGCAGAATGTTTCCGCTGCTCTTTCAATAAAAGTGAATGGTGACAAAGTGCTGTCACGCCACCAAAAATGACTAAAAAGACACTTTAACAGTAGCAGATGCAATCATACGATAGCTTTGTGTGAGGAACAAAAATCAAAATGAGCTCTCAAGGCTCATTTGTACTGTTTGACTATGGATATTTTGTCAATGTTGGCTTATAATTTGGTCTTCGCATATATGAAAATAGTACACAAGTAATGGGTCAAACGTAACGAATCAAGTAAATATGTAGCATCTTTTATTGAAAAATTAAACATTTTATCAAACTTTGATAATCTTTTTAACAACTGAGAAGAAAGTGATCAAACTAGCCTACATTTTATAAAAAACAGCTGTTAAGTTCCCAAATCTTACATCAGCATAACAATTACAGGGACTCATCTCAAGATCACTCATGTCGGAATCAGAATGTGCAGGTCGTGCATAAAAAATGTCTGTCAAAATATAACATACAACACGTTTACTGATGTTCACTAACTTGGCGTGGCGTTTATTCTCTTTAGCATGCAGTGTGAAGTATTTCACTCAGTTCCCTGATCATTCCGATTCAGTTTCAGAGAGTGAAGAACAATTTTATACTCACGTGCGTTATGTATTATGTACGTTATGGTCTCTGACAGACAGCATGTTGAAGCCGCTCAGGCCGTCATTTTCTCCCTCTTCTCGGAAAGTGATGTCATACTCAAAACATCCGGTTGTGTGGGTTTTCCAGGAAATGCATGACTCGCTAGACCTCTTCTCGTATATACTACCGTGTATTGTGCACGTTATTTTTTTTGACAGACATTGATGTTGTGATATTCAAATTATGTGGATTTGAAAACATATGTATCGTAAGATAAAATTATTTATTTCTTAGCTGGCAAGTATTCAGTGAAGTGATTGATGCCCATGAGTGTGTTATGTCCATGTTTTTGGTTCTAATAACCCAACTGACAGCCAGCCCAAGTTTTTGACAGACGTGATAACGTGCATGAGGGGTGAACTAGGTTTGATTTTTGGGTAATTATAAAACATGCTGGAGATGTTTGCTTTTTACAAGTTACTCAGAGACTTACCTGTTTGGCATGTCCAAAATGTTACATTCAGCTGTCGCAAATTTGTTGACTTTTGAACAAAAAAAATAAATTACCAGTAAAGGAGTGGTTTTGATGCACAAAGTTGTTTTTATTTTCACTGTAAAAATAGTTCTGTAAAAAAACGGTAAACTTCTGGCAGCTGTGGTTGCCAGCATCATACTGTAAAAATACGGCATGTTACTGTTAATGTTTAAACAGCTATATGCTGTTAAATTACACTTTTATACTGCAACTGAAAAAACGATATTTAGCTGTTAATTTCAAAAACAGGAACATACTGTATTTTTACGGTATGATGCTGGCAACCACAGCTGTCAGTAGTGTACCGTTTTTTTACAGGATTATTTTTACAGTGTTGTTTTTATTTTTTCTTTCATAACAAATTTTTTTATTTAAACCCACGAAAATGCAGATCCTGTTGTAAATGATAGTGAAATCCCTTTTAAAAGCTGTTATTCCATTAGGCCTATTACCCCCTTGGCAGATTTTGACTCTCATATAAACTACTTTTATGTTGCTTACGTGATCGTTTTGTCATTATTGGAGATTGAGTCAAGAGAAACATTACAATTCTGCTAGACATCTTGTTTTGTGTTCCATGCAAGCAAGGAAATAATGCGGGTTTGGAATGACATAAGGGCGAGTAAATAATGACAGAATTATCATTCTTTAACAGATCTGCCAGCACTAGCAACCCAAGTCTGTACAAATCTGCAAAGCCCATATGAAGACAGACTCCAGATTCTGAAAACGAGCAGGATGCTCAGATTCTATTCATGCGTGCCAGTGATGTCATCATTTACCAACGATAGCTGGCAGCGGCACAGATGGCATAGAATAGACCGACAGAGAGAGAATGTGTCCATTTAAGGTCACGCTGGAATGTGTATTATTAGAACCAATTTCAGGCAGAATAAATCATTTTTAAGCAATGCATATGTGATATATGTGAGCACACTTATCCCTAAGACTCAGCTTCTTTTACAAGTTTTATTGCTCACAGTCAGATGTTATCTACTGGAAAGCATTTGTCAGGTCGAAATGGCTCTTACCTCAAAAGACCTCGCAGGACAGGATAAAATTACAGGAAAGAATTTATTCACGAGCTTTGACAACTCAAAAAAAAAAAATTGGAATCTTTTTCTTGTATGCATGTTTTTCATAGCACATACAAAGAGCTTAATGCATTCTGATAAGCATGAGACATCAGTCGTGTATTACACAGGCATTGCGCTGGGTTGCGCTGCGATTGCATATATACCTCGTGAGAAACTGCAATTGCTAGTTTTGCTGTCTCTATTCATTTCTTGCTAAAGTGCGCCACCATGTGATAAGATGCAGTGACACCGTCAGGACATTCAATTGTGAATGTATGCAATAGAAATGGACTCTTACAGAAACTTTAGTCAAGTTATAGAAGAGGGTTTTAGAAATTAGAAATGTATTCATGATTGTATTATTCATAATTAATTGTAATTAATTAATAATAGTTGTTGTTGTTGTTTTGTAATCATTATTATGTACGTTTATGCATTAAGTTGATGACTATTCAAAACGACTTCAGAGATGCATTTACTCTACTTTATATTGATAATTGCGTTTAAATTTCATATTTCTTAATTAAATTTCTTACTAACAATAAGCGTGGTAGCTTACATATGTAAAATACATTTTACATTAGTTTAATAAGAAAGATTTTAAAAATATTGATAATTATACATTTAGTTTGTTCTGTGTAATAAGACTATTACATTTTATTTTGTTCTATTTTTAGACTCTAATTGTGTTGTAATAACGTAATGAGTACACCAGGTGGAGCTCCTGACTACTAATACATGTGAGCTCAAATTAACCACTAACCACATCATTCATGGGTTTATGTGCATTATGGTCGGTGTGTTGCTTATAATTACTGTAAATGCAATGTCAAAATTAGCCTGCATAATAATGTCATTGGACTTATTTGGCAATAGTAGGCCTAACTAGGACACTGGTTGAGAGGGAAATTGTACACACACACACACGGGATTTTGGAGTATGTGCGTGCGTGCGTGTGTGTGTGTGTCATTTCCCCTTTCAACCAGTGTCCAAAGAAAACCTTAGAAGGCCTATCCTGCATTGCCAAATAAGTCCAATGTCATTATTATACATGCTGATTTTGACATTGCATTTACAAAAATAGTAATTATAAATAACACATCTATCATAACGTAAAGTAAAATAAATAGGGTTTATTGCTCTCTGTGCGTAAGTGAGGGAGGGAGGGGCATGGAGACGTGCCCAGGTCTGCGATGGGAGGCGTAAAGGTGATAGCTGGGCGTGTGGATTAGAGGAGATGAAAGGGTCCGGAGAGGCGCTTTATCATGCACAGACTGCTCGGAAATTGAGTGGCGTCTCTCACACCAATTCTGACATGTCTGTAGGACGGCACTCAAAAGAGAGGTGTGGGGGTGATGCTGGAATGGCACAGGGCTCTCTATATAACTCCCAAACCTCTCCAAGAGTCTGGAGCTGTAAAACACTCATTGTATTTGCATTCCTTACACACCGCACTTCTGAAGGATAGGGTGCAATGTGGCTGTTTATGTCTGCAATGTTGGTTATCAGCTGTAAATTCATCTAAAACGGGTGTGCTGATAAAAATTTCCCCACATTATAGCACGGTTTAGTCTTGGTTGCTTTCAAGTGTGAGTGGATATCTCATGCCCAAGTGCGTTTAATGCAACTGCGTCTTTTATGTGCGAAGTGATTTAGAGGGTATCAGGAGTTGAACTGCCAAAGATCACATGCGTGGCTTTTATTCCCCATGTCAAACTGGGATTTTTTTGTTTCCCCCTTGTTCGGATTTATTGCGGTAAACTATAGAGCTGAAAAGAATTGAGTTTACACGCATATGAACGTTGATGGAAGAATGATATTTTCCAAGCCGTTAACTCTTTTATCCATCTCCCGCTTTCTCTCTCTCTCTCTCTCTCTCTGTGTGTGTGTGTGTGTGTGTGTGTGTGTGTTAACTTTTGCCATTATGACTTTTGTCCGAAACAGTTTTTCATATAAATGGCTTGAGGTGCGCAAGCATTTGAAGTATATCCTCCCAATAAACGCATTGTGGCTTAATTTACCATGAGTCCAAAACGCGCTCTTACGCACCGGAGAATCAAAGCACTTCTTGTGAATCGGATTCTCTCATCTGCTGCCCTCTTGTGTTGTTTGGCCTCCCCAAATTCCTCAACGCGCAGCGGCTCCCCTCGCGCTCCTCCTCCTCTCCATTGTATCCGCGTCAAAACGAAGGGGGTGCGGAGAAGTGCGACAGAAGGAGGGAGGGTTAAGTTGTGCCATCGGAGCGCAAATGTGTTAGTTCATATCGACAGAACCGGCAGAGACGTAGGGGGGGAGAGAGTTTGGACTATCACCACCACATAGATGCACTTGTGTCTTTTCTTCTTTCGTTTTATCTTCCATCCATGCTGCTTATATCCATTACACACCGACATCCACTTTCGTTGCGTTTTATGAAGCGGAGTTTGAAAAGAACATTCTCAACAGATGTCAGACTCCGTTAGTGCCTCAGGTCATCTAGGTGTTTTACGCACAGCTGGTGTTTAAAACTGAGCTGGGGCGAGATTGAGGGGATTCAGAGGCACTGCACTTCAAGAGATTTTTTAGTCAAGTTACTAAAGGAAGCAGCTTCTCCAAGTGGATTACTATCATTTCCTAAATGTTTCCCCAGAGGAGGCTCTTCGCATTTCCATTTCTTGGCCGAGGAAGGATGGATGTGAGAATGAACCCAGGACACCTACTTCTGGCAGTGACCCTCATCGTCTGCAACTCACAGCTGCTGGTGGTCGCCAACTCATGGTGGTAAGATCAGATTGTAATTGCAAACTATTCTAAGTTGCAAATGTATATTTCTAAAGAATACCATATTAAGTTGTGTGTGACGGATGAAACAATGCATAATAAAACTATTCACTGAGAACAAATGTGGAGGCTTTGTCACAATATTTACCTTGGGCAACAAATGGTCAAACTGTTTGTAAATAAGGGCATTCATGTCCTGAGGACAACAGGTTTTTCTAACAGTTTTCAACTTGATAATAAGTTCCCCAGACACCAATTACGCTGTGCAATCCTTAACTTACTATCACAAAAACGAATTTGCTTGAATTTAAATTGCTTCATAATTATTTAAATGAATCACAGGTTTATTGGCAAAAGTCTCAAAAGTCTATTGGCATATGCACAAGAACAAAACCTACTGCTATCTCACCTTGCATTCTCCAAAAAAAAAACACATGCAGTCCAGATTCCAGTGTGTCCTAATGAAATTTTACACTATTTTGTGTCATGTATGCTGCAGGTTAGTTGTGCATATTTGATGGTCGGTGCATTGGTCTACTTTCTCAGGTCATTAGCCATGAACCCCATCCAGAGACCGGAGATGTACATCATTGGAGCACAGCCTCTGTGCAGCCAGCTGACAGGCCTGTCTCAGGGTCAGAGGAAGCTCTGCCAGCTCTATCAGGATCATATGGTTTATATTGGAGAGGGGGCGAAGACGGGCATCAAGGAGTGTCAGTATCAGTTCAGGCAAAGACGATGGAACTGCAGCACGGTGGACAACACTTCAGTGTTCGGCCGCGTCATGCAGATAGGTGAGTCACCGTGATGATGCTTAAAATCTACATGCAATTTAAAACAAATTGATCAAATGCACAATAATAAAGCATGCAGCTTTGAAAGTCCCTCTGATAGCATTTGAGCCCACCATGTCCTCTTGAGTTTGTCTTTAAGGAAGTTAATGTATTTTGCTTAGAGTTGTCAGCTATAAATAAAAGTTCAGATGTCTTGATTTGATGTAAATATCACATGACCAGTTGTTTAATTCCAGTTTGCCCCTCTGAAAGATGATAAAAGGAATACATTAAACGTGAAAATAAATGTACATTTGGTATATTATTTAAAGGGGTGATTGTTCATGTTTTTAAAGTCGTATCATAATCACAATGTATGTAAAAATATAAGTGGTTATAAGATATAGACTCATTTTCAATCACTTGATTGATGTTGTTATTTTAAATGAAACATTTATATAGAAAAATGCATATTATTTGATTATCATAAACAAACATTAATTTATGGTAGCCTACTTTATTGTTTGCAACTTTTTATTGAGCAACTGAACAATGTTGTCCCACTGGTTTTAATTGTGAAAAGAGTAGGAATAAGTGAAATTGTGGTAACCACATTTGTAATATATATATATATATATATATATATATATATATATATATATATATATATATAACGCATTCTTTTTGAGTTTTTGATAAATGTATTGTTTTGAATATTTTTTATAGCCTATATAGCCTGCTAATGGAGGATCGCTCTCAGCATGACTCGAACCACTCCCCGTGAGATTTACGCTTTGGTCTCTTGACATCACTTTGTTGATTTTCATATAACATTGCTTTTTATTTAAATGGGTGCTCTATATTATTTTGCATGTTTAGATGTATACAGATCTTTTATACAGCATATTTAAGTGAAGAAAGTTGCTCTAGATATGGTCAATCTTTTTTCTAGTATGTATGAAGCAGTGTGTACTTGAATGCATGCTCGTATGCGTGTGTGTTTCTCTCACAGAAGACAGCGCTCGTTGCCTCAATTGAGTGTTAGTTCCGCTCATCAGTGAAACAAGGTGTAAGACGCGACATGCCCCCCTCTCATGCACCCCAAATAGCACGGGACTTATTTGCAGTCAATCGCGAGGTTTATATTGAGGTGTTAGTCGGGCCATTGTCCAGAGTCGCTTTTGAAATGCAATGACACGATGACACAGAGTCGGGATATCCGGGACTCTATTTGAAGTCCGGGCACCAAAGGCCAATAAAAGTGGCCCTCCAAATTCAATAGGCGCATCGCTGGAATGCAGGTTCACACCCGTTTGCACGCGACGCATTGAGAGTTTGATGCCGTGAAGCACCGAATTTTTACGTTATTTTAAAATATTGCAATTCTTTTCTCTGTCTTTGTATATATTCCAAATCTATCTATCTATCTATCTATCTATCTATCTATCTATCTATCTATCTATCTATCTATCTATCTATCTATCTATCTATCTATCTATCTATCTATCTATCTATCCTAATCTGTCTATTTCACTGTAAAAAAAAAATTCAGCCCCCTAAAGTTTAGCCCTAAAATGTATTAATTAACATTGTAAAATCGTTAAAGTTGGTACTCTAAAACCCACACAAAATCAAGTAAATTATTGTAAAATAATTTATTGTAAAAGTCCCTAAATCCCTAACATTATAAGCTATATGCTCTTGTGCTACATTTATTTTAAAAAAATGTATAATGCACAGAACAGTTACTTGTGGTCCCGTCTAGTCAGGGGCAAGTTGACTTTCATTAAGGCATTGAGGAAGGCCGGATCATTAAAAAGGAATTCTCAGGGCCTGCAGTTTAAAAACGTTTTGTGTGACAAATTTCCTCTTGTAATTATGCTGTTGCTGAGCATTGATACAAACTGCTTATCTCTAAATATGGTTGTACTAGCACTTTTTAACATGTTTAAACAGCTTTTAAACGTTAAACGCTATTAACTGTATTGCCTGTGCTGTTGAGGTATGTGAAATCTGCATTCCAGATGGCTTATTAGATGGGAAAAAAATCAGGTAACACATGCACAACAGATGCGAAAAAGAGCACAAATTTTTATAAACCTAGCGCCTCTTTGGCAGGAAAGCTTTGCAGGTTATCATATGCCTCATGTGAATTATACCAAAACTGGAAAATCTGTCAGTCCTCTTTTTGCTCTTTTTTTAATATACTTTCATTGAGATAGATATATATATATATATATAACAATGGAACAATGAATCAGTGCTGTCTATGATGCACACGTTTCTGATAATCTTATCTCTCACTGCAGGGCTTTCCAAAAAGATTGTTACCATCTGTGGGGTTCTGGAAATGAGTTGTTTTACTCTCTGCCTTACTTCCTAAGTGAATAATCAAGAAAAATAGTATACTGAAGAGTTGTGGATGATTTAACAAAGCGATTTGCAGCCAGTGGAATGTCGTCCATGTCCTAATTATGTGTTTTTCTGTGCTTGTCTTCTGCATGTCCTAATTATGTGTTTTTCTGTGCTTGTCTTCTGCAGGCAGCAGAGAAACAGCTTTTACTTACGCCATCAGCGCAGCGGGTGTCGTGAACGCTGTGAGTCGAGCGTGCCGTGAGGGTGAGCTCTCCACCTGTGGCTGCAGCCGAGCGGCTCGTCCCAGAGACCTCCCGAGAGACTGGCTATGGGGCGGCTGCGGGGACAACGTCAACTACGGCTACCGTTTCGCCCGGGAGTTTGTGGACGCCCGTGAACGCGAGAAGAACTACCCTCGTGGATCGGTCGAGAATGCACGCACGCTTATGAATCTACAGAACAACGAAGCTGGGAGAATGGTGAGGAAATGAACACACACATAGATGACTGACCAATTGATACATGGAAATTATCGGATAGTAGCAAGTGTCCCGTACTGAGGGCGTTAAATCCACCATGATCCACCTAATTTAATTTTGTGCAAGAGTCTACAGTGCATTGGTTTGGTTAAAGGTGTGTTTCTTCAATGCGTAGCGAGTGAATCACGGCTGTTGCAACCTCTTATTGTGATACTGAGAAATAAGAGGCCAGATGTACACTCGGACGGATAAACACGGCTTTAAATATGTTTGTGCGTGAATAAACCAAAGCCAGCCCTTATGTCTCCTGCAGATCACCACAAACACAATAACAAACACGGTTACTTCATCCTCCCTCTGTTGTTGAGTGAATGTGTTTACTTAGCTAAACATTGGGGACACGGTTGTCTTTAAAAGTTAGCTAAATCTGACAAAGTCTTCTTTTGGAGATGTCCTCGAAGGTGTGTGGTCTACAGTAATTATATATAACTTTTAGGGATGTGCAATAACATATTTTCAAAATTGACTAGCCAATGTCAGGTAATTCATCTTAAGGAAGCCCTGTATAGTTAAGATTTACAATTGTCCTGCAAGTTTTTGCTGGCGAAATCCAGTCAGTTCAATAGGAATCCATGCAATTGGGAATTTTGCGAGAGGGCGGCAGATTTCCTCATGCAGATTTCGGTTGACCAACAGACAAGTGTTTGAGTTGTGCTTCATACATTTCACCCATATGTGACCGCTAATTTAGGCTGGTTTGGATTCACCTGCCACTGATTGGACGTGTTACATGAGGGTGTTTGTTTACATGAGACAAAATCAGCTAGACTGAATGGAAACAAATGCAAGGGTCTGAATGCACATTTTATTTGCTGGACTATCTTGAAATGGGTTGTAAAAAAAAACGTTACCCTTGTGGCAGGACACTCAGAAAAGCATGAGAAACAATGCAAAGACATTCAGTTTTAACTGGATGAATTTAAAGACACAACTTTTGTGAGAGAGTTCCTGTAGTTAGAGCATGCCATTTACATAACTTGTTAGATGATTAATTAGTCATCATAAATGGCATAACTAAGTGGAAAGAGGATGGAATCGGGGTGTGGTATGACAAAGCATGCCATTTACACAACTTGTTAGATGATTAATTAGTCATTAAGACTTTAGCTTTATATACAAATAGCAGTGGTCTGTACGGCATCTATTTTAGATTACAGACTAGGGAGAGAGCTAATTTAATGAAAGTGACCAAATGGCGCCTGTGCTAGGCCAGCGCCCATAGAGTCTGCTGGGGGTCAGGAGGTCAAAGCACCACCGGGGATGATGGGACCACTAAAGCGTCCCATGTTACTCATTTGCTCTTACTCTAGTGTCCTATTCAGCATGTAGCTCAGATTCCCATCCAATCTCCCTTTTATTCATTTAATGGAGTAGTCGATGCCAGAACAAACAGTTTTTGTGTTTTTTTTTATAAGGTGATGTGTAGCAAATTTGTTTAGTCAGGAACGCTCTGACACTGCACATTTTCTCGTTGAATGGCTTCTTGCTGTTTTATAGAACAGCTATATGGTGGAATGATTTTTGGAACGTTTCCAAACTATGCGAGTGTGTGTGTCTGGCTCCGGCAAACTGTGGCCCCCCTGCCACGTTCAGGTGGGCATAAAACCGGAGCGGAGAACGCACTGCAGAATGTCACCACATCCTGCCAAAACACACCATCAAACTGGAATGCGTTCATCCGTCCCCTTGCGAGTCCCACGCTTTGTCATACCACACCCCGATCCCATCCTCTTTCCACTTAGTTATTTGAGTGCTTTTAAAACGAAGCGGCCTCATAAAAAGTCCATTTGCCTGCCGACGTGGGTGCTTGCCGTGCGCAGAGCTCCGCCACACATGTTTGTCTTAGGGAAGATGAGTGTATTTAAGGTGTTTACAGAAGAGAGGGCCTCTTTTCTGGAGTTACGGCACATCTGAGATCCCTGGCTCTTCTCCTGGAGGTTCCCTGAGGTGAGGAGGTTAAGGTCTGGACATGTTCTGTACGTGCATGCTGGGGAGATTATATCTTTCGGTGACGCCGAGCAACTCGACCACCATCAACTTGGTCCTTTTTGTTCTGTTTTGAGTTATTGGCACCTGCTTTTTTGGCGGAGGTGGATTTGAAGGTGTGGTGTGACCCCCGATTCTCCCGGCGTTCCTTTTTTTTGCTGGAGATTTGTCTTGCTTGGAAAGGCTTGGTGTTGGTTGGCTTTTGTGGAGGTGACAGAAGCGTATCGGATGCCCCTCGGTGTGGAGTCGGGGGGATAAGACCGGTTTAGTGAAAGATGGTGCGTGTGGTTCCGGTGCTGTGGGTCACAAAGGCTCGTGACCCAGACTGTACAGAGAGAGGAGGCCTCCACCCTCTATAAAGATCACCTGCTTCTGTGTGTCTTTCATTTGAAATCAACTGCAGCGGAGACAAACACACACACACCTTAATCTAAAGCACTTTATTACTCACTCACACACACGTAGGCGTGACGTATTTTAATACATTGCTAAGGCTTTCTGACTCAATTTATCTGCATTACTAATGTTTGAATGCTTTTGTATTCACAGACACGCATATTTACTTAGCTATCTAAATGAGGACGTACCATATACTTTTCTCGTCTTTATCTACTCTACCAGTCAAAAGTGACTGAATCATGTTTCTTATGATCTTATTAAACTTTTGATCTGAAGACATATTATTAAGTTCCTTAAATTAGCTTCGTTGACAGATAGACATGGGATTTCTTTACAAAACTTCACAAAACATGAGTTGGACAGTATTGTGAAGGAAAAGCTGCTATCTAGGAAAATCAAATAAGATTAAAAGTAAAATAATCAACTAGCAACAGCAAACACCAACTATGTATGTAGTATGCATGCAGCATAATAACACTTTGATAAATGACTATGAACTAAAGACTATAAAAATCGAAAATGAACGAATAAACATTAAAAAGTTCAATTAAAATAGAAAAGAAAATAAGAAAGTAAATTGAAAAATAAAATAAAATTGTTTTCACTAATATTTTAATAGTTTTGTGTGTGTGTGTGTGTGTGTGTGTGTGAATTATACTTTACTATTATCTAAAATGTAAAACAGTTATAATAAAGATAATAAAGAATAAAAAATAACTTTTTTACATTTTACTTAAAAAATAAACAGATTTAATTGTAATTTATAAATGTTTCTGTGGGTATATATATATATATATATATATATTAGGGGTGGAGCCGAACCCGAATACGGTATTCGGAAAGGCACAAATAATGTGTTTTTTACGAATACTTATTTCGAACAAATACTTTAAAAATATTTGTATTCGGGAACAAGAAAAACTTTATTTCAAAAAGCTGCGTTTCCTGACCGGCGGTGCTGCTGATGTGGTGGCTGTAAATCCACTTGTTGATAAGAAAGGAGGAAAGAGCCACATGGAAATATTTTGGATTAGGCTAATGTCACGTTGTCATACAGGGCCGTTCACATAGCGCGTTTTTTGCGCGTGCAGATTTCAAATGAGCGGCGCGGTTGCATAGCAACAACAGACGCCACGAGAGAGCAAGCGCTTGTGGAAAGTGGAAAGGGGAAAGCGGTGCGAACTCATAGTGCGAACTGCGCTCTCCATGATGACGAGGAAGTATCAGCAAAGAATTAATTGATTTCTAGCCCTTGCATTAGCTTTATATTTATGGAGATGAGAAATTAAATAAAAAGCCGTCATTATGTTATTAATATCAGTCCGGCTTATTCTTGGCTGGATAACTCTTAGCAGGTTTAAAAAGCCCTTTTAAAATGAAATATGAATGCAGTTTTGGATTAAATAAAAGTACAGTCAAGTCAAATAAAACACGTTTTATCTCCTGTATAGTTTGGTAACACTACAATAAGATACCATTCATTAACATTACTTAATGCGTTGTCTAACATCAACACATTGAGTGAACAATATATTTTTACAACATTAATTAATGTTTTGAATGTTATTTAATACAAACACTTGATTGGTCATGTTTGTTCACTTCATTCATTGTGCATTAAATAATGTTAACATAAATAATGTTAACTTTTGATTTAAAAAATGTATTTTTAAATTAACCCCAAGGAGAATAATTACGACAGTAGCCTATAGCCTAACTATTGTTTTTTGTTAGGTCATTTTATCTAATGTTATCTAACAAATGGAATCTTATTGTAAAGTGTTTTTAATACTACAGTTTCCATCTTTGTAAACGATACACTTTAATATATGTAAACTTAATCTAAATTAAGCTTTGGTACCGAAACTGGTACCGAGAACCATAGATTTCCACTGGTATTGGTACCGTGACAACACTAGTAGCTCTGTTAGCTCGGTAATTTAGACAAGGCTGTTGACAGAGTAACGTTAACGTAGGTAATGGCTGTTATGTTATTATTATTTTTTAATGACATTCGTTGTTACATGTTCATTGCTGGATTTAAGGAAAAACATCAACCAATATTGTATATCCATAATTATTATAATTAAAGAATACTTACACTATAACGTAAATTAGAAGTGTAACGCAAATAAATGGATTTTTACACCTATTTAGAATTTTACTCGAATACAAATACAAATACAAATACAAATACTTTTCCCCCCTCAACAAATACAAATACAGATACAAATACCGGCTGCTTTGCACATCCCTAATATATATATATATATATATATATATATATATACACCCACACAAACATTTAGAAATTACAATATATTTATAAACATTTTTAAATTACAAAATGATTAATTAAGCATTTATCATTCATATATATATATATATATGAATGATAAATGCTTATTTAATCATTTTCTACTACTGAGAATGCCCCAAACTAAGGTTTTGCCAGAAATGTTTCCCAGTTTTGTCCCCAACATGGAGCTGATTAAACATAATGTAAAAAAATATATATATATAAAAAAAATACACACATATATACAGATGTTTTAAAAAGTCTTGTTAACTACAGATACATTGTTGTGGCCTTGAAAACTGCTACATTTCCGTAGCATAGCTCAGAGAGATTTGTATTTGTTTACTTCAGATTCCCGCGTCTCTTATCTCTACACCTCCAGGGATGGTTGTTTGCCGTCTCCTTGCTCCGCCCCGACCCCGCCCAGAATAGCAGTGACCCTGACCCGTCTGAGCGCGCTCCATTGTGCACAGCACCGCATGCGTGTCCTTTCCACGCACCGACGAGCCTGTCTATCCATCACACCTTGGTCACTTGGGCCGAAAAGAGAAAAAAGAGAGACAGAGAGTGAAAAGGAGGGGCGCGAAAAGGAGGTAGATGAAAGTGAGGACGAATAAAAGAGAGAAATGGCAGCCTTTATGTGAACACAGTTTCAGTTGGGCGCACATGTTGCATAGAAAACCCTTTTGTGTGAGATCATTTAGATGAGTTAGCGGAACTGCAGCTTGACACGCAAGATAGTAAATAGCCGAGAAGGGCTTGCGTGATGTGGGCCGCTGCTGTGTGGGAAAGTGTGTGTGTGTGTGTTGTTTCTGGATTGCAGACAGGTATGCAGGTTGGGCCGGTGATGACAGAGACTTGAAAGGTGTTGGAACTCCCCTTAATGTCTGTGTGTGAGCAGGTAAAAGGAAGGGGGCTTAAACAGCTGCCACCGGAGGGGGGTTGAAGAGTCGGGGCAGCACATCCTCAAAGACGACCGTTAAATGTTCTCACGTGAGGTGTTAAAGGGAGGAGCACTGCTGGGTCTTAAATGACAGAGAAACAGAAAGAGAAATGTCTTTAATGTTCCCTCGTTCAGGACACTAAACAGACACAAAAGACACAGCAAACAAGACACGTCACATACCGAGGCGGAAATACCCACGCTGGCCACCCAACCTTGATTGAGCCCAGACGTGGAACAGAGATTGCACTCATTACCTTGTTTTTGCGTTTGTCGGGCGAAACGCGACGCACTTGTATGAAACGTGTTTGGGGCGCCCTGTTGTGTAACCGGGTGGTTAATGAAAAGTAATAGTCTGTTAATGTTACATGTTAAATAATTAAAAAGGAAAGGGAAGAACAGCCGTTGGTTTAGCAGGACAATATGTCGAGCGTTTCTTTATTGATTCAGCTGGGGGGTTCGTTGAATTTAATCAGCAGGAAGTCAGTGGACGCGGGGCTCTCTGTGTGTTCTAGAACAGAATGACTATTCATCCCATTGTTCTCCAAACGCTCTCACTGCGGCTCTCTGTTTGTAAAGGGACTGTAAACTCAAAGGCCTCTGGAGGCCCCTTCAACTTCAAACAGGCTAGTGCACTGAACTCATTTGGCCTCTAGAGGGAGCTGTTGTCTCACCAGGGCTTATTTTGCAGCTTATTATAGAACTATGGCTGTGTACCTATAATGAAAAATGGTAAATGTTTGAAGAAAAAAAAAAAGTGCCAAGAATAGCAAGCTGTGTGTTTGATAGGGTGTTCTGAGTGATTGCTTCCAATCCCTTAAAAAATAAAAGTAATAGCATAACTATTATTCATGTTTGTAGCACTTAGCTCTCTGTTGCACTAAACCAGTTTCATTGGCCTCAATTTTTTTATCAAATTTTAATTTATCATTTTAATTTGTACTTTTATTGTTTAATTTTGTTTTAAAATAATGTTTAAAATATTATTTATTTTATTTAATTTTTCACATACCCACTAATTTTAAATATATATTACATTTAACATTTTATTGTTTAATACCTTTTATACTGTTTATTTTTTTATTTAATTTTTTTACAAAATAATATTTATTATTCTTATCCTTATTATTATTATAACTACGTCTGTGTACCCATAATGAAAAAGAATTCATGAAATGTAAAAAAAAAAGAAAAAAAGATGTGTGTTTGATAGGGTGTTCTGAGTGATTGCTTCCAATCTCTTAAAAAATAACTATTATTCATGTGTGTAGCACTTAGCTCTCTGTTGCACTAAACCAGTTTCATTGGCCTCAATTTTTTTTTAATAAAATTTTAATTTATAATTTAAATTTTTACTTTTATTATTAATTTTTCACATACCCACTCATTTTAAATATATATTACATTTAACATTTTATTGTTTAATACTTTTTATACTGTTTATTTTTAGAATTTCTTTTTACAAAATAGTATTTTTTATTATTATTGTTATTATATCACACATTCTCACATTATTTTCCCCTATACTTTTTTTTTAATTTAATAAAAAATGTTTAAAAAAAAATAATTGTTTTAATAGCTGGTAATTATAACATTTTTATACCATTAATTACACAGGAAACTTCAAGACAGACATACTGTAAATTCGTAAACACTTTGTGGGGTAAAAATTATGGCATGCATGGCAAAGTATTATCGATTAGTCTGTCATTTTCAACCCATTCCTACTTAATATTCCAAACTATCACAAATCATCCTTACAATTTAGACAAGATCTATGTTTACCTGTTAGATAATTTTTACCTAGCTGACCAGTTTGAAAAACAAGGTATTCCTATTCCTTTAGTGCTTGTTTGTATAACTAACAACATGTCACCAGTCTGATGATATAAGTTGTATAAGCATATCTTGACTGGGAACGTTTTGGTGCTGGAGATAAGTTTGCATTATTCTTTTAGTGCTGATTCTTTTGTTTCAAGTTACATTGTCATATTCTCACAGCCGTTTCTTTCTCCACTCACAGGCCGTGTACAATCTGGCCAACGTCGCATGCAAGTGTCACGGAGTCTCCGGCTCATGCAGTCTGAAAACCTGTTGGCTCCAGCTGGCCGACTTCCGTCGCGTGGGAGAGTTCCTGAAGGAGAAGTACGACAGTGCCGCCGCCATGCGCATCAGCCGACGGGGCAAGCTGGAGCTGGTCAACAACCGCTTTAACCCCCCGACGAGCGAGGACCTGGTCTACACCGACCCCAGCCCGGACTACTGCCTGCGCAACGAGACCACCGGCTCTCTGGGCACCCAGGGCCGCCTGTGCAACAAGACCTCGGAGGGCATGGACGGCTGCGAGCTCATGTGCTGCGGTCGCGGCTACGACCAGTTCAAGACCTACAAACATGAGCGTTGCCACTGCAAGTTCCACTGGTGCTGCTACGTCAAGTGCAAACGCTGCACGTCGCTCGTAGACCAGTTCGTGTGCAAGTAGCAGCCTAGGGAACGGGACAGACGCCCTGGAGAGGCACTGAGCAATTAGCGGGAGAAGAACGGGGACCCTTAACGGACCCAGAGGGGGAACTTAGAGATAATGAAATGTAAAATGATATATTAAATAGCAACAAATTAAAGTATATAAGTAAGTGTACGTGTGCCGTTGATAGTAATTTAATGACCTTTTCTGACTCAAGAATCAAAAGTTGGACGTCATTGATGAAAAGGAGGCACCGGTGTGATGCATTCTGACTCGAGCTGTTGTTCTCTCCGTCTTTGAATTCAGAGACACATACTCAGAGGCGCGTACTCTTTGCTTGTTCTAATAGGAAGAGCCTACAAACTCTTTAGAGACTCTAGAGGGATCAAGAAAAGGTAGAGATGCAGAAAGAGGACGGAGAACAACAGGGCACATCACCCATTGCCTTTCCCAGACCTTCGATTCGCCGCTGATTCCTGAGCGCACCTCCACAAACACACTCCACCTTGCCCATATTAGAGCTCTTAAGAACCTTGAGTCAGAGAAAGGCGGAATTATTGGACATTGTGTTCCATAATGTCATAATAATCTTTGAGATATGACAAGAACAGAATGCTGCCTGTTACCCTTCACACAAGCAAACCTGGAGAGACGTGTGAAAGATGAAACCAGGAAGGAGTAGGACTGAACACTTTTGCCTGGATCGGAGCATCAAGCAACACATGCACACACAAAACTCCCCTTTATTCTTACAAAATCGCTGTTGTATCCTTCTGTTTGATGCATTTCAGGGTCTTCTGTACGCCATATCTGGGAGTTCCATCTAATTTAGAGCAGAGAATATTGTGTTTGTTCTGTCACTGTCTTTTGTCATTGTTGGTTGAAACGGTTTAAAGCCTCACAGTAATGAATGTGTGTCTGGTAACTGAAAATAGGAAGAAAAAAAAATCAAGGCTACATAAGGACTGCAAAAACTATTATTGTAACCAAATACTAGTGGTTCAGATTATATTTTATTAATTGCTTCTCATTTTATACATCATATGTATTGTTCTGATTATTATTTTTTTGATAAAGAAGCTGGGGATTTATATGCTAGCAGAGAAGATATTACTGGCCACTGGATGGAACGTGTGATCATAGCCGAACTCTCCCACTGTCTGTCGGGCCGTGGAACGTGACAATAAGATCTTTTGCTTTGGAGGAAAACTACACTTGTAAATAACAGTCAGTCATATATGCAAATAACACTTACGATCTCTTTGACACGTCACTCCACAGTTTTTTGCTGCCCTGTGATCATATTCATGTTGTGTGTATTCCCCCTCATTCAAACCAGTAATATTAAAAATATGAATAGTGATTATTATTACCTACTTAGCTGCTTTATTTCTGTTTTGCTCTCTGTGTTCGTTCTGTTTGCTTTGTGTAATGACTTAATACATCAAATTTATAACCAGGGTTAGGTATTGCGTAAAGCAGGGCTTTCTAATTCCGGTCCTCCGGTCTCTCTTATCCGACGCACATGATTCAGATGAGCTCCATGAACTCAGGTGCGTTCCAATTGACTGGGTCCCTATGCAGTGTTCACTGCGCCCTACTCCCTGAGCACGGGCTATCTGTTGAAGTTCACTTCACTTGACCAAATGCATTCATTCGCAACACCATGCAATGACATCAAACACAGACAAAACACAAGTCAGGCATATTAAAGGAGTTTAAGGCTTGATGCCACAATGTTATTCTGTAAATAAATATAATATAAATTCCAACACTTTCATTTAATGTAGCCTACATCTGTGTAATACATCTAGATAAAAAATATAAATTTCACTCAAATTCAAATGCCCTAAACTGAATGATAAATTTGTTGCGATTGTTATTATGAAAATAATTTGGTTAATTTAAATATTCCTATACCTTTTTATCTTATTTAACCCGTAATCATGATAGCTGACTTGTAACCATTGCGTCTCACGCACTTTACACCCGTGAACAGCCCGATAATAACACACCTGCTTCGGTTTGAAATCTCCCTTAAGTTGGTGAAATACCCTTTTAAGTGCACTTCGTAGCACACTTAGGGTCGAATGAAACCCACCCCTGAACTGAGCGTGTCAGATAAGAGAGACACACAAAATGTGCTGAGAAGTGATAAAGTAATATGTGCATATAAGTCATAAAAATGATGCATATATGATCTATTCTACTGATACAGACTTTTTGGTACTTTATCTATGTGTTGTAAGCTAAACTAGGCCTATAGTAACCTTTACACTCACTCCAATATTCTTCACAAGGCAGGAACCACAAAATAATGGATGTCAAAGTTGCTCAACTGGTCTTTTTTGGAGAGTCGCTGGGTGGGGTGGCGCTTGCTTTTCTTTAATCCTAAACCAAACACAAACATCTCAATTCAGATTTCAGTTCCTTGGCTCACACACCCTCTTTTACACTGGTCCGGATTAGTTTCACTGCTGTTGATGAGTGCCGTTCCCACCGCATGATTAGTAGATCAGTTCTCTTGTTTTGTTATGCAATTAGTAGACAGACACTGGCACAAACTACTTGTGAACCAAGTGCAGATTGGGAGAGTTTCCAGTGACTCTGGCTCAATATCAGGAACAATAAGTATTGACAGGTGGGGATCTGTCTGCATGCATCTAACATCTGTTTTGCAAGTAGGTGAGAGTTTTTGTTTTTTTGTTTTTTGGATGGCTATCAGTTTTGTTTAATATTGGGCTGAAGCACACAGGCTTATGTTCCACTTCTTTGGGATCTCATTGGGTGTGTATGGTCAAAGGACAAACCATGACCTGAGCTGTTTAGACTGGAAATACTCCAGAAAGCTCATGTAGGTCAAAACACCACAGGAAACAAAACATATAACCACATACAGCCTGAGACCACTATTGAAAATAGAGCTTAAAGTTTGCATTATATATATATATATATATATATATATATATATATACACACACTACAATTCAAAAGATTTCCTAATTTTTTTTAAAAGAAGTCTCTTCTGCTCACTAAGGCTGCATTTATTTGATCCAGCAACATACACTACTGTTCAAAGGTGTGGGGTCAGTAAGATTTTTTTTTTTTAATTAATACTTTTATTCATCAAGGATACATTAAATTAATCAAAAGTTACAGTAAAGACATTTATAATGCAACAAAAGCTTTCTATTTCAGATGAATGCTGTTCTTTTGAACTTTGTTAATCAAATAATCCTGGACAAAAAAAATGTACACAACTGTTTTTCAACATTGATAATAATAATAAATTTTCTTGAGCAGCAAATCAGCATATCAGAATGATTTATGAAAGATCATGTGGAAATGACTGGAATAATGATGCTGAAAATTCAGCTTTGATCACAGGAATAAATTGCATTTTAAAATATATTCAAATATAAGAAAACAATTATTTTTAATTGTAAAAATATTTCACAATTGCTTTTGTGTGTGTGTGTACATACAGACATACAGACATACAGAGTCTTGTAACCAATATACAGACTTAAGTCTTGCTTCATGATGATTGCTAAAGCCCAGTAATACTTTCACAATATGGATCATAGTGCATTTGATTTCTAACGTTTGCCATTGATTACATCATTATCAAGTAGGCTACCTTCCAACATTGCACAACTGAAGCTGTTAGCACTGATATCATATCTGAATAACTGATAAGAGGGATGTCACTGCATATCCCAACTTTCTTTATTGCAAATATTTGAACCTGTGCAATAGTTTATAAAAAAATCATTACCTTCAGTTCATCACAGGTTCATGACAGCAGTATTGTAACCATTAGTCTATAGGCAAAATTGATAATATTCACAACTGTGGTCGATCAACATGGGTTTTTCCAGTTATAGATTTGTAAACTTTTTACATTTGATCCCCCCCAGTCTTATTAATATTTGTTTATATCTTCAAATTACAATGGTTGTGAATGAATGTCTTATTTTAATGAACATAAGTTATTATTAAAATAGTTCATATTTAAACATAAAATAACATTTTATATTAAGAAAATACTGTGAGTGTGAACATAAAAAATAAACATCGAGCATGAATCCCACAAACAAGTCACCTGCGGACTACAAATCCCGTCAAACCCGTAATCCTGAAACTCGATCACGAGACCACATGGGCGTATTCTGATTGGCCTCTCTTCCTCACGCGAGGTGCGTCACACTGAAACGCAACGATATCCAGAAAATCCAGCCAGCTCGTCTCGAGTCAGTCAGTCAGCCTTCTGGAACGGCAGCTCCACTCCGACAAAAACACTCTTGAAGGACAACCGCCCGTCGCTTACATAAACAGGTGAGCAAAAATCTGACATCCACATGTAGTTGTTAGAATATATCCGAAGGTGTTCTGACTGTATGTCTGCGCTAATTAAGTTGTTTGTGTCAGTATTGCTAGCCGACTAGCTCTCGTTGCTACGTTGCCTGAAACGGTTCTTCTGTTGTTTTTAAGCTTTTTCTTAAGAGGAATTTGAATTTAAATTATTCAACAGACCGGAATATTATCATGGACGCGTCTTAAAGCTTACAAAGAGCGCGACGAACGCGAGGAGATTGAAGTACGTAGTCTAAATCCCGTGCATTAGTCACTTTCAGACTTGTTTGTGTCAGTCTTTGAGAGGTGAGTGTGACCACTAATGGGGCTTTTGTTTGGAGTTTTCATCTTTCTGTCTTGTATTATCCTCATTTTTGTATGCTCGTAGACAGTTCTGGTCGAGTTTCACGTTCTTACTAGAGAGATGACAATAGAAGATGTTTTTGTTTGGGTTGTAAACAAAACCGCTTTTATTTAAAGGGACCGTTCACCAAATTTTGATATTCTGTTACAACTCGTTCACAAGTTTTTGCAAAAATATGTAATCTCAATCGCTATATGTTTTTCCAACACAAAGAAAGCGAATTGTGAGTACTGCTGTCATCCTGCCAAAGATCTACGTTTGTGTTTTTACAGAAAGTTATATGAGTTTGGGACATGAGTGAGTAAATTATGACAGAATTGTACTTTTTGGTTTAGCTTACTTTTTTAAATAACTGGATAAAACTGGGAGAGGTCAAATTATGATGGACTTTAGTTGATACATTTTTGGTATAAAGTTACTGGTAGTGGAAAAAATAGTTAAAAATGATGGCAGATAATGTCTATGTTAAGCATCAAAGTGTGAAAGTGTTTTGACAGCTCACTGCTGATCTTATTGACTTGTCATCATCACCCCTGGCGTTTCTGACCTAGTTTTCTCCTGCCTCCCGTCCCATGAGTACATAAGGTTCTTCTTAATTTATTAAACATTTTTAGGAGGATAAGCTCCTTCAGTCCACTTCACTATTTCAGATCCTCTTAAATGTCATATTGCCATCCAGTCAGATGCTGGCTCGTATAGATAGTTATTAATTGGTTTGACCAATATAATTGTATGCACTCAACTGATATTTGTCATTTTCAACTTTAATTGGCTATATGATTATTGTTTTAATAATTCCGGGTTTGGTGAGTGTCTAAACACCAGTTACTTGTATTGTTTGAATAATTTCTAAAAAAAAATTAAATAACCGCATATTGTTTTCAAGTGATATAGCAATTGCTTTACAATTTGTCATAAAAGCAAATTAAGGAGAGTCTTGTTCACAAAACAACTTTCTCATAATAAGTTCTAAATGCATGTTTTTATTGTTGTAGTGAAATAATCATCGAGTTATTATTGTATCAAAAAACAGTAATAAAAACGAATCATGTACATACATTAATGGACGCTTAAACATAAAAAATGTTGTCTGTATTGTATTGGTCATAAAAAAATCATTTGATCTCTATAGTTGCAACCAGCACGTTGTTATTTTTAATAGATCTCCCTAACTATCTGTATTTTTTGTAGTAAGTTTGTCACACTTTTAATATGTGTTCCAGGACAGGTAGTCATCTTAAAATAAATTGGTTATCATGGGACTGAAGTCTTGCCCCAAGCCAGTTGTACTTTCACTGACAGCTCCGCTCCCAAAGCAGAGTTCATGCATGGGATGAATGCTAAAGATAGCATAGGGATCTCTACTACTACAAAGAGCATTTGCTTTTTTTTTGGTTGTTGGCAAGGGCACCCAAATAGTGTCACATCAGCTATAAATAGAGCCCGTGCTTGTCAAAGCTGCCTGCCATCAGTTAAGCATCTTAGACCAAACACTTGCCATTTCAAATTGACTTTGCCTGTCTGTGCATCAGGCAAGTGAAAAGCACTCTTTACTGTCGTCTCATTGCCAATCACTGCGTATTACATCCGTGCACCTAACTTAAGTTTTAAATATGGACAGATAGATATGAACAGAAAAGAGGTAGGGTTCACTGGATGAGATTACAGCTGCACGATTCTAAATAGACAACTTTGACAAAATGTTAATTGTGGCAGTCTATTTAAAATGTTTAGTTATTTTGAGTGAATTATTTAAAAAAAACATCTTTATGAATGAATGATTCAATGACTCGTAAATATTGAATTTGTTTGTTTCATTACTGGATGAACAGCGTTTTGAACAAATCTGTTGAATGAATGATTCAATGACAAATACATATTTTTTTTTTAACAGTCACTTGTTGCCACCTAGTGGCCTAACAGTGTAATTTATACAATCGTTTTTTTAAGCGACAAGTTGCCAAAAGTGTTTATATCCGAACTATAAACTTTTATCCCAGTACTTATTTGATATTTTGAATTTATGTAAGAGAAATAATAACGATACTATGTGGTTGAAAAGGCTGTTTCATACTTCTACATGACAACTGCTCTCTCTCGGTCAGCGCAAACGCAGATTTGAGTGTGATTTTTGACAAAGGTTTTAATAGGCACAGGTGAATCGTTTTCATTTAGGAATTAGATTGTGATGTTTTGAAACTAAAAAAGAACTCGCAGCTGTTTAGACAGATAATGATGTAGTTTGACATTCGCACATTTAAAATGTTTTGTAAAAATGTATATAGAACAAAACCAGTAGGGAAGCACCGTACACGATTTTTCATGGCAGATTCCGATTGACGATTTTTTACAAGCAAATGGACGGTTGTCTTTTTTTTTTTTATCTCTAAGGAAACTTTTTTTTTATTTGCTCAAACAGGTCAAATTGGCCTTAAACAATATCTGTAGCCATTTAAAATTAGAGGCGACCACTGCATCACGATCCAGGATCCAAACCGAACCGTCCGGTTCTGATTTATGGCTGTTTGATTGGTGCATGCCAAATACCAGACAGTGGTCTCATGTAGAGACTGACCTATTTATTATAATTTATTTTACCATTTAAAACTGTTTTTTGGTGGTGTTGCATGCTGTTTATTTTGCTATGCAATTTATTGCTATACACCAATAACATATTAACTAATAACCTATTAAGAGGAAAGTGTTCATGTAGGTCAGACCGATTATCAGTCTGTCTCTATTATAGTGTCAGCAGGAGTTGTGGGCCTCTGCAGTGTGGAAAGACACCTTATCAGAGAGGCTGATAGTGTGGCACTGATCGACAAAACAAACATCTTTTAAATGCCATGTAGTCGGTATGAGGCCATAAACTGTTTAAAACCAAAATCCGATGCGCTGTTCAGCACATCAGCATGTCATTCCTCACTTCCCATAATCTGAACAAGGTGGGATGACGTTGCCAAGACGACAGTCTCCTCTGGCTCATCCTGTTTGTGTAGATAATATACTGGAAAGCTGCTCAGTAATCCATGTCATTTTGCCTTAGTTTATTCATTGTGACACCAGCGTGAATTGGAGGTTTAGGCAAAGTTCTCAGTTTGACCTTGGTCACACTGGTTTGCACATGAGCTGGGCCTGTGTCAAAGCAGATGAAGCATTTGACAGTCTGGTATGACTGTGGCACATGGTGTGGTGTGAAGGACAGGTTAACCTCTTTCTGCATCATGACTTGTTGCTATTATTATTCAGTGTCAGATAGTGATGCACAGAAAATTCTCGGCTGAAACCAAAAATATTTTGGTCTGATATAGCATTGGAGGGGCAGAGGGCTGATGTGGATTTTATATGTTTTAACTCGGATGAATGTCTATAACATGTTCTTTCTCGTGTGTGTGTGTGTGTGTGTGTGCACGTGTGCGTGTGTGTGTTATTAAGCGCAATAAGCCACGGAAAAAGATCTCAATGCATTATTTGCACTGAGGACACCTGAGGCGCCAAACAGACAGCCGCCTAAAGGCCGCATGCGATCGTTCTCTTTAGTGGCGTATTGCGCTTGAGTGGTCTGATACGCACAGATTTATTTCAAAATATCTCTCTTGGCATGTATTCACGTAAACGCATTCAGTTTTGCATTCAGCTATATATATTTTCCTCTTCACCCTCTGACAGACGCTCAGTGCTGCGCTGGTGTTTAGCCCTGGTCTCATGACCAACAGACGGCACACCCCCTAAGCTCTCCGTTCTCTCTCTTACACTGTCACATGACACACACACACACACACACCCCCAACTGCTGGCTCCAACAAATGCTTTTGTTTGGGTTTCTCCGTTCTCTCACTTGTTTTGGTTTAGACATTTTTTTCCTTCGGTCTATAATCCTCAGGAAAATGATAATCAGATGTTGCAGCTGTGTATTTATTTATGTGTCTTGTAGCAACATGTTAGTTTTAGCTCCAGTGTGGTCTCTAGGTTTTGAATATGGCTGGAGGGTGTCACTGAACACAATGTACATTTCTGTTGTGTGGTATTAAAATTATAAAGATTTGTTTATGTTCTCTCACACACACACACACACACACACACACACATATATATATATATATATATATATATATATATATATATATGTGAGAGAACATAAACAAATCTTTATAATTTTAATACCACACAACAGAAATGTATATAAAATCTAAAAATAATAAATAAATGTTAAATTAAGTAATATTTAACATTTATAATTAAATTTAAGTAATATTCTCATTGAAGTGAGAAAACAAATAGCTGTTTGAGTGCAGTTCATTTTAAATTTAATACATTGATTAAATTTGGACCCAGATTTTTCAGGTTTTCAGATGAAAGCATGTTCTGTTAAAATGTTTAGGCCTAGATTATGAGAATCGATTGACTTTAGTGTGTGTGTGTGTGTGTGTGTGTGTGTGTGCTCCCCTTGAGGAAAACCACTTATAAAGTAAAAAAATTAAAAAATTTAGGTTGGGTTAGAGTCGAGACAGGAATATACAATTTGTACTGTTTAAAAATCATTATGTCTATGGAATGTCCCCATAAAACACAAAAACCCAATGTGTGAGATATTATAAATGTAATATGTACTCAGAGGCGGACAGAGTACACAGCTTCATTACTTGAGTAAAAGTACAGATACCCCTTGCTAAATTTTACTCAAGTACAAGTAAAAGTACTACAGTCAGATGTCTACTTAAGTAAAAGTACTGAAGTACTTGTTTTTAAAAGTACTTGAGTATCAAGAGTACAAGAGTACATTTTCTAAATATTGCATTACTACTGCCACAGTGCTTACATTGGTAAACACAGCAAACACTTGAAGCGAAAACTATCATTAACTTTAACAGAAAATTGAAATAGTCTGGTGAGGTGGGGCCACGGGTTGGCACATTCCCGGGATGGGACCTACTCTTATCTAAATTCGTCTCTGACCATGGAGTTGACTTTGGCGGAAAGCTGAAGGTGATTGCTGATAGGCTGTCCCAATCAGTGGCGCCTGCACAATCCAATCACGTTTGAGAGGGAAACAACAAATTGAGGGTTTCCGAGATTTTTCTTTTTTCCTTTTTTTTAAATTTTTTTTAGAAGTAGTAACGGGTAATCACGGTTATGGATAGAAATGTAGCGGAGTAAAGAGTACAATATTTGCCTCTCAAATGTACTTGAGTAAAGTCATGAGTACTCCCCAAAAATGATACTCGAGTAAAGTACAGATCCCTCAAAATTGTACTTAAGTACTGTACTCAAGTAAATGTACTCCATACTGTCCGGCTCTGTATGTACTATTATTAAACAAATGCAATTCTCAGAAGCTGGCGCTACACAGATTATGAGTCACATGCATGTTATCATCATACGTGATTCTCACGGTTGGCAAAGCTCTGTGGTGTTCCTGAGGTTCATCTACTGCCAAAACATTAAAGCTATTCTATGCTACAATTCCATGAATCACCACTTCTGCTTTGAATTTCTGTGTGCGCGCGACCTTCTGTAAACTGAGAGGTGGATCCAGTAGGCTATAGCATTTCACGAGTCAAGCGTAATGCAATCATTTCTCTGTCCAATTTAGTTAGTCATAAGTAGCACATGTGATGGTGTAGTGTGCGACATGTCTGGCAGCCAAGTGCTTGTGTATCTGTAGGTTTCTGTCTTAGTCTCTCACTCCTTCCAATGTAATAGTGACTCATTTCCTTCATGCTCACACTTGAACAATGGCTGATGTCACAAAGTACATCAAGTGGACATGGATATTGAGACCTGCGACACATAACTTACTATTGTAGTCCTGCAAGCTCTGTTTACTATTCTTCTTTTTGCATCTTACTATAGACCAGGCATGCCGCACAAGCCCTGAAAAGTGAAGCCAAAGCGGCTCGATCGCCCCCCCGGTGACTGGTCCTAGTAAACCCCGCCTCCCCGTGTTATTCAACGGGACGTGAGACCAACTAAACAATTAAATTACACTTCAAATATCTTTTTTCCAAAGGTGGTTTCTGTCATTTGCTGTCGATTTTATCACGCCGATGTAAGTTCTAGTGTCTGTTTTTAATAAGTTTGTTTTTAATTAGTTACGTGATGCTATAAAAACGGTGGTGTAACGTCATGATTGACAGCTGTGATTGACAGGTTCTCTGACCGAAGTAGTCACTGAAGCACCAACGGACTTTTTTTCAGGATCTTTGGAGAACTGAGGACTCGGAGATTGTATTTACTTTATTTGAACAAGCCTCTTGTCGTACTGTAATCAACAGACATCAAAATTGGAGCAGAACGGAGCAGACATAGGCCACTTTAAAAAAAGTGCAGGGAGAGTGCATTCTGTGAGTGAGGGCGGGGCCTTGATTTCGCGGCTTTACTTCCTGCTCACTACTGCGCAGGTCTGGTCCTGAGATCGCTACTGCGCAGACTCAAGTCCCAAGATGTCAGCGCCATATCGGGACACTGGCGGCTTCAGTTCTCACCAATGGAAGAGAGCGAAGGGGCGTCGTCCATCTTTTTTTACAGTCCATGCTATAGACCTTTGTAGCCTGTCCCTTTTCAGTTCTGCACTTGTTGTGTTATGTTTGTATATTCACAGCAAGAAGTTAAGATCTTACGGATTTATGAACTAACCGCTTGTTTTAAACTCTTTCCGTTCTACTGATGTTACTGATCTAAGTATTAATGGCAAGGAAAGACCCTTATACTGTGAGCGGCACATATGAGGTGTTTCTGGGTTTTTCTCACTCATTTCTGCTCCGAGGTCTTGATTGTGAGGTTTAGAATCCAGTATTTCTGTCATTCTTTTGTCTTTTATGAATTTAATAAAGAACTCGGTCTCGTATTCTGTCCAAACACACCGCGCCTTCTGAGTCAGGTGACTGTAAATGCGCAAAAACTTTCCATTTCAGTTTTGCGAAATATTCCTTTTTCGAATTGCCTGAAAAACCACCTCATGCGAGCGTAAAAACTTTTTTGCGATAAATGGGAGTTTTTGCAAAATTGACTTGTTTCCATTGGGTGTATTTTCAATTCGCAATTTCAATTTGCGCATTTTAAAGGGTAATGGAAACGCGGCTAGTGAGGATGGGCACATGCCTTTTAGGTTCTGTAGAATCTACACTGGATCTAAGATTTCTAGAAAGCGAGATGTAGTTTAAGGTCTGGTGTCATGAATCAGTGACACTTCTCTGGTGCGTTTTGACAGTTCTTGCCGGTCCAAAGCACAGTGTGAAGACTGCCTCCCTTCGAGAAAGAAACTTGTCTTTGCAGATATGGAATTGCTGACATTCTCGAACTGTGACAATTTAGAGCTGAAAAGTCAGATGTTGGTCAGATGTTGGTCAGCTGTTTGAATGGCAAACGAAAATCAATTTCAAATGTCATTTCCTTTTTCCCTGCTTCCCTGTATTCTCTGGTAAGCACTTTTGCTGACTGGTGTTTCAATTGATTTATTTCTTTCTCTGGTTTGTTTCTGCGGGAAAAGTCTTAGCTACACAATGGAAATTGACTACCTGCCTCTTTGGAAGTGTGTTTTGCTCATGAATATTGTCACCGATTTCTGTGTAAACTTTGTTCCTAGGAATAATTGGATTTTTGTGCAACACAGTCAACAAATCTGCTTTTTTATATCCAGACTTAAGGACTGACTGGCTGCAATATAATTTTGCAAGTGATGAAATTATTTCAGAATTGTTCAGACTGTCTGAATACAAATTTCAAAATCACTTTAATCTCATTTCAAACCCCTTGTATGCAGGTTTAAACATCAGCTATCATGTTTTTGACATTTCGACTACAAAAAACAAATTCAGATAACATGATACATTGATTCTGTTCACTTTCGAGTCTCAACAGCTGTAGGATTGCATGCGAATATGACACTCATGTGGGAGTTAAATGAGACCAGAGCCGTTGAACAGGCATTTATTAAGTGAACATTATGAATGAGCTGATAATTAACCGATAATGACTTGTCGGCTCCTCCCCACCCTATGGATAGATGGTTGTATGGAGACATTCAACCTATTTGTATCAGTTTTCTCCTCAGGCACAAAAGTGCGCAGTAGTCCATGGGAGCAAGAGGGGTCAGTTTCACACTCCTACTGTCACACGATACCGAAGCAGTTGATGTGACACCAGAGAGTGCTGAACTTGAGAAGAAAAGGGCATCTTCATGTTTTTACCAAACTGGACACGGACCACCGTGCAATTAGAGTTTCTAGCTGAATCTGATTTCATGGCTTGTGAGCAGACTGCTGTTGTCACACTTTTCATTTACAAAAGGAGTGAAACTCTAAGCAGACGGATGCTGTCAGTTTCACAGCTGTGACTGTGAAGCCTCTTCTGTGAGCTTGGCCGACTGTTCAAGGCTTGCAGCTGAGATCAACTCAAATTAAACGCACTTCAAACTGGCAGAGAGAGTTTGAAGGAGAGGGCTGATTTTTGGTCAAATACTGTAGATGTGGCGTAATAACCAAGCTAATCTCTATTTCCTCAGAATGTGGATGCAGATTGCTTAGAGATCATGACTGGCCTTGTTAAAACATTCCCTTTATCATACAATGCTTAAGCTTTGGGATCTGAATTAGCTTTCTGGCATGGCTTCAGATATGTAGTGATACTGAACCTCAGGTGACCGGTTTAAACTCAAGTGCGCTTGCGTGGCGCGAGTACCCTGGCAGGACCGCAGGGGTTGCAACATCTGATTGTGGTAGTCGGATGAAAGTATTGCATTTTTAGCTTGGATTAAGGTTTTATCGGTTCTTGCAGAGACGTTTTTGAGTGACAAACCCCATTATGTACTAATAGGCAGAATCGTTGAGTTCAAAATGTGTCGTGAAACAGGATTTATGAATTTTTTGTAGTGTTATTGAGATCTATCTTTATCTAGAGTAAGCCCATCAAGAGGTTGGTTTATGTAATTAACCAGATGCATAACTTTAGTTCAAATAGTGAGCTCTTTGTGCCAATTACACAAGCATGATGATAAACATGGGCTTATGTACACTATGGTTTAAAAGTTTGTGGTCCGTGAGATAAAAAAAGAAAACTCTCTTTGAGAGTCCCTGAACTTTTGAATGGTAGTGTAAAAATCCCCCAAGCATTTCACTTAGATATTTAATGTTATTTCTTATGTCTTCACCAGGTCCAGCAGTGAGTCTCGTGTTCTGCTGTGAATCCACGGAGGACAGTTTTGGAGTCAAGCGTCCTCTCGGTCCAGTGTGGTCCAGTGGTATTGAAAGAGCAGAAGCAACAGGAAGCAAGCTGGACAGGGGGGAGGTGAGGGAGGACAAGGGCGCCGCCTTTGTCTTGAGACACAGAGTCTGCACCAGCAGCGATACCGACCCCACCCACACATCGACCTCCGATGACCAGGACACCATGAGTCCTAGTACAGATCACAGATCAGACGACCCCGCACAGAACAGGGTGAGTGCAGCACACAGAGGCCACTGCTATATATTAATGATAAACTGATGTATCAGCTTTTATTAGACTTAGACTTGGCCAAGCACCCTGCTCCTAGATATTGGCATTGATATAAAAACGATGACTACAACTAAATGACTACCATCCTGTTTGCATTGGTAGTATAACAAAACAAAAAGCTAGTGCATTACTGTGATTTCTATGTCAATTAAGGGGTGTTGTTAGGCACAATGCAAAGTGGAGTGCATAAAACTCCCTTAGCCTTGGTAAAATCATGAACACACAGATTTTAGTGTTTTCCAGGAGTATGATCAAAAACACTAATGTTCAATCATTTATATATTAAAAGTAATAAGCAATTCCGATGACAAGTAATGCAGTTCATTAGCCTAACTAATCATTTTAATGGTTTAAATAATTTTAATGGTAGCAATGTGGCATATTAAGAATTAATTGAAAGTGCAGTCACAGGTGTTTGTATGTAGGCTGTTTCAGTTTCATAAAGGTTTATAAACTGTGGACTGCACTCATCTACGTCAAAGGATATGAAACCTGCATTTCTGCCACATTAAAGTGCATGTGTTTAGAAGTATGGGATCACAAGTAGCTTATACTGGTTGCTTAAATTATTCTCAATCAATACGATAAGTGCACTCACTTGAGAACTCAATGGACTGTTAATAAAAGCTAATGAACTATTAATGAATGCTTTACAATGACTGCACACAGTCTAATTTGCATCTATAGTCCATTATGGCCCCAGAGACCAGCAGATTCATTATTTGAGGTGTAGTGTATAGGAGAATGGCATAGGGATCATGTACCTGTGTGTCATTTGTTTCTGTGAGCTATGATTACTTGTCACAGTCCAATATAGACAGAGTCTGTTACTCTCACAGGAGTGTGTACGGGTTTAGAAGATTGTCGAGAGAAATGTGCTTGGGGAGAAAAAGACGGTTACATTAAACTGTGCACGATGTTCATTTATTTTGATGTTGCTTGTTTATATTACTTGCTCGGTTTTGAATAATTCTTATCCACATCTACAGCTGCATCTTATCAGCTACATTACACTGATACGCAGATAGCTGTAACAGTGTTTGCAGGTTTAGAGAGGACTCTTTTTGTATTTGCATGCCGGAGCTGTCACCCTCTGTTATTTGCATGCATTCAACAGAAACTTGCACAATGGTTGTGTATTGTGCAATCTGACTCTGACAACATTTGTGTCCGTCATTGTGAGCCATGTGGTGGTTGGCTACCAGGCTGTGGTGTGGTCAGACAGGGCAGGTGTAAAACTATCCCATCCACAGAAGGGAGCAGACGCCCCACTGGCTTTTTGGGTTAAGGTTGATCCATGACAACAAGGCCAAGCTGATGAAATTTTAAACAGGCCTCAGGACACAGTAATAGACACTCTTCTGTTTATTTTGCATCATGTTTCTGGTAGACGAGGTTACATTTTTGTGTCTGCATAGTGCAAACACTATTTAGGACTCCCCTTTTTGTGCAACTAAGAGAAATCGTTGTTCAATTTAATGAGGGTTTGATTGAACTAAACATCGACCTATACACAGGAGAGACTGTGGCGTGTGAGCATACCTGGAAAATGAGAATCAGCTATCCCCTGAGTGTGCCATAATTGTCCACGTTCACACACCGTAAATAATTATTATGCCAAGTTGTAAATAAAACTTATTATTGGAGTATGTTTTTACAAGAAAATACTATTTTAGATTTTCTAGTTGCAGTTTTTTCTTTGTAATTGTTTGTGCAATTTACAATCAATTTCTGAGTGAACATTATTTCTACGCTAATTTTTATATGTTCATAACCAGGTGTAGATTTTACACCTTTGTGCATAAAGTTATCATGTTTTTTTTTCTTAGTTGTTCACACAGAATGCATTCTTAAGCTCCATCTGGACAATTAAAAAAAATATATTGGTTAATGTAAAAATGCGCTCGAGGAACGTATTTGGCCTTACTGGACCAATCAGATGAATCTTCGGGTGGGATAAGTATTTAAAAATGGGATTTTAAGAAAAATGTGTCTTAAATATCTTACTTTTCACCAGGAAAATAGCTGAAGAAGCTGGCATGGTGTTAAAAACTCACGTGTGTGGCCCATTACTACCCTAAAGAAATATTTGATGTTCCTTATATGGTTTACATTTTGACTTACTGCTGAAAAACATTGGTTTATCACTGAATGCAGTGGACCATACATTGAGCCTGTCTTTTCTGCTTAGCAAAGCATACACTGAAGCTCACTACACTAGTACAATTACACCTGTTAACTTTGTTATAGGTCAAAGAACAACTGCCAAACACACCTGCTTTCATGCAAGGCCGAAATATGCTAGGATAGATGATTTAAGTTTCATGTAAAGCTACAGTGCATTATGTTAGTTGCATTGAAAATACTGTTCTTAATGAAAAGGGGGTTGATGCCGTCTGTTTGCGTTATGCTCTTTGGTTCTATCGGCTCCACAAGGTAAATTTTTAACCAGGAACTACTTAATTCTGTTGATTTGGAAAACTGTTTTCTATTAATGGAAGTAGGATAAAGTTGAACATCTATCACTGTAATCACTCGTTTGTGATTATGTCATATGTGTCCTCATGACATAGTTTGCATTCCTCCATCTGGTGAACTATAAACAATTAACTCTTCAGATGACTGACCCTGATAACTAGTCTCCCCATGTAGTCAGAACTTCCCCTGGTGCTTTCCAGGTTGTGGTATTTCTGTGGTACCGCTTGTTCTTCTCTCTAATCAGAGACACGCAATTCATTTCACCATCAACGTGTAGCCTTATTGCAGTTTGTCATTTCTGAGGAAACCAATGTGGAGGAGTGCATTAGTAAAAATGATCTCAATTAAAGCCTTAATGTCTGGAAGCCATGGGTTTGGAAATTTGTAGACATTCCCAAACTATTGAGTTCCTAAATACAAATATTTGTATTTGTTAAGGATGTTTTGGTAGCCAAAGTAACCAGTGCTATTGTAATTAGTTTGATCCTTCCCGTTTCTGGGACTCAGGAAGGGAGATGTTTTTTGGATAAAGAGCTTCATTAATTCCAGCTTCCTGTCCCTAAGGATTTGGGAAGGTTGAAAATCTGTTTTTGAGTTCTGTCTCTGTGCATACGAAACGAAAGTTTGAGTCAGCGTCACATGCAACACTGGTGCTGGGGTTAGTCTGTATAAAGGTCAGTTCCCGATTGAGCAAGAAAATGTGTTTTCACTGTGCCAAACATGTGATGTATACTGTGGAAGGTAGAGGGCTGAAGACGAAGGAGGATTAAGAAGAATGGATGGCCAGGGGTCTGCCGACTCTGTGGTCTTGAACAGGTTGCTATAAGGGTTCGATGAGAGCAGGGTGACCGAACAGCACATACAGTAGGATTCTTAGTAAGCGAAGACGGGCGGATGAATTACTCCCGTAGTGTGTTCGTAGTGGTGCTGGTCACAGTGACTTGAGGGCATAGATGGCACAAAATTAGTGTGAATGCACACAGACTATGTGAATTGTAAGCTTTGTGAGTATCAAGGCAGTGTATATCAGGTCAATCTTACTGTGACAAAGGCTATCTATGTCTAGCATGTAAGAAGGTATTAGAGGAAAATATGTCCTGAAGAAAATTAAAACATTTAAAAACAAGCCAATGTTGCATTTAAACACAATGTTGTTGTTCTAGGTCATTCCAGTATTTTTGTGCCAGAGATCATTATTATCAGTCGCAGATAGTGCTGGCTAAACCTGCTTGGCTGGATTGCATTCTGCTTTCAGTGAACCAAGGACAAATTGTTGTTTTGCTGGACAAATCTGTGTAGGTTTGGGGCAATGTGATTCTGTACAGAGAGGGAAATGAACTAAACATGTGGCTGTGGACTTTAGGAACTTCTCAAGACGCTTGTACAATCACAAGTCCTGGGGTGCACATGCTTATCAATAGATTTTGCTTAACGTTCAGTTCTGTTGATCCATGACTGACCTTCAAACCCTTGATATGTTGTCAATGCTGAGATATGGGACAAATGTCTATCAGATGGAGGACTTTCCTTTTAAAAATTACACTAATGTTCAAAACTTTGGGTTTAATAAGAACTATAAAATAAGGATTGATTCAAGTGACAGTAGGAACATTTTTAATGTTACAAAATATTCAAGTAAATGCTGTTCTTTTGAACTTTTACATTTTATATACATATATTCAAATACAATTTAAAGGGTTACTTTAAGTTGTAAAAAAAATTCCACAAAATAACTTTTTCTACAGTATTGTTTGATCAAATAAATTCTGCCTTGGTGAGCATAAGAGACTTCCATCTAAAACATTAACTTTTTTTTTTTTTGTATGTGTTCATGTGCTTAGCATCTGACCATTGCTTAGCTTATCGAATGTACTGTGTACAGTATGTATACTTTTGCGGGAAAGCGAGGGGAAATTAAATAACTCACCCATGTAATAAATGTTCTGGTTCAGAGAAGCGTAGATGTTGTTGCTGAACTATTGTAGCCTCTGAACTGTACTAAATGAGACTCGTGGCCCTCCCACTGAGAATAGGCAATTCCAGAGGACGGCAACAGGATGTTCCTGGAATTGAAATGTACAGGATCATATCCCTACCAAACCTGTGCTACTGTGGCAGACTTTTGCTGCTGTTGTCGTCGAACACGTGCCTCTGTCTCAAAATATCTCATGAGGTCTTTCAAAGTCACCTTTGAGTGCTGTGCATATGTGCTACATTATTTTTATATTCCCCGTGATGAGGTGCCAGCATGCTTGGCATAAATATTTTGACTCCTCACACAGCAATAGCCTGTCTATTGATGTTTGAACGGCATTTACCATCATGACTGCTTACACTGTTGACTTAATGAGGTCATTTAATGATGGAACATGCCTTTACATGAACCTTCACACTGTGTCCACACCAGGCCCGACGTGATAAAGCACCAACCATGAGTTTTTGTACTAAGCATCAGACCCACGAGACTTTTTGATAGGCAATTGGTTTCTGTTTTAGTCATGTTGATAACATCAAATGTCTATATGGTTTTTGGCAGCAATTTTGCATTCAATGTTGACAGAATAATTAATAGATGTTGTAAACATATGTTGCAACTGGTTTAACACAGTGTTTTAATGAATCTATAATGTAAGAGGTTTGATGTAAAAAAAAAAGAAAATCAATAGATTTCAGCAAAGCAGTTGTGTCAGCTGTTTTGTTTGTGTTTTTGAGGGCCGTTTGAGCTTGGCTTAGCCCTCTTCTGTAGCTCACACGTGATCTGGCTCTAATTCGACTTCCAGACATGAGCTGGAATAGAATATGACCTGCCATCTTCTCGCTAATCTCACACGAGACCCAGAGCTGACAGAGAGACCGGCTGGCCTTACCTTATCAGTCTGACTTTCAGACAGAAAAATCTTGCATTCATTCCTGTTCTGTATTTTGAAGTTTGTTTAATGTTTTGTTTAATAATTTACTGATGAAGTTTAACATTTTGTCGTCTTAAGGCGAGACACTACAGGTGAATAGGGTAAAATTTTAAAATAATAGATATCACTATGAAACTTCCTGAGTTGATTAGCCTACTTACACAAGTATATATATAAAAAAAATATATTACAAGTTTTAGAAATTTGTGTTTAATTATGCAAATTAGGCATCTCATTAAATATGCACAATTTTGCATATATTTTCGGTAGATAGATCTGAACATGATTAAGCCAGGTGCAAAATTTGTTTACACACAAGATGAAAAAAAAAAATTCAGAGGGATTTCAGGATATATTCTTTCATTATAGGAAATCAAAATATACTGTCCATAGCCTTAAAAAATAGATTTTCGCCATATTTTTGTGATTAAAATGTCACATAAATCAGGCCAGGAATGATTTATTAACAAATCCCTCTGAAAATATCTGAAAGTGTATAGCTGGAGAGTTTGGTGTACACAGGTGCTACATAGGCTGAGGTGTTTGTACTGGAGAATGACAAAAAACTCATTTTGATAAAACAGCAGTTAAAGATTTAAATAGCTCTAAATGAGATTTCATCGTTAGCTTTAAATCCCCCTTTGGACATTCACGATTGGTTACTGATGGAAAGGAAATGCCCATATTTGGGTTACATAGCGTTGTGCAGGAGACTCAGAGCTTTACAAGGATACTGGTCATGACAGACTTCAGTAAACAGACGGAGCTCAGCGTGTCGCGCTGGAATGCTAACTTCTTGGTAAATTCGGGAGAAACTTACTGCCGCAAGTAAACAAAATGTAATAAAATAAACATCTTAATGTATATTTTCAACGTTTTCTTTATAGCAGCTTGAAAGAACACATATTGAAGGAGTAAACTAGCCCAAAATCTCATAACTTACCACTGCATTAAAAATCTATGTTTTTGCCTGCCATGTCTCGCCTTAAGAGTGAGTCGTTTAATGACAACGCATGACTTTTCTTAATTCTTTGAAATGAAGGCATATGAAGTATTACGTACACCTACACTACCATGCAAAAGTTTGGGGTCAGTAGTGTGTGTGTAATGTACAGTAATGTGTGTCAGTATATTAAAAGCACTCCAGAACAGACTTCCCCTAACAGAAATGAAAGACTTTGCCTTTAGATTAACTTTATATTTTCTTTGACGCCATGCACCTTGCCACCTTCTTCGCACGCCGTCTTCATCCAATACGTTGGAAATTCGTCACATCCGGGGGGGGGTTTTAATCGCGAAATTAAACCCTTTACATTAGTTTAACAATTGATAATTAAGTATAGTGGAAAATGATACAGGTCAAGTTAATTAAACGCAATACAATAGTGGTTTGGTGGTAAAAGAATGTGTGTTACTTTAAAAAAAAAAGGGTTTTGTGGCACTGTTCTTTTTACCCAAATATTTTTTGTTAGTGTGTGTATATATATATATATAAAAATTGATCTTACTGACCACAAGCTTTGGAACGGTAGCATACCATGCCATATTTAATCATAAGCATGATTGCATTAATATATGCAGAGGTTAACAAATCATAACATATTTTATAAATATAGACGTCTCAAATCTAGCAATAACAGCTTGTGTAATTCTAAGGGTCAGAGAGACCTGGAAAATGGTGATGTGAAGCTAAATTACAATTGTTTTGGTCCTAAAAACCTTGACTAACATTTATTTATGGACACTTTTAGTTTGCTCAATGAGCTTCTCTGTTTGCTTGCATTCAGCAACTGTTCTGCAAGTGTAGTCTCAGATGCATCATGACCATACGTGCTGCTTTATTTTCACCATATGTGGTCTTTTGTTTCTGATCAGTGAAGGAAAAACATCTCCTAAACAAAGCTTTTAAGATGTTGGCCGTGTTCTTAGGTAGCAGGTGGCGGGGGTATTACAGCTGAGTCATGCTAAACCCAGCAAATCAGACAGACTGCATGTCATTTAAGCTTGGGTGAACATACTGAAGAGTTTAAGTGGACTAGAGTACAATGTTGCATTGAAGTAGCCTATTTTATTTAGATGTTTGTTTGTTTTTTTGTTTTTTGTTTTATGTTTCCCCATCCGGCTCCATAATAAACCTACATGGTTGTTTTATGAGGTGTTGAGCCAGTTCTTTTTCTGTATTTACTCTCCCCCTTCCCTTTACACAGACCTATGCAAGTTGTCCCAGCTGTGTCCCCAGCTAACAAGCAAACTGCCCCCCTCTTTCTCTGGCAGGAAAGTGATTATGCTACTTGATGATGATCTCTAGAGAGGGTCATTACATCCAACCAGTCAGTGCACCCAGTGAGCACAACACTGCAAATCTCAATTACTCAAGGATTAAGGCTGGGTGGGATGACAAATCTTATATTACAGTACGAGTCATTTTAGATCACCGCAACAATATCTCAATATAGATATTTTTTTTGGAAATTCAGTAGAAAAATCATTTTAAATATTAAATAACCATACAGTAAGAAATTGTATCTGATGTGGAGTCTTGCAATTTCCTTCCTTCTGGAAGATTCAGTTGGAAAGAGTGAGAAACTGGTCGTATGACTCTGTTCACGCATGCCTTTCTGAGGTGTGCACATCGTGTTTTGCAGGCTTATTTGGTTTTGTTTTGTTTTTCTTCTGGGTGTGTTTGAGTATTCCTTTTAGTGACCTAAGATGAAAACCATGGCTGAGGAGTTCATTTTATTTCACGCCCTGCCCCCCCGAACATACTCAAACTGGAGAATCAACTACAGCATGTATTTACAACAGCAGCTCACAAAGACGTTTAGATTGTCGAGGAGTCCGCTCACACGCTTTCTTTAGCAGTGTATACAAGACTCGTTGGTTTCTTTATAGGCTTTTTAAGCCCGGTGAGAGCTCTATTTTTGGCCCTTTTTAGGCATAAAGTACCCTAAAAGGAACGCTTGATGTCTTTACCTCACATTCACAGGAAGCAAGAGTGGTATTGAGCTATGAATAGCACCCTTGAATATTTTCTGATTTAAAGCATTAAGGTGGAAAAACTGTGGCAGACATCACGTTTAATATGCACACGTACTCTTGTAACGAGAGCAAACCGAACACTGTCACACTTGCAGAACACTGTCATGCTGGCAGGCATCAGAAGTAGGTTATTCATGCATTATAGATCCAGTTCTGGTTCTGGTTGGCTCCTCTTGTTGACAAGAAAGAAGCACAGTTAGCTGGGCGACCTTATAACCGTGACCTCTCTGCTCGCAGGTTTACTTGTCCATGGAAGTGTCCTAGATTTCCTAGATGTTAGACAGATAGTTTGTCACATGAAAATATATTTAGGACTCTTAAAGTCTGCTTTACTGTATTGCACAGTGACATTTGAGCCTTAGATGTGGCTCAGGTTTCTCCTTTATAGACTTGGCAGTGGATTTTTTTTTTTTTTTTTTTACTGAACATAAACTTAATTTTTCATGGGTAAATTAAATGAAAGGGAATATTTTATTATAATCATAATTTAATTCTGTCAATTTTTTAAAAATGAATAAAACAATGTTATTATAATTCATAACATTATTATTATTGTATTAAAGGTTAATATCAAAAATAAAATAAAAATATAGAATTAAAATATTTATTAAAATATAAAATTCAAATATTAATAATATAAAATATATTTTTTAATGTTTTGTTACTGTTCAGAATTGTTTAAATTGGTGTTTTATTATTCATAATTTACATTCGATCGAATTCAATCATGTCATCAATTCAAAATTTCATTTTTTTTATTTATTTTTTTTACTTTGAAGGCTTGTGCTGTATTGCTGAGATGCCTTGTTTGATGCAAAAATGCAATTTGTCTCTCTGCTAATCTGGTGATGTTGAATAGCTAAACTCAAGGTTGAATAAGTTTAGAAACCATTGAAGTGTGTCTATTTATGGACCTGCCTTAAAGCACTGCTGGGCTAAAGCAAAAAGTGGGTGCAAGAATGCAAAGCTTCTGTTTCTAATTGTATTGACTGACTACACCTAATTATATGGTGAAAAATGTGGTTCAGATGCGTTCACTGTTGAATCTTGTCTTCTGTCATCTGTGTGCATTTACACGGTGTCAAAATGGCGCTGAACACACTGCAGCAGGACCTCTGCTGGCTGTCCACTGGAAGTGACGCTGACGTTCCTGCGTAGGGCCTTCAAGGTCATATGTGTCCGTGCCTCTGCTCCAGTCAGACCCTATTCTGTTGAGGACACCCTCCAGCTGTGTGTGTTTCAGTATCAGCTGAAGGAAAGGGGATGGGGCTATTCACAAAGCTGCAAGGGAATTAGTACCACCACGCTAATGCCACGTCAGAGCTGATTACAGAGATGCTGATTGTCCCACTGCCCAAGTCTGATCTGCTTAAGAGAGGCTTGTTAACCTGTGCTACTGAACAACACCTTACACTTTCACCCTCTGCAACCCTTTCTCCTTCTATCTAATCTGTTTGTTCAGCAGTTTGGGACGCATCCTTTTGCCGCAGATTTGCTACAAGGCAAAGCCAACTTTCTACATATCTGTGTGTGTGTGTGTGTGTATCTGAGCAGTGGCAGTACCTGAGAGAATGTGTTCACCCTGATATTGTTAATAGTTTGTGTTAGTGATGTTTGCACATGCACCCTAGTGTGTTCAACATTGTATGTTTGATAGATGAGCATATATATGCCTCTTGGGCCTTATATATGCACTGATTGTTGGTATAAGCACATGCTGTGCACAGAAAGATAAATTGGAGTGAGTCAGCAGGGCTTTGCTTCTAACACACAATGTGCTGAGAACATGCCATAAGCAAGGTCGTACCAATCAATGCAGTATTAATTAAATTGAGTATGTCCGTGTGCGTTAGAGAGAATGCTTAAATGACCTTTTATTTTGGCCCTGAGTGTGATGTCTGGGTTAACTGGGTGTTTGGGTCAGGATAGTTTTTGAAAATCTCTTTAATATTTTAGTGCAATATTTATATTAAGATGCATCTTCACCAAGAGGATTATATGCTCAAATTTAGCCTAAATTAATTCTCAGCATTATTATTGACCTTTGCTTTATATGAAATAGAGAAACAAAATAAACTGAGTCTGAAACCTGACTTATTTGCTTTTGTGTTTTCAGTGCCTCGTTGCGAGGAGGGTGGTACATGAAAAGGAGGAAACGACAGAAAGAGAGGAAGATGAGGAAGAGGAGAAGAGCTCTGACGAAGGCCTTCTGCTACAGGCACATCACGCCATGGAGAGGATGGAGGAGTTCGTGCACAAGGTCAGAATCTCTTACGGTCATCTCTCACACACCAACACGCATGCATATTAATATTGCAGCTGAGACCCTGCTCACACTCCATGTGCATTATCATTGAGTTTATATGTCGAGGGTCATATGGTGGGATTAAACGGATGACATCAACGCACCTGACACGAGCTGAGTGCTCACAGCTGCTTCTGCACGAACATGCCAGTCCACCAATACGGAAAACATCCCTGCCAAACCATACGCCCATCTCCTGGCACCAGCAGCCTCTCATCTCTATCTTGCATTCAGAGTCTGCCATATGCAAAGGAACAGGAACTGAAAGCCGTCCTTTGTAGCGTGTGCTGCAATACTGTGCCCTATAAACCAGCGCAGGTTTAGTTTGCTTTTCGAGCCCCTTCTGCTTTAATGGCTCTTTCCTTCCTCTTTCCCTCTGGGGTAAAAGCCTAAGCTCTCTGTGTTGAAGAGCAAAAACAGTGCAAGATCCAATCAGTGCCATTCACTATCAGCACTCAGGTACAGAGTCTTGAAAGGAACACTTCTAGAAAGGCAGACTTTGAGAACACATCTTGACAGATGACTGAAAGGCTCGTCATGGTGTGTCAATCAAACAACCTGACCTAGATTCATTTGTTTTGTTTTATTTATTTAAAAGTGTCTTGATATACACTGAAAACTAAGACCACTTCAGAATGTAGACATAGGCCTCTGCCCTCTGCTGTAGTCACTGCATGTGTTCACTTATAGGTGTAATCCTGTGGCCATGCAGGCCTGTGACTGGTATGATTGCACTGGAGTGGTTTTCGTCAGTCTTGACTGGCAGAGCGATACTTAGAAACTAATGCTGCCTCTCAGCAGTCTCACCACAGCTGGTAAAGAGAAGCTATGCAACCTAGTTTTATGAAAACCACACAAGAGAAAAAAAAATCCAGATGTGGTTCAGCATTTAAAAAAAATATTCACTTCAGTTCATGAGGACTTAAATATAACAGCTTTTCTATTCCTCTTTTGGACAGTTAGAGTTAACTAACTTTGTTCAACCTAACAGTACTTGGTATTTGAGGGAGCAATAGACTTATAATCAAATGTCTTTTAAACTGTATGTTTTATTAAGGTAGCAATCTATAAATCGTCGCTCCACCATGACAGTAATTGACTTGCGCCGTTATGCTGAGAGTGCAGTTTATACTTATGCATGCAATAATACACAAGCTTGTGCACTAGCATACTTCTGTAGAGTATTTCTGGCTCTCAGTGTGTAATTTTTGCTTGCCCCTTAACTCATAATTACTGTGATGCTTATCTCTTGCTCTTGTCCTCTCTCACATACACGCATAGACCGTATAATTACTTTCTGAAGTTAAATGAGAGGGCTTTTCTCTTGCCAACCAGTAATGCTGACCTGAGCTAAGCGTAATGACATGTCAAAGAGTGGCCTGATATATCTTCTTTTTTTCTTTTTCTTTTTCAAAACTGCAGGGTTGCTTTTGAGAGCTTACAGTGATGCTTTTAATTTTGTGTCTTAGATGTGGGAGGGCAGATGGCGTGTTATTCCTCATGACGTCCTCCCTGATTGGCTGAAGGATAATGACTACCTGTTGCATGGGCATCGGCCACCCATGCCCTCCTTCAGAGCCTGCTTCAAGAGCATCTTCAGAATCCACACGGAAACGGGCAACATTTGGACACATCTTCTGGGTATACACACAACATATAATTGATTTACTTACTACTGTATATGTTATATACATACAGTAGTCAACATTTGAAGTGGATCAAAAAAAAAGTTAATCAAAGTTGTCCTAAGACAAGAACGTGCTTTGTTCAAAATTCATGTATAACTTTGACGAAAGGTTTTGATCCACTTCAAATGTTGACTAGTGTATATGGATACAATTACATTTAAATTAAATGGAAATGCATCAGCACTATAAGCACTCCCTTTCAGCATAGTCTGACTCTGTGCTGCCACCTAGAGAAATGTGAGCATATTTCACACAGCATGGGAAATGTAGATGACAGTCATTCTAAACATAATAGACTCTTGGCCTAGATAATGGTATTGATCATGAGGTGATATGGTAATGTGCAGATATTGATCTTCTACACCTTTGGACTAGTGGTATGACTGAACCATAATAGACAAGGGAGATGTTTGATGTTGGTCTACTAGTAACCGTTTAGCTTTCTGATGTACTTTGAGTTCAGATCGATTTTACTCTTTGTACTTTAATGCATTTGATTTATAGAATTGACCTGTAGCGGGGAGGGGCCTCTGTATAACTTTACAAATTATAAAATTAGATGTCAACACATTTATCTGCACATACATTACACTAACCAGTATTTCTCTTGTGTCTTCAGGCTGCCTGTTCTTTCTCTGTCTGGGCATCGTGTACATGTTCAGACCCAATATGTCGTTCGTGGCACCATTCCAAGAGAAGATCGTCATCGGCATGTTCTTCCTGGGGGCCATTCTCTGCCTCTCCTTCTCCTGGCTCTTTCACACAGTCTACTGCCACTCAGAGGGGGTGTCCCGTGTCTTCTCAAAGTAAGCACACGTAACACTTAATGATAAGATTCTGTACTTTATTATTAGTTGATGCACTATGATCATTTTTATATCATTTATTAATCTCAGCTGATGTTAATTTGTAGATAGTTCATTTTTAGTCCATAATGCACCACTAATGTTAGATGAACCTTAACCAAGAATATTTCTGTAAATGTATTCAGTTGTTAGTTCATGAAGGTTAATAATGGAAGTTCAGTATGTTTTTCATATGAATGAATCTCTCAGCCTCCTCTTTCTTGTTCACTCCTATCACAGGCTAGACTATTCGGGCATCGCGTTCCTGATCATGGGCAGTTTTGTACCGTGGCTGTATTACTCCTTCTACTGCTCCCCTCAGCCCTGTTTCATATACCTGATAGTGGTGTGTATCCTCGGGGTCGCTGCCATCACAGTCTCACAGTGTGATTTCTTCGCCACGCCGCAGTACCGCGGAGTCAGGGCCGGTAAGACGCTGTCTCACTCTGTTGTTTAAGAAAAAAGCAGACTGATCGGTCATTGTGGGTTTAGCTGCTGTATGTTTTAGATCAGAGTAGGCTACAATTTACTTCAAATCATGGTGCAACACACCATGACCTCTAGGAGCAGTGTAACAGGAATGTCCCAGGCAGAAACATCTAGCTTTCTGCCATTTGCCAGTGATGGGTGAATGGAGAAATTATTGGCCATAAAATAATATTTGCATTATTTTTATTGTTTTTCTGCCAAGTTCTGCTTGCACTTGGTGCTTAATGAGTGTTATTTTGGAGGTCACCTTTATTTGTCATCGTCCAGTTCAGTTCTCATACACCAGCGTCAGTATAGTCATATCAATAATATTGTTGAATATTAAGTGTCCCCAACTAAGCAAGCCAGAGGAAACAGTGGCAAGGAACCCAAACTCCATCAGGTGACAGAATGGAGAAAAAAAAGGCTCAGTCGGGGGGGCTAGTTCTCTTCTGGCCAATAAACGAATTCTGTGTCATTATGATTCAGGCTGCATCACAGGTCAGAAATCAGATCGGTAGCATTCAAATATTCATCCAGTTCCTTTTGCTTGAAGATAGATTCATCACGCTGGTATGGAGCCAAAGCTGGCCATAGGGTCTATTTGGAGGACCTGTCTGGTTCTCGCGGTCTTTGCTGAGGATCTGTGCCGACGGCTGTCGTGTACACACGGTCTCTGCTGACATTCAGGGCTGCGTTTTGGTCGTGTCTAGGTGCAGGTCCACCATCTGATCTGGATATGGACCGGATCCGGCTGACTACGGTAACCTCGGGATAAGGATGAGACAGACAGATTAATATTAGCGTAGCTGCTATTCTTCTTACGATGTAACAAGTACATCAGGTGTTATGGGAAGTGTTCCCGGTTCTGGTTAACCTAATTTATGCAGCCTAACAATCATTTAACTGATTTGAATAATAGAAATTGGTCATGTTCTATGTGTATGCCAGGTTAAAGAGATGTGTTTTTAGTCTAGATTTAAACTGACAGAGTGTGTCTGCCTCCCCAACAAGGCTAGGAAGACTATTTCTTCCTAGCCTTTCGAGTTTAGGTGATAGATTGGAAAAGGATCTATTGCCTGCAGTAGATTTTGATATTCTAGGTAGTAACTGGCCTAAATTTTGAGATCACAATAGACGTAAAGGACTTTAAAGCATTAAGAGCTCTCTCAAGTACTGAGGAGCTAAACCATAGTGTTTTGTAAGTAATTAGCAAGATTTTAAAATGTATGTGATGTTTAATAGGCAGCCAATGCAGTGTTGACAGAACCGGGCAAATATGGTCATACTTCCTGGTTCTAGTAAGAACTTTAGCTGCTGCGTTTTTGGACCAGCTGGAGTTTGTTTGAGCGTGCAGGGCAACCACCCAGTAGAGCATTACGATAATCTAGCCTTGAGGTCATGAACGCATGAACTGATTTTTCTGCATTTGTCATTGAGAGCTTATGTCGTAATTTAGATATATTTTTAAGATGGAAAATTCAGTTCTACAGATGCTAGAAATGTGGCTTTCGAATGAAAGATTGGTATCGACGACAGAGCAGCCATCAAGTGCTAGACGGTATTCTAGGTTATTACGTGCAGAGGTTTTTGGTCCACTAATTAGAATCTGTTTTTTTCTCAAATTAAGTGTTAAGAAATTACTAGTCATCACTTTTTTTTTCTTTTTTTTTTATCAACTATGTATTCTGTTAATTTGGTGAATTGGTATGTTTCGTCAGCGCAAAGAAATATAATCTAATTCAACAAATTGTAATTACTTCCAGTAATATTGCATTGCTAGAAGTGTCTAGTAATGCAATATAAATAGTTAAATTAATACCTGCTCTGGCTTGTGTGTCTCAGGTGTGTTTGTGGGTCTGGGTCTCAGTGGAGTCGTTCCCACGCTGCACTTTATGATCACAGAGGGCTTCCTGAGGGCCACCACCATGGGTCAGATGGGCTGGCTGTTCCTCATGGCCGTCCTGTACATCACCGGAGCCTGCCTGTACGCTGCGCGCATACCCGAGAGATTCTTCCCCGGCAAGTGTGACATCTGGGTGAGTGTGAATGTCCTTGAAAGTCATACACACAGTTCATAATCCAAACTGAATGCCTTCTATTTAAGATCTAACCTGTACCTTATCATCATTTTGTCTACTGCAGTTCCACTCCCATCAGCTGTTCCATATCCTGGTGGTGGCAGGAGCGTTTGTGCACTTCCACGGTGTGTCCAACCTGCAGGAGTTTCGCTACACTGCTGGCGGAGGCTGTGCGGAAGAGGGTGGGGTGTGAGCCTTGTCCTGCGGTGCTTGAAACGCACCACTAGAGGGAGAGAGCGTTCCTCTAACCTTTGCCGCCAATAACAGCTCTGTTCCTCCTGCCCATGAGGGGTAAACCAAGAGGACAGCACTGAATGACGAAGTTACCCACCTTTATTATTATTTTTCTCTTTCCGTTTTTGTTTGTTCTCTATTTTGCCCCTTAAATAAAAAGAGTCATGGGATAAGGTGGACAGGTTGAGGATGGTGATTCATATGATCATACATTTAGGAAGAGGAGACTTTTTGGCTTGGTCTATTGCTGTTTTTTCTTTGTACAAGAAAAAGCGTTGAACAGACAAAACGTTAAAAAAAAAACGTAAAAAAAAAAAAGTGTGAACGTTTCTTGGGGTGGGCCGTTAGCCATTTTAAACTTTTTCATGTAAATAAGATTTCTAAAATTTGGGTTATATAGATTTGTACGAAAATAAAGTTATAAAATGTTTTTAAAAAAATACATCATTATATCATATTGTTTAACAGAGGGAAAAGAGAGAACGTGTTATTCCAGGGAAAGAGACCAGATCAGTAAAAAGCCACTGTTTAAGTCAGGCAGAAGCAGCCTTCCAATGCCTCAGTGTGCTGTTATCCCAAGCACGGCTGGTAAAAGCTATAAAAAACGCACCTGTAGGACAGTAGAGCGCCTTGCACCCGATGGAGCCGCCAGGATTCAGCGCTCACGTACTCCACAGGCCTTCATACCTCTGTCAGTGCTGTTTCCTTCAACACACAGAAGGCCGCTTTCCCAAACTCCATAGTTTCCATCTTCAGTTACTCTCTCTCTTTCTCTCTCTGTTCTTGTTTGTTCTCATTTTATTCATCTTTGTGGATGTTGATTCAACCTGGTTTGGAAAAAAAAATAATAGATGAGAGACTTGCTGTTTGCGAAGTACACAAAATCATACTCGAGCAGTGCAAGGATGCGTTTGTTGTGTAACGTTCTGTTTCATCCTCTGTATATGATATAATTTATTAAAGAGTTTTCATGGAAACATTACGAGCTGTAATATTCCACATTAAACAAGAGCAATGTTTGTTTTCTCAGAGATTTTTACATTGATATTTATTTTAATTTTAAAATAAATTAAAAAAAATTAAAACACTCATGACAGTTGTGGTTTGTTTTTCTTTCTACTCTGGTTCATTTGTGCAGCACCAAATTAATGATTTTAAACTGGTTGCAACATTTAAATCATTTTTTTCCCATTATATTATAATAAACATTTTACTAGTGAGCCTTTTTTGAGGGCTCTCAGAAGTTGAACAGTCAAGTAGCCCAACCGAATAAGTCAAAAGTGGACAGTGTACCTACATCCTTTTTACACAACCTATAAGATTTATGCATGGTATTTAACAAATAGAAAATTAGCATAAAGTTATTAGTTTTACATTGTTTCATTATATGCTCTGTCATTAAAGAATGACAGCACTGAAATAAAAATTCACTACAGTCTGGGAGTAAAGCCAACTTCTTTTCCGCCAAGTTTCATATTATTCCCTTCCAATTTCACATGATTAGAAATGGCATCACCAATGAAATAAATTCTAACAGATAGCTTTCTAGGTATTCTAGACCTCTGAACATTCAAACAAATACAATTTTGTCAACCTATGAATTGCTTATATAGTCTATTCCTGTTAAACTGGCAAAGCATGACATTTTTAAATCAAGAAAGTGAATTAAATGTTGATTCTTTCAGCCATGGGATTCAAAAATCGTCCTTATGCAGGGCACTTGACTTTAGGTTGCATGATGGGCACTGACCCTCTCAAGATACGCTCTACATAAGTTGGATAATTAGGAGGGTGGCATTTAACTGCGATCAATCAGGATCAACCTCAATAAGCAGTGAGGCATTTTATGTTGCTTTGTTGCCAAAAGTTGATATTTTGCAAAAACGTGCAAATATTAAGAGACATTTTCCATTAAATTTACTGTTGGCTATGACGGAAAGTGCATCTGAGAGCACATCTACCAAACTTCTTGTCTGAAACACTGTGGTCATGCACATGCCGGAGGAACTGGGCTCAAATAGCATTGTGAGTTCAAATCTTCCTTGCCAAAGTTATATACTATGGGAAAAACGACATATTATAAAATTTCGCGTTGACGCGAAAACCAATGAGGTTTGAATTGAATTTGAATGCTGTCTTACTTGTATGCCTTCTCCTTATATGGTATAGTATAGACCTTATGCACCAGAGAAACGAGGGCGCCGCCATCTTTACAATATTGTCTTTTAACTTCCGCTTTTGCGGTCGCTGCTGTCCAGGAGTAATTAGCTTTTGAAGTGGATTTACTTAATGTAAAGTTAACGAAAGTTATCATGAGGACTGTTAAAGCAGATGAGTTAACAAATGTCAGTCGACCGGGAAGATTTTAAAACGAGCCGTTCATTCATAAACACGCAAAATGACTGTGAAAATACAGACCGGAAGTCAAAACGAGCGCAGCGCTGAAAAGGGGCTTACGTTGGAAAATTAAAGAAAGTGGATCATTCCTCCTCCATAGGCACAAATGGTTTATGACAGCGAATTTTTTTTTTTGTGGCAATTTGGTCTGATCACTTGTTTTAATGAATCTTTTGTTTCAAATCAGTGAATCGAAACGCGTGTTTAACTCACGTGCTTTCAGGACACGCCTCTATGCTGTGTCAATCTAGTGATTGACCCAAAGCTCATCTTTCTGAAAAGCAAAAAAAAAAAAATTTGTTTAAATAAAATAACAAAAATCGTTCTGAAAAGCGCAGTGTGCTCTGATTGGACAGCGATCCAAACCGTGTGACGAAATGTCACGCCCCTTACCATATTTGGAACATCCGCTCCGAAAGCAATAATGACAGGTGATGATGTCGGAAATTACCTGATCAAATCGAGCCCGAATCTGACCTGGACAATGCAGATGACCAAGCTGATCGAGCAACTTTGCAGCGCGACTGGAACAGAACGTATCAGATTGGTAAAGTTTTATTTCATTGGGGACATAATTACTACTGATTATAATGACTTTACTGTGTTTTTACGCGTCGAGCCACGGGGGAGAACACCATGTAAACATAAAACCATGTCTGCATTTGTGATCGTAGCAACGACAAAGCAAGCGCTACTCTACTGCTCAAAACTCGCGTTTGAATAATCAATAGCAAATTCTTAAAATATGAAAATATTAAGTTACTGTGTCTGTGAGTCAGAAGCGTCTACTTGTTTTCTAATTGTGTCCTCTTTCTTTGGCAACGATACACACAGCATCTCCACGACATGGCGGCGCCGGCGACAACAACAATACTGATTTGAAACAAAAGATTCATTAAAGCAGTGACGTGCAAGGGATCAGCCCAAATTGCCAAATTATTTTGGCATATATTAAAATAATATAAATGTAAATTATTGTACAATATATTGTATTACTTAAAAAATGTGAAGAATTTGAATGGAAATTAAATTTAGCCATAAATAAATGTGTTAGTCTGTTTGTCTTCCTGATATAAATATTGCAATGTAAAATAATATTGTCATCAATAATTTCAATAATAAAGACCTGTTCTGTTCATGAAACCAATGCATGCCCTTGCATTCAAAAGCATCCTATACATGAGATTGACACATTAATGTAATACACATCAATGTAATATTTCAACTTGCCTCTGCACAAAATGACCTGAACACACAAGTGAACTTGAGTTATGCTAGTCAGAATGTGAAAACATTCTCTCCATATCTGCGGACCGAAACACGTCTAAGACACAGACAACGAAGAACAAAAACATAGATTTAACAATATTCTATTAGGTCGACAATAATGTTTTGGTAACACTTTACAGTAAGGTTTCATTAGTAAACATTAGTTAACTACTTTAGTTAACATGAACAATACTGCAGGATTTATTCATCTTAATGTTAATTTCAACATTTACTAATACATTATTAAAATCAAAAGTTGTATTTGTTAACATAAGTTCATGCACAGTGAACTAACATGAACAAATAATGAACGACTGTATTTTTATTAACTAACGAATTTTAATAAATATTGTAACAGATATATTGCTCTCATTGTTAGTTTAATACATTAATGTTAACAAATGATACCTTATTGTAAAGTGTTACCAATATTTTTATCAAAGTGTTATTATTTGGGAGCTCAGGTTTTCACAACAAGGACTATCCTCACATTTTGGTTTTATTTATACATTTACATTAATATTTAATTTAATTTAGCACTCTCGTCAAGTAAAATATTGTTACCTGTATAGAGTCTAAATGCGGATATTACAGCATATAGTGTAAATTATTATACATGGGGGCAAGTCTAATATGGGTATATTATTTAAATATATCAGGACAAAAACACAAGGATAACATGTTCACATTTCTACTGCCCTATTTCACATAGCAGATGATGCTTACAAGCTAAAATAAAATAAAAATAAAAAGTTGTGTCATTACCTGGATGATCCACAACTGTTTTTACAATTGTGGTCAGAATTATTGGCACCCCTGCAAAATATGATCAAAGATGGCTGTAAAAATAAATCTGCATTGTTTATCCTTTTTATCTTTTATTAAAAAAATTCAAGAAAAAAAATAACCTTTCATTGAAGTAAAAGAATAGAAAGTGTGGGGTAAATCACATTAGGAAATAAATGCTTTTCTCCAGAACACGTTGGCCACAATTATTGGCAGCCCTAGAATTTTTTATGAGTAAAATAATTCTGAAGTATATTCCCATTAATATTTACATTTTTTTTTAGCACACCAGGGTCATGAAATTGTCTAGCTATGACTTTGTTTCACATGAGTATAAATATGAGGAAACACAAAGGCCAAATTCCCTTAATCATGAAAGAGCTTTTTGGCAGCAAACCCACCAGATAGGTTTGGTGGAAACCGGGATAAAGAGTACCCCAAGCCCACGGTTAAATGCTGGATCTTTAATGTTGTGGGCATATTTTTTAGCTGGAGGTCCTGGACATCTTGTTCAGATACATGGTATCATGGATTTGAGCAAATACCAACAGATAAAAAAATCAAAACCTGACGGCTTCTGCTAGAAATCTTCTAATGGGCCGTGGTTGGATCTTCCATCAGGACAATGATCCAAAACAAACATCAAAAATGTGTCACTGAGCACAAAATGAAGCTTCTGCCATGACCATCCCAGTTCCCTGACCTGAACCCTATAGAAAACTGAAGAGAAGAAGCACCAGCATGGAGCTGGGGATCTGAAGGATCTGGAGAGATGGTCTCTGATCTCGTCAGGTGTTCTCCAAACTCATCAGGCATTATAGGAGAAAACGCAGAGCTGATATCTTGGCAAAAGGAGGTTGCTTAAAGCATTAAAGAAAAAAAAATTTTTTTTAATGAAAGATCAAAAGGATAAACAATGCATATTTAATTTATACAGCCATCTTTGATCATATACAGGGATGCCAATAACTCTGACCACAACTATATGAAGAGTTCAGATGCAAAAGCCTCTAAGTGCCATCTAGAAGAAAATTTCAGAATGATCATTTTTTATCAAGCTCGTATATTTAAATTAAATAATTTCACTTAAATGGCAATGAAGATTACCTATTAATTGTCATTTAAGTGAAATTACTGAACTTAAATATACGAGCTTGATAAAAATGATCAATCTAGAAGAAAATTTCAGATGGCACTTAGAGGCTTTTGCATCTGAACTCTTCATATGTTTTGTGATAGTTGTTCATGAGTCCTCCAATGCATTTCGAACCTAAAACTAACTTTAACGTGCTCTGAAACGCTTTAAATTTACATAAACAGTATTTGATTCAAATAAAGCAAAGTTATAAACATATTTACAGTAAGTTTTATAGGTTAAACTTTCTATTAAAGAAGTCAGCGAGCTTTGCGTTCACTCCATTTGCTTAATGCGTCGTCATTATTGCTGATTGAAACGGCAAAAAAACCGACGCAACAACGAGAAATTAAACTGAATGTTTAATTACGATGCATGATAAACAATATTTCAAATCAATCTATCAATCATAGTCCCCTAATATAGAAATATCTTATAGATACTTACTCTTGCCGTATTGTTTGAGAGTCGTCGAAACTGCGTGCTGGATGAGATTCTGACAACAATATCATATATTTGTTTTCAAATAAATGGATTTTACATCGCACTCCTTTCATCTGCGACTGTCCACCACATCTTTTCGTTTAATAATGCGACGATAATTTCACCTGCCTTAATTAACCAAATGATTGATGCAGTTTTAAGCCTCTCCACTAGGCGGCGTCAGCGCGCTTCACTTCCAGCATAATGCCTTGGATCCCTATGGCGCTGGATTGCAGTGGCCACAACACATTCAGACCTTTTTAACGGCATGAGAGTAGATATTTTTCTGTTTAAGATTCTACACATCACTAACTTTCTTTTCTGCAGCCTAAAACCTTATATTGCAAAGATAATTTTTGTGTGTGTGTGATTCAATTAAAATTAAATACAATGTTCATGAGGACTTTATTTGTCTTTTTAACCTGTAGAATAAAAAATGTTGCACACCTACCCAACCGAAGCAGAGTTCAGAGACATGGACAGGTAATGCATGACTCTAATACCATGTACACATGGAAATGTGAATATGAAAACGACAAGATTGCACATGCAGGGAAGCAAACAAACACACTGCAGAAGAAACTTCCTATAGAAACAATGAAAATATAGTGACCCAGTGTTCTGAGTTGCTCATAAAGTGATGCATTATATATGTATATATATATATTATTTTTTTTAAATACAGAAACAAATATTTTTTAATATTACAAGTACATGTACATATTATTTTTAATTATAAGGCAGTATACTGTATTCAACTTTTTATGCAAGTTGCCCAGTAAAGCTCAGTAATGTAGAAATACACATACTTGTATATTCATTCCAGGTTTTTGTCAAAAAAGACTGCTAATGGAATGTGTCTCATCATTTAGAATCAATTTCCTGTTGGATAACAAAATTATGATTAAAATCCCATTAGCTTTTCTTTAGTTTTTTTCATGCTATCTCTTATGTTCTATCAATATAGTAAAAAAATGTGTGCTTCATGTCTCTATTTGTCTCTTTGTCAGGTGGACATCTTGAATAAAGTGGACTGGAATGCATGGATGCACACACCAGGAATGCCCCTGTCAAACCACAGTGAGCACCAGAGCACATTTTTGGATGTGTGTGTGTGTGTGTGGTTCAGGTATTCCCTATGTAGTGAGGACTAAATGTCCCCCCATGGATAGCAATACCAGAAATCATTAAAAATCATTATGTCTCTGGAAAGTCCACAAAAACTTGTGTTTGTGGCCTCTTTGTGCACAGGTATGACACCAGTATGGCCGATGCCTGCACTGCTCTGTGCCAGAGATGGGTGAAGGTGAGTCTTTCTCCTGTTAAAGGTAGGGTAGGCAACTTCCCAGAGGCTAGCAACATACAGCCAGAGCAGAGTCTGCAAATCACGGCGGCGTTAAACTACCTCGTGTCTCAAAGCACATAACATTACAAAAATAATGAACATAAACAACTTCGAGCTCTGACTTGTATCACCTGACTCCTGCAGATTCATTTCGCCGTTGATAGTGTTGACATAGAAACGCATAATTCTGAGTCCGAGGACATGAACGGCTCCGAGTAGACTGTCAAGTCATTAATTATTAATTTTTATAACGAATTATTGTCAATCTATTAATTATGGCATGAACGCAGCATAAGCTCGTTGTTTTGGTTCAGAAGGAACTGTAAACTGTCTACAACTCTGCATAGCCTTATGAAACGTGCTGATGACGTGCAGTGTCTGTGAGAGCAGGGTGTGTTGAGGTATGGAAATATGTTTGCAGGCAGGCAGGATTTAAACATTGCATTTTTTGGTCCTGAGACTTCCACAAAAGATATATGTACAGGTTTTTTTTTATATATATATATATATATATATATATATATATATATATATATATATCTAGACAACTTCTATTATTGATTGTTATCAGGATGTGAAGAGAGTTCAACCAGTGTTTTCAGTCAAAAACTACACCAAAGACTTTCAATTTTCAAGCTTCTCTAAAATACATCTAAATTAAATTACATTTACAATTACAAACCCCTCTCTTCCTCTTTCTCTGTGTGTTTGTGCATTTTAGGCAAAAGAAGGGGATCTTCCGAGTTTCACTGAGGCAGATGTGAAGCAATTAAACTCTCATCAACTCATTGAGTTTGTGGCTCTGTTACTCCAAGAGGTACTAAATAAGTTAAAAATGGGACCTGATCATATCTAGGAACCACAATATCTTTGCATCCTGTTTTGTCTTGAATCTGCAAGAGAAAATCACATATCACAAAATCTTAAATTTTAAATGTAAACCTGTATATATATATATATACAGTGAGGAAAATAAGTATTTGAACACCCTGCTATTTTGCAAGTTCTCCCACTTGGAAATCATGGAGGGGTCTGAAATTGTCATCGTAGGTGCATGTCCACTGTGAGAGACATAATCTAAAAAAAAAAATCCAGAAATCACAATATATGATTTTTTAACTATTTATTTGTATGATACAGCTGCAAATAAGTATTTGAACACCTGTCTATCAGCTAGAATTCTGACCCTCAAAGACCTGTTAGTCTGCCTTTAAAATGTCCACCTCCACTCCATTTATTATCCTAAATTAGATGCACCTGTTTGAGGTCGTTAGCTGCATAAAGACACCTGTCCACCCCATACAATCAGTAAGAATCCAACTACTAACATGGCCAAGACCAAAGAGCTGTCCAAAGACACTAGAGACAAAATTGTACACCTCCACAAGGCTGGAAAGGGCTACGGGGAAATTGCCAAGCAGCTTGGTGAAAAAAGGTCCACTGTTGGAGCAATCATTACAAAATGGAAGAAGCTAAACATGACTGTCAATCTCCCTCGGACTGGGGCTCCATGCAAGATCTCACCTCGTGGGGTCTCAATGATCCTAAGAAAGGTGAGAAATCAGCCCAGAACTACACGGGAGGAGCTGGTCAATGACCTGAAAAGAGCTGGGACCACCGTTTCCAAGGTTACTGTTGGTAATACACTAAGACGTCATGGTTTGAAATCATGCATGGCACGGAAGGTTCCCCTGCTTAAACCAGCACATGTCAAGGCCCGTCTTAAGTTTGCCAATGACCATTTGGATGATCCAGAGGAGTCATGGGAGAAAGTCATGTGGTCAGATGAGACCAAAATAGAACTTTTTGGTCATAATTCCACTAAACGTGTTTGGAGGAAGAAGAATGATGAGTACCATCCCAAGAACACCATCCCTACTGTGAAGCATGGGGGTGGTAGCATCATGCTTTGGGGGTGTTTTTCTGCACATGGGACAGGGCGACTGCACTGTATTAAGGAGAGGATGACCGGGGCCATGTATTGCGAGATTTTGGGTAACAACCTCCTTCCCTCAGTTAGAGCATTGAAGATGGGTCGAGGCTGGGTCTTCCAACATGACAATTACCCGAAGCACACAGCCAGGATAACCAAGGAGTGGCTCTGTAAGAAGCATATCAAGGTTCTGGCGTGGCCTAGCCAGTCTCCAGACCTAAACCCAATAGAGAATCTTTGGAGGGAGCTCAAACTCCGTGTTTCTCAGCGACAGCCCAGAAACCTGACTGATCTAGAGAAGATCTGTGTGGAGGAGTGGGCCAAAATCCCTCCTGCAGTGTGTGCAAACCTGGTGAAAAACTACAGGAAACGTTTGACCTCTGTAATTGCAAACAAAGGCTACTGTACCAAATATTAACATTGATTTTCTCAGGTGTTCAAATACTTATTTGCAGCTGTATCATACAAATAAATAGTTAAAAAATCATACATTGTGATTTCTGGATTTTTTTTTTTAGATTATGTCTCTCACAGTGGACATGCACCTACGATGACAATTTCAGACCCCTCCATGATTTCTAAGTGGGAGAACTTGCAAAATAGCAGGGTGTTCAAATACTTATTTTCCTCACTGTATATATATATATATATATATATATATATATATATATATATATATATATATATATATATATATATATATTTATAATTATTTTTTTGCCATGATGTATATAGGGTGTATTATGGATTAAATTACATTTTTAACTTTTTAAAAATTAAATTTAAAGATCTAATTTAGTCTGTGATGCCCCATTATGTTGATGCAGAATAAGTCATGCTGTGCCATATCAAACACATTTTAGCACTTCAGATCAAAAGACAGAGAGGAACAGAAAGCAGAAGTAGTCTTGTAACGTCTTGTCTGTTTCCTCTGTGTATTGCCTGTATCAGGAGCCGCTTCCTCTGTCCCATGTCAAGAAGATGCAGGAGGTCTACCAGCTGAACAGTGTTAAAAACGCAGAGGTTCGCTTCAGGTAAACAGCAGACCTGTTTCTTTAAATTATCTGATTATCACATATTTCAGTATTTCATGTCAAATTGTTTGTGTTTATGCAGGTGGTTGCGTGTCTGTGTGAGGGCACATTGGGAGGAAGCCGTTCCCCTGGCGCTGAAGATGGCTATCGAACAGGGCAGAATGAAATTCACTCGCCCGCTCTTCAAGTAAATTCATTCATTTGTTCTGAGAAGTCCATGATTGGACCAAAAACAGCAACAGCAGTAGGGTCAGTTGTTGAAAATGGACCAAAAGGAACAGGACGTTACAGAAAGTTTTGTAATTTCCTTGCTTGAGCAACAAAACATTGCTTAAACTTCTGTTTGTTCATTGTCGAGAGCTCTTCATTTCAAAAGTGCACTTGCTGACCCTTCTCTCTCTCTTTCCCTTTTAGGGAAGTTTACAACTTCTCCAAGTACACCGACGAGGCAGTGAAGACTTTTAAGGAGCACCGTGGAGCAATGCACCCCGTCACAGCGATGCTCGTGGCCAAGGATCTGAAAATCGATGGCTAAAATGCTGCTTTCTGACCGTCTTATGTGCAGGCAGTGTTTCTGTGCTTCAGCTTAGTCCTCAGATGCGTTAATGTGCAGAACGTTTTTCTCATTGGCCGAAGCTTGGCTTTTTAATGTCTTGATGGAGGTTTCAGTCTCAGGGCTTACAACAAAATATGTGGAGAGTTTCAGTATCATGCAGTTTGGTGTTAAAAAAAACAGCATATCTTGCTATCTATGAACAACTCCTCTGTACAAGAAGTTTTCTATTGCCCAATAAAAATTGTGTCTTGATACAGAATAAGGTGCATGGCACATAAACAGATGCATTTCATGTGTACTACATGCTCAACATGCGTATGTTTTTCTTTTTCTTTAAGTTGCATAATTCAACAAATCATAAACTGGCTTTTTTGGACAATTCTTCAGGAGACTCTCTAAACTTAATTGCATATAAAAATGTTCACTCCCTGTCCCTTCCCCACCCATTTAAGTTCCCAATGACTTGCTTTTCAAAAAGAAAATGATGGGAACCCACAACTCAACATCGAGAGAATATAAAACACAACATTATCATATAAACTGCCTGCTGAACATCATAAAGAGGATAGAAAGAACTCTGAGGTATGCATAAAGATCTTCAGTTGCATAAAGATCTTCAACCATCAGTTGTTCCTTAAGCACAGACACAATTATAAACAATACATTTTGAATTATAAATTTATAAATTTTGATAAGCTGACTTCTATTTAACAGTTTAAATATAGTGAGTGTTTAATAGGCAAAGTGTAAATAGGCTTAGTTAAGTTTAGCAATGATTAAATTGCTAATAAACAAATTAAGCTAACTAACTTGACTAGCCAGGAGAACTGTCAGAAGTTCACACAGGTAGTAATTTAGTTACTTTAGTAACTTTTTAAGTAAGTAACTTTTACTTTTAAAAGTACTAGTTGTTAAAAGTAACTGTTACTTAGTTACTTTTAAAAGTAACTTTTACTTAGCAGTTGTTAAAAGTAACTGTTACTTAGTTACTTTAGTTTACTTTAGTTACTTTGTTACTTAGTTACTTTAAGTAACTTTACTTAGCAGTTGTTAAAAGTAACTGTTACTTTGTTACTTTTAAAAGTAACTTTTACTTAGCAGTTGTTAAAAGTAACTGTTACTTAGTTACTTTAGTTTACTTTAGTTACTTTGTTACTTAGTTACTTTAAGTAACTTTACGTAGCAGTTGTTAAAAGTAACTGTTACTTTGTTACTTTAATTACTTAGTTACTTTAAGTAACTTTACTTAGCAGTTGTTAAAAGTAACTGTTACTTTGTTACTTTAATTACTTAGTTACTTTAAGTAGCTGTTACTTAGCAGTTGTTAAAAGTAACTGTTACTTTGTTACTTTAGTTACTTAGTTACTTAGTTTAGTAACTAAAGTAACTTAGTAGTTGTTAAAAGTAACTGTTACTTAGTTGTTAAAAGTAACTGTTACTTAGTTACTTTTAACAACTAAATTAAAGTGAAAAAAAGTCCAAAAATGAAAAAGAAAAGAATAGTGAAAAAGAAAAGAAAGTCAAAGTCCAAAAAAGAAAAAAAGTCAAAGCCCCCCCCCCCCCCCCCCCCTAAAAAATAAGGTTTTTATTTATTATATTATTAAACGTAGCAAAAAATAAGCGCAAAGCAGCATAAACACAGCGACAGGCACTCCGAAACCTCGGGGGGGGGACACACACACACTACCCCCCCCTTTGGTTTTTGGGGTGTACAGACGCCTGACCCGGGCTTGAACCATGGACCTTGGGAAGGTTATACCATGACTATACCACTGCGCCACCAGCACCTGCACAGTTCGGCCGGTTCTCCTGGTACATTTATCTTCGAGTCTGAAATCACAACAGAGTATAAAACCGCAACAACAAGCTAGAACAGAACCGGAAACCTTTCGCTTCAGTGACGGTACCGTTACCACTTAACCACCAAAGACAACACAATTAAATCAGGTCTCCTGGTATGTTTGTCTTTCGAAATCTGAATCTGAAATTGTATAAAACCACAACAAGCTGGAATAGAACCAGTAACCTTTTACTTTAGCAACGGTATTTCTACCACTGAACCACCGAAGACGACTCAGTTCCAACAGTTCTCCTGGCGCACTTATCTTTCGAAATAAAATGAGTCTATAATAAAAAGTATATGTCATCATGACATTATATAGTAGATGTATAGGAATCTTAATAGTGTTTTAGGAGTTCAAATATGGAGTGATTAGTCACATGACAATTATGACTCAGGTGATTGGCTCAAAACAATGTTGTGGAACCATGTGACCATGAAGCAAAGATGGCAGAAACCAGGCCATGCGCTTCCAAAGCACCATGTAGAACTGGAGTGATTACCTCTGAGATGAATGTGAATGCTGAGTTTGTGTTTGATAAAGATATCAGAACTTATTGGATTCTTGATTTTGGTTCAAAACTCCTAAGCAGACGAAACAAGCTCAGTCCAAACAAGTGTTAGCTTTGACTTTTTCCTCTAAACTCAATCAAAAAGACTTTCTGCTGTCCAACAGACGGTCATAAATCTGGACCTTCTGAACACTAGACATCTTGCAAACAAGGTAATGCCAATATTGTTTGTGTGTGTGTGTATACAGTTGCAATCGAAATTATTCAACCCCCATTGCAAAAAACTATACATTGTTCATGAACTTAGATACTCCCTGAAATTCCTTCACGAACCCTTGTTTGGGAAACCCCAATGTAATGTAATGGGACACATTTCCTTTCTCTGCGAGTTCAATATGGTATAAGATTATCTTGTTCATATCTCCCTGTTTGACGAGTTAGGTCTCCATCCCTTCCCCGCCTACTTAGGTTACCACCATTTGCATTTTAAAGGAGTGACCCCTCAAAAAGAAAACTATGGTAACCTACAAATTTACAAGCCAACGACACACATTCACACATTAGAAGAGTTACCTGAAGTCCATCATTACAGTCAATGTCTGTCCACACGCTCTGCTTCTGTTGACTGGACGCTCCAAACATCCCTTATTCTGTAGGATACAGACATACATAAACACAGACGTTACTCCAAATAGTATTTTCATATATAGTAATATCAGATTTGAAAAGTTAGTCTAAATAATAGTTCATAAATATAAGATGACATATGTTAATACTTCCAGTTTGACATTATATTTACTGTTATCAGTTTGAGTTTGGCATGTAAAGTGAATAAAGTTCTTATTGAAAATTCTTATGATTGTGTGTATTTGGCATTATATCCAACAAAGTGGCCCAAACTCCAGGATTCAGTGTGAAAGTCACAGTGGCACAAGTGGCTAAACACATGTTCTCTGGTAACAAGACTGTGATTGAGGCTTGGGTTCAAATCACACAAATGAAAGCTTTAACTGGTTTATTTAAAAATCACAGGTCACATACAAGTAAATAGTGAAATAGAAGTTCCTTCACATGAACAGACAAGAGATCTGTGGCTCACAGGTAAGAGCGCTGCCTCGCGGGTTCAGAGGTTACTGGTTCAATCCCAGCTGGGTCTCTGCGATATGAGTGTGTGTAAGCAGTGTGCGCCTAAAGGAGGGGGAAACCAGTGCGGTCTCCCCCCGGAGCTTCTGGCACAGTCACCAGCAGCGGTTATGCTTTTGGGCACGAAAAATAAATAAAAAATAATAAAAGTTAATAAATAAAAAATTCACTCCCCTTCCCTTCTCCACCTGTTTAGGTTCCCTTCATTTGATTTTCAAAGAGGAGGCCCTTCAAAAAGAAAGTGATGGGAACCTACATGTTTAACACAGTAAAACACACAATCACACATCACACCTGTCCATGAGCAGAAGTCCGTCATTACAGTCGATGTCTGTCACACGACTCTGAGCTCTGCTTCTGTTGGCCGGGTTTACGCTCCACAACACATCTCTGATTCTGTAGAGTCACGGCATAAACAAACACATCATTACACTCTGTATATCTTAAAATAAAATAAAAATCTGAATTTATAGCACTGATCTATATAGAATGACATTATATAGATCAGTGATTTATAGTAGTCTAAAATTAAATCTGTTATACATCATTAATGCTGTATCAGTCAATCTACTGTTCATCTCGTTGATTTTCAATTACTGTCTTCCAGGCCACAGAATGAAGAAAACACTGAATAAAACTAAAAACTCCTCATTCAAAGAATGCCAGAAGAATCTACAGACCTACAAACATCAGAGCAAGATTACAGAAATTATACACAATGAAAACCAAGAGCAAAGTGTCTAAACACTGCTCTTGACTTCATTGTTTCATGCCTGTAGTATTATGACATTTTTAATTAAAATACCATATTAAAGGCTGTGTTTTACTATCATATCCCAGTCATAACAGGAAGTAGAAAAGCATGAAGCAACAGGAGAACATCAGAGCTTCACACAACTCCTGCTGACTGCAACACTGCAATATCAACTGAGACCTCCTTATTACTCTTTATAGTGTGACTATCAGAGGGCGATTCATTCAAAGACTAAAAAGGTAACGCTACAACTAGCGATTGATTTGCTATGTAGTTCGTGCAAGTCATTTGACAAGAGAAATTGACTTAATGTGAAAAGTTACTTACAGGTGAGTCGCGTGACACTCGTTTCCTTCATTTTATCCGTCTGTGTGTTGGCTTAATTTGCAGTTGAGCTGGAATATGTGCAGTTAAAGTGACATTAAGAGCTGTCATCTCATCTGCAGGATCTGCACGTGTTGTTGTGATTGTCATCAAGCGTCATGTTGTCAAGCAGCAGAAGTGTCAGACTGAAGGAGAACCCGCTTCTGCCGCCTAGTGGAGCAGATGAAGAACTGCACTTTACTGTCGGATTATAGTGGCGAGATCACATCTGAGACTTTGGATCATGAAGCAGCATCAGAAACATGTTTAAATCCCACAGATACAGATCATCTTTTACAAAGCCTGAGCCTAAGTTACTTCATACACATGCATTAGATATAAGTTCAGTGACGCAGAAAATAATTGTTTGCCTTTGAACGAGAAAGTCTGGTCTTTCATGTTTATGAATGTTTTTAACAGAAGGACAGAAGAAAAAAATCCATTTAAGTTTCTTAAACTCGATTTGCAACGGTGTAATTCACACAAATCACCACAGGAGGGCGAAACTATTTTAGATCTTCTGACTTTTCTGCACATATAAATATATTTATTTATTTAAAAAGTAGACAGGACAACAATATCACACACAGATACTGATACAGTTGATACAATGAGTAACACACAGCTTATATATCAGTTTGCATATTTCAAAAAGGGAACAAAAAACATTTCTATAAGAGTAGCTTTGGTTTTTTCAGAATTGTATAATAAATCTAAAGAAATACTTTGTCCAGAAATAAATACACAAACAATCTTGCAGAGTAGTCAATGAGTTATCAGTCAATGATGACCATCTTTTACCCAGCTTAAACATACGTTAAGATAAACTTTAAATCTAAAACATCATCATTGTATCTCAGGCTCTGTGGCTCAGTGGATAATTGTCTCCCTTTCAAACCAGAAAGTTCTGGTTCAAGCGCAACATTAGCAGAAGTTATTCATCATTTAACACAAAGCTCTGGATCAAACCTGTTCAAATGCTCATCATCTCTGCAGCCTCAGTGGCTCAGGAGAGAAAGCGTTGTGCTTCAATCACGGCATCCTGAGTTCAAATCCCACTATTGCCCACTATTTTTAAGAGATTGGGTTTGGGGCTGGGTCTGTGGGACTGTTTCTGGGGGACGAGTCTGAGGGAAGAACAGGAGACAATGGTAAGGAGAATGCAGAAGACAAAAGGTAGGCAAAATAAAAAGTGAATCCCCAGAAACAGTCCCACAGACCCAGCCCCAAACCCCATCTCTGCAATAATAATTAATAAAGGCTGTTTTAAAGTACTTCTTCCTGCCTCTATGTATTAATGCTCATGGGTAGCCTAAATGGGTTCCATCCAGACCTTAACATTAAGTATTTTACTGTTATATGTCAACAAGATTCAACAAGACATTTTCACCTGGCTTTACCCAATGTTTAGACCTGTTGTGGTATTTATGCAAATTAGCACATACGTAATTAGATTATGCACCGTTTGTCCATGTTAACAAACCATTAAAAAAAACTTGTAATACATTTTTTTGTTTGTCTTGATGTAAGTAATCAACTCAGTAATTTTCATGGTGATATCTAAAGGTTCAATTTTTTACCCTATTCACGTAAGAAAAAGAATGAATAGGCGTATGAATAGGCTATATTTGGGTCTTTTTCAAAACTTTCCCCTAATGGGATTCTTCGGGACTTTTTTTTCCTTACTCAGGACATACTGAGGATACAAAATCAGTTGAGTTTGCTTCTGTTGCAATTTGTTCAAGGTTGACCCCCATTTTGGCTTAAAATGACTGGACTACCCCCAAAGGAACAGAAATTACAGTTTTGGGGGGGTCAGATAATTTTTCTGATATTGTGAAAAAAATATAATTACAGTTACAATACAAGTCAACTCCTATTTTCACTGTAGGAACATTTTAATTTAAAGCGATTTCAGACACCCCTATTGTGGACCGTACCATTTTTAACCACCGTGGCTAGAAGCAACGGAGATAGAGAACGACTTCAACTTCTCAAGCAAGTGTCAACGTTGAATGACAAAACGCTAGTTTCATAAAGTATCATTATTTTCAACATTCCTTATTTGTATATTCAAAAATATTTAAAATAATCTAATTTACAATGTAAATTATTTAATTGTATTGGTAACAGCCTAGTGTCTAATTATTTTAATTGAATATATATTTAAGAATTTTAAATGAAAGATGGAGCATACATTTAATAAAATTAGGGGAAAATGCCCTTTATAAAGGTACAAACAATTATTCTGAGTGTTTTCAAACAGTGATGTAATAAAACATTGACAATTTAAGCTTGAAGGGAGTAAAGCCTTTGTTTAGGCTATTAAGGAATTATGTAATTTTGCCAAAAGAAGGCAAATTATTATTTATATTTTAAATAAATGTTCATTTTAAATCAGCCTACTTCAGTGTGATATGTTACCATATTATCATGCTTAACACTAAGAATTGGAATAATTGTAATGTGATGATCAGATGCAGATATCTAAATCAAAGAATATGGGCGGTTTGCGGGTGGATTATTTATTTTTAACAGTGGATTCGGGTGACTCAAAGTGCACCAGATTAATGAATTTATCTTTAAAATGTACACAATTTTCTTCCGGGGGGGCATGCCCCCGGACCCCCCTAGATATACCAAACTCCTCCCACAAAAAATGTGGGAAACACATTAGGCTATATGATGATCTACAAAAAAATACACATTTAATTAGCTTATTATTAAAATACATTATTATGGTTTTACCACCTCCGCCTCATTTTGAGCCAGGAAAAACCCTGAAATAGGCAATAGGCTTCTTTTACTTTTATTATTTTATTATTATTACTAGTATTACTTTTACTAGTAATTATGGTATTTCAGTGCACTTCTAACTTCTAACTTTTGGGAGTTGATCAAATCAGTTCTCTTTTGGATATATAATAACAATGAGTTATTCTGTAGCCTACTGATTATCAGTTTGTCGCATGTTTAGACCTTGTATGTGTGTTGCACAACACATGTTGCACTTGGCGATCACGGTGGGGATTGATATGGTAGTGGACCATGATGGTCATAGAAGAAGTGAAGGAGCAGTACCCCCCAATTATGGTAATTCGCACTCTGCAGTTGGCATGTTCTTTATAAGGAAAGGAATGTATTTCACTGATGTACCACGAATGTAAACACCTCTCCTGTAACCTTCCTCTTCTATGGCTGTTTCTCTCGTATGTCTGACATGTAACAATATAATAAATAAGAGATCTCTTGGCAAAATAACTGGTAGCTTCAGTGATTCAACCATAACGGGGGAAAGCTGAATTTTCAAATCTACATTAAGTAATCCTAAAAGGCTGGTTTCCTGCACATGGTTTTAGCTCTATTCTCTTCTGGACTGTATATATGATGCTTTTCATTAGAAGTAAAATCACTGCAGCTCTACAAAAGCATGAAGCAGCAGAAACATCAGAGCTTCTCACTCCAACTGACTCTATTAAAGCTACACTGTGTATTTTTTTAAGTTGATTCTTAGCAAAAAACACTTTGTTCTTTCAAAATCATATGTGCTCATTAATGTGTAATTACTTCTACCAACTAATCAAGTATTCTCGTAAGCGTAGAATCTGCCATTTAGAATACATACGAGCGAGTCGCTCGAATGGCGGCAGCCATGTTGCGCCTCCATCTTGAAAATACATTAGCCAAAGAGGGACATACCCGGAAATTCAAGCTTCGCCTTTCGCGTTTTGACACTCAGTGGCACCGTGACGAATGCGAGGGGGAGATTACTCGCGACAGCCGGCAGATTTGAAATAATACGGCCACCGTAGGAGTTAAAAAGCCCTCGGAATGGGAGGGGCTAGAAAGTAATATTCAGTTGGTAGTCATAAACAATTTCACCGCTAGATGGGAGAAAATCCTACAAAGTGTAGCTTTCATTTTCAAATCTACAGTAATCCTAAAAGGCTGGTTTCCTGCACATGGTTTTAGCCCTGTTCTGTTCTGGACTGTATATATGATGCTTTTCATTAGCAGTAAAATCACTGCAGCTCTACAAAAGCATGAAGCAGCAGAAATATCAGAGCTTCTCACTCCAACTGACTCTATTAACAAACATCAATCCAGTAGATTATTATTACCTACATTAAGACTACAACAACAGACACACACAAAAACACACCATTCCTTATTATTCTGCTTAATAATATATCAGAGGGCGAATAATTCAAAGATTATAAATGTAAAGCAACACCTATAGATTAATTTGCTCTTCTGAAGGTCTGAGTGTGAGTTCAGAAAAAGAGCAACAAAGTCTGTGTTAAACTTTTTATAGAAGACGCGAATGCCTTAATTTAATAAAAAGCTTAAACAACATTTAGATTACAGACAGCATGGAAATTAAACTGACGAGCCCTGCTATGATGACATTTGACGATGAATCAGTACAAATATAATTATACAAAACATTAAGCGTCGCGTTATCATTTTACTAGAAAAAATCACTTTATGTGCAAAGTTACTTACCGCGGAGCTTAATCGATTCCCGCAGTTCAGTTCAACCACATGCGGTTTCATGTCATCTATAGCCTACATTACACACCCCATCGCCAAATCATAGAAACATTCAGTTAAGATAGTTGTATTCATCTTAACAATACACAACAAATCAATATACAGAAAAACAGATTTCTAAAATAAGGTATAGGCCACAAATCTGTGAGTAGGCTACAGTTTTCAAAACTGAACAGGTGATGTTGTGTAATATTCAGTTAGCCAACTGTAAGAAACTGTTCCAGTGGGTGGAGTTTACTGGTACTGAATATTACACATCACCTGTGTAAAGCCTACTCCATTAACTGGAACAGATTTTTACTGGAACTGAATATTACATCCAAATATTGTTATGTAATCAATCAGCATATTGTTGCGTAACTTCTATAGAACAGTATTTCACAATTTTTCACAGGAACTGAATATTACAAACAACTATTGCGAAAGAACGATTTACAAAACAACGATTGAAGCGTGCATGAATCATGAATTTGTTCACTGTTACCGTTTTTTTTTTTCTGTATGGGAAAACGGGAGTGTTGACAGGTATGATTTAAAGGGGTCATATAATGCCATTTTTGTACAAGCTAATATGATTCTTTAGGGTCTAAATTAAAAGTTTGCAATATACTTTAATTAAAAATTCTCATATTGTAAGAAAACACTAATTTTACCTGGTCAAAAACAGCTCTGTTTTCAGCACGCCATTTAAGTGCATGTGTCTTTAAATGATAATGAGCTTTGCTCACCCCGCCCCTCTGTTCTGTGCATAACACAATAACCATAACGCGTTGTTCATTATAAACGTGGGATTATGAATTATATTGAGAACGTCGTACATAGAAAACATGCCTTAATGTACCCTGAGTGTAAAAATAGCCGCGGTTCGGATTTAGGAACATCAAAATGACTGCTGTGTTCGTTATTACACCCAAGAACAGAACACCACAATCGCTTAGACGCCATTCTGCTCATAGACAGTGCTCCAGCGTATCAACAATGACCGCGCGAACTATGATTGACAGCTCGCAGGTCTGTGTTGAAACCATAGGTTGAAACGCAGCTGTCAATCAACAATCGTGGGAGGGGCGTCGATTTTGTGACATCACAAAATCGAACGGCTTGATTTGAGATGGGGGAAAACATATAAGGAGATTAAAAAAAAAAACACTGGATGGATTTTTATCATTTTATGATGGTTGTGTACAGGCACTGCCAACACACATTTCAGTACACTCAACTTGTAAAAGTGCATGTACCATTATATGACCCCTTTAAACAAATCTTTTTTAGTGATTGGCCAATTAAACTTTTTACTGCTGGTCCGTTCTCTTTAGCGCCAACTGGTGGTTTAAAAGATGAAGTGCATCTACTGTTATACCTGCTGGTTGTATGGTTACATTGGAAAGACACTTTCTATGTGCACTGTGCAGTTTGTGCACTTTCTCTGAAATGTGGATGAGTTCTAACAATACTGGTATGTGAATCAACATATATAAAGACTAATGAACCATGCATTCCCTTTTACAACCCCAATTTATTTTTATTGGAACCCTAATATTTCTTTGGGGAAAAAAACTCAAAGAACAAAGTAAAAAAATATATATATATCATACATCGTGTTACTAGCGTGTAGCGTTGGACTGATTTATTGAGTAATAAATACTCGTGTCCTGCAACGAGCTAAATTGATCTCCCACCAGGGGGCGCAAGGGAGCTCAGAGGGCCAGAAACATGTGACTGCTTTTTATTTATTTATTATTATTTGGTGTTTTATTGACATTTGTTAAAGTATATTTAGGTCTCAAACAGCTTCTCTCTAACTGAACAAAATTTTCTCGTGTTCATGCAAAAGTGCTTCCTGTGTAACTGTTATTTCTTAGAACAATTTTTTTTCACGACTGCATTACAATTAGTTGTTAGTTCTTAATTTTCATTATTATATAGAGCTGTTTGTAACTATCATTACATTTTGAATACTTTTAGAGTGCATACTTGCTTGTGTGTCACGTTCTTATCATGCAGCCTAGACAGCATACACAGATACTGAAACACAGATCAGTTTGTTGGAACTTCAAAATAATTTCTAACAATTTGTACACTTAAAAAAAAAAAAAAAAAAAAATTATAATAATAAAAGTAATCTATATGGCATTATACCAGTATATTTTGAAACTGGATTTGCTGCATTATTGTGTATTATTCTATACCAATCTGACTGTGTTGTAAATAAATAAATAAAAAACTAAATTAAATATCATATAGATCATAATTGTACAAAAAAAGTTATAAAGGAATGAGTAATGTGAACTATAATGTTCTAAGACTGAGTTTCTGTAATAACAAAATAAATAACCAAAGAAGCTCTAAACAAGTGGAAGAGAACATGTAATTTCAACAGATTTATTAAGTGACACAACTGCCTTTCCAGTAAACTGGCATTTATTTCCAAGTACAAATGTTATATTTTTACACTTTGTAACAACATCAAGAAGTACTTAAAATAACCATAAAAAAATATTCTCATAAAATAACAGATTGCAGTAATTTTCCAGTCCAGTATATTACAAACAATGGTGCTCTAGAAAAATAAAGTTTTCTCTTTTGCTTTCAACAACAATAAAAAAAACACATCCATCACTGTCATCAACAGAAAACTGTCACACATTTCAAGCCACCGCTATAATGTGTAAACATTTAAGTAAACATAGTAACAGCAATAATCAAGCATCTAGGTTAGCTGCTTAGTGATTTTGTAAGCTTTTGATGAAAACCTGGTTTTCTAAAGTGTTTTGTCTCTCTCTTACTGCTGGACGGCAGCGAGGCTCTGTGAGTCAAATGGCTTTTTAATGCAGTCATGTTAATGCAATCCTGAGTTTTCTGAGTTTTTTTCTTCGGTGGTGATCTGGGAGAAAAGGTCTTTGTTTTAGGTATAAAGGTGCTGCTCCACTGGTTGTGAACTTTTTGTTTAGCAGAAAGCCCATCGGTATACTCTCTGAAATGATCAGAGACTGTTACGGTAGCGGGGGCTGAAACACGCCGCTCAGGAATATTGATCTCTTTTTCTCCGTTGGATCCAAATAAGTCAAATCTCACTTTCTTTGGCTCAGTTGTTTTAGTTTTATTCACTGACAGAATACCACATAACTCAAGCTTCGTTTTTGACTTTTGGTGTGGCGTGTCATTTGAATGACCGGGCACTTTCTCCTTAACTTTCTGTAGGTTTTCTCTAGGGTGAGGTGAGGTTCTTCTGTCAGGACAATCTTGTCTTTCTTTCCTGTGTTCTTTTAATTTCTTCCCCTTGCTGCAGTCCAGACTCCCACCTCTAGGACGTTTTTTTGCAATCTTTTTAACCACAATATCTGGAGCGAAAAGCACAGAGTCATCAGAACCAGTCCTAGTGCTACCTGATTTTAGTTTATGCTTTAAAAAAGGTGTTTTTTGCATAAAAACTAATCTGTTTTTCTCCTTTTTCTCCTGATCAGCTGGCCTCTGAATTTCAGGCACTTTCTGTGTCGCTGATTTTACCATACTGTTACTTCTTTGTCCTGTCAGTCCTTCATCTGCAACACAATCCTCTGGAGATGCAACATTTGGCACCTTGACTTGCGTTTCAGAACTACAATTTTGTCTCAGTTTTGATTTTATAAAACGTTCACTTTTTTGTCCCATCAGTCTTTCTTCTTCAGTGCGTTCCTCTGTTGAAGTCGGCTCATTGACTTCTAGTTCAAGAGATGGTCGACTACAATTTTTTCTTAATTCTGATTTTGTCATACTTTCTCTTTTTTGTGCGGTCAGTCTTTCATTTTCAGTGCGTTCAGAAACATTTGGCATCTTGACTTGCGGTCTAAGAGATGGTGGACTACAATTTTGTCTCAGTTCTGATTTGAACAAACTTTTACTTTTTTCTCCCGCCAGTCCTTCATCATCAATGCATTTTTTTGTTGAAGTAACAGTTAGCTCCTTGACTTTTAGATCAAGAAATGGTGGACTACGGGTTTGTCCCAGTTCTGGTTTTACCATAGTGTCTCTTTTTTGTCCCGCCAGTCCTTCATCATCAATGCGTTCCTCTGTTGATGCAACAGTTGGCTCATTGACTTTCAGTTCAAGAGATGGTGAATTGCGATATTGTCCCAGTTCTGGTTTTACCATAGTGTCTCTTTTTTGTCCCACCAGGCCTTCATCATCAATGCGTTCCTCTGTTGATGCAACAGTTGGCTCATTGTCTTTCGGTTCAAGAGATGGCGAATTTTGTTCTGATTTTACCAAATGGTCACTTCTTTGTCCTGTCAGCCTTTCGTCCACAATGCATTCCTTTGTTGAAGCCATATTTAGCTCATTGAATTCCGGTTTAACACATAGCGGACTACAATTTTGGCCTTGTTTGTTTGATTTAGCAGGGGAGCCCAGTACATCAGCCTCATTTATCATAGGAGAGCATGGCTGCTCTTCTAGCTCCAGCAATGGTGCCTGTTCCCAACACTGGAGGCAGAAAAGATCACCATCACTGTTCGTCACATTAGTGGAATTGGATATCGCCATTTTGGTACCACAAAGAGAGCAAATATCTGCTTTGCTGTCTTCATGGCAAGGCTGACTGGGTACCTCAAAGCACTCTACAAGATCTGGGCAGTCAAATTTTGATGTAGTAGTTTTGATGCTGCATACAGGTTCATCTTCCAACTGTTGGAAAAATGTTTTAGCATCTTCAGATGATAGCACTGTGATTTCCATTAACAAGGAATCATCACTTGAATTTTCATCATTAGAAACATCTTCCACCACACGTATGTCTGGGGAGTTACTACGAGTGTCCTTATTGCCTGGATTTTCATCATCAGAGATGTCTTCCACATGCCAGATGTCTGAGGAGATAGGAAGAACCTCCTTATTTCCAGTGTTTTCATCATCTGAAATATCTTCTACCAGCCCAATGTCTAAGAAGTTATTAAGAGCCTCCTTATTGCCTGGATTTTCATCATCAGAGATGTCTTCCACATGCCAGATGTCTGAGGAGATAGGAAGAACCTCCTTATTGCCTGGATTTTCATCATCTGAAATATCTTCTACCAGCCCAATGTCAGAGGACTTATAAAGAACCTCCTTATTGCCTGGATTTTCATCTTCTGAAATATCTTCTACCAGCCCAGTGTCAGAGGACTTATAAAGAACCTCCTTATTGCCTGGATTTTCATCTTCTGAAATATCTTCTACCAGCCCAGTGTCAGAGGACTTATAAAGAACCTCCTTATTGCCTGGATTTTCATCTTCTGAAATATCTTCTATCTGCCATGTATCCTTGGAATTACAACGAGTCTCAGTAGAAAAAGACTCCTCAGAGTTTTTTACACCATCTGAAACATTGTCTTCAGGGCTCAGAGGAAGTGAATCTGACACAGACACGTTGTGACGTGTTTGCTCATAATGACCTTCTTGTCTGAATACTTCTATTTCATCGCTGCAGGCTGTATGTTTCTCTGTGAATCTTTTTGTTAATGGGAAGTCATGTGAAAGTTTTGTGTTCGAATTGTGGTTTTGTTTGATGTCCTCTTGTTTCTTGAATGTCTCTTTCTCACTTGAATCACTGCTCAGAAATGTCTCTTTCTCACTTGAGACACTGCTCAGAAGTGTCTCTTTCTCAATGGAGATGCTGCTCAGAGATGTAATTCTAGACAGCCCTGCATATGAATGGCCATTGTTTTCTGTGGCTATTTCCTCCCTGTCATTTCCTGACTGGGGTGTGAAAAGAGCTGTTGGACTACATGTGTCTGGCTTTACACTTTTTTCATCGAATGAAACCGTGGGCACATCTTTGAGGGAATTCACACCTAAATTGGCTAAAGTGGCAACAGTGTTATCTGAAAATAACTGTGATGTCGTCTTGATCACAGTTATGTCATCCAACAGTGGCTCTGAAAGCACCTTTTCAATATCTGCTGGCTGTCCATCAACATTTAACCAAGAAGACCTATACTCCTCAGACGATGAATACATCTCATCATTGAGAACGTCGCAATGAGCGAGCTTTTTTAGGTTTTCAGTCTCAATGCTTTCAAATACCACAGACTCATAATCCCTTACGATTTCTAGAGATGAGTGCTGTTCTACCTCCTTTCTAAATGATTTCAATGTCTCCACAAAATTGGCTTTATTCCCATTCCAAAAGAGTTTCAAGATCGTATCAAAAAAGCTCTCAGATTTCTCTGGATGTTCGGTTGATAATTCCGTCATCTCTAAAGACTTCACTAAGTCAATTAGTTTCTCTAGTGTGTACTGAACCACTGGCACACTGGACAAGTCAAATGAAGTATCACTTGAATCACAGTCACCTTGCTGAACATTATTTTGAAATTCAACTGGGCTAGTAGAGCATATATCAGATTCTGCAATGTTACTTGTAGTCTCAATTTCAAGGCTTTTGTCCTCCTGTTGGGCAGTTGGTGAGGGGGATTCAGACAACTTGTCATCTGCAGTTTTTTGTGCATCAGACTCTTCAACAACTGACCAAACGGAATCAGTCTTTAACGGTGGACTGTCAGCTTTTTTGGGGCTGGTATCAGCCATCTGTGCAGTGTTTGAGGTCTGCTGGGAAATGGGTGGAACGATGGCTATTGCCTTGTGAACTTGTTGTGAGACTTTCCTTAGTGCAAACACCGCTTCAAGACAGTCTGCTGGGTCCGTACTGTACTGTATGTTGTCTTGACTCATTTCTTTAGGTCTGTTCTTATTGCTACCTGACTGATGGGTACCAGGATGGAGAGATTGCACTCCAAAATCACTTCTGTCTTTGGAAACACTTGTTTCTTTGTTCCAATAGTCTCTCTGAACCACAGCATACTTCATTCTCTTACTTGGGGGTTCAACTGTACACTGTACACTAGGTTCAGAAAAATGTGAATGATGATCAGTCTTGTTGGTTGCACAAACCTCCGACTGTTCTGAATAAGTGTTATGATGTGCATTTCTTTCATCTGATTGCTGCTTACCAGCTTTTTCATTGTCATTTGAATTCAGTAACTTATATATTAGCGAATTAACAAATCTAGACTTGGGCTGAGGCTGGGCTTCATTGGTCCATGTCATTTGAGAGGTCTCATTAACGTTATATGTCCCACCGTTTGTGCCCTGAGACTGTTGCTCAGTGCTTTGATTATTCTGAGAGTGGGTCGCCGATACATCTGGACCTGCATTTGACCTTAGTTCTGGCTGGTTATGGGTAACAGGACTTTGGTTTAAGTTATTGGAAGGCAATGAAATCTCGCTCTGTACTCCAGAAGGTGGTGTTGTAGAGTTGGATGAGGTATAACTGGCCACCGTTTGGCTCTGAGCTTGACTGTTGGAAATTCTTTGGGAAACTCCATTGTTATGGGCCCAAGAAGAGGATTGTGGATGGTGTCCTTGTGTCCGGTTGTGCATTTTACGTTTCTTGCCTGAGTGTTGTCTAGAGAATTGTTGTTGTTGATGATGACGAGGAGCCGTTCTAGGAGGTTGAAGTTGTTGCTGATTGTCCATGGAACAAGAGCTGCCATTGTTGTACATGTGGAATCTCCAATTGCTGTTGTTACGCACAGAGCTGCCATGGTCTGACTGTGGAGACCGATACACATGAGCGTGATTGTGCCCTGTGTTTCCGTAGTTCTGAGGGGAGGAAACGTTTGATTGTGTGCCAAATTGGGCATAATACCCATTTGTGTTTGGGTTTCCAGATGGGTAGTGCTGCAGTGTGTTGGAGGCTGCATATGGGTATTGGGGATGGGCCTGGTTTGTCTGTGTATTATATCCATGCAAGTTTGATCGAAAAGATTGGCAATGATTTGAAGCCTCTTGTTGTCCATTGGAATATCTTGTCTCTGATGTGGTATAATGTTGGTATAACTGTGCCTGGAACATATTGGGTTGTTCATTCCTGACATCTTGGTACTTAGGTGGATATTGTTCTTGGTAATGAAGTGGAAGTCGTTCTTGGTACTGAGGTGGAGGACGTTCTTGGTACTGTGGCGGGGGACGTTGATTTGAACACCATGTGTATCCCTGCATGGTAAAGGTTCCTCAATGGCTGCTGCCTTTGCTCTTATGCTGAGTTACTCAACGAGTGTTCTAAACAAAGAAAAATATGTTAATAAAAGCAAATATGGAAATCGGGTCACATAACATTACAAATCAAAGGAATAACACTTAAGAAGGAATTGTCCTAGCTTAATATGCAGAGATATGGAAAAGGGGGATGTGTTTTCTAGAAATCTGTTTGATAAGTCATTGTGTTCGCGCTGTGCAGACCAATCAGTGTATGACACTGAAGTGACCACAAGAGCGATTAGAGCGCAGACTCTGTATACTTTTGATTTACTTTCGCAGTACTTTGATGCTGATATTTCAGATTATATAATGATGAATGGTGGCCCTCCAGGACCGAGTTTGAGAAACCCTGGATTAGATGATAAAGAAAAGAAAAGAAAACAATTATATCTCATCAATGCTGCTGCAAGCAGTTTTTTTAATGTCATGCCTAAAATGTCCCTGCAACCTTACAGATATCACTCAAAATAAATGTCCTTTGACAGTCCTTGAGTCAAACATTTAAAACTGGGCTAAGTTGTAAAGCATAGATGGTGCGACCAACCCGTTCCTCAAACACTGGCAGCTGTTGTTCATGGTAATAGGATGCCCATATTCCTGTTCCCTTTGACCTGTGACTAGTCATGACTTCAAATGCTGTCTAACTATAGTTCAGCATTCTTTTTAGTGTAATATTAGGCTTCTGTAATTATGTTGAAGTTCACATAAGAACAGATTCAAGCTGTTGTCTGTGTTCAGTGTCATTCCATTTTATATACAGAGCCTACAAACACCCTCAGCTGCATTTTAGCATTTATTATAAGACGGCTTTAACATTTATTCCTCTATTTGAATGTTATTAGTACTTTTTCTTTTAAAAAGGAATTAAATATGAAATGTTGATGAGTATTTTTCACTAGTAACGTTTCATTAGATACTAGTACTCTTTCCAATAGTGTGACTAGCCTATTGAAACTACTCAATTTGTCACTAATACTTAGCTAATACTAAGACTGACAAGTAACTTTCCCATTGTAACTGGTAAACTGCATTTTTGTTGCACTAGAGACTAATTGAATATATACAAATTACTACTGGAATGAGTATTAGTAGCTAATGAATAAGTAGCACCAATATTTTAGGGGCATGGAGGCAGTGGCGGTATTGGATATCAGTATGGTATGTGTGTATGTATGTATGTATGTATGTATGTATGTATATATATACACAAACACATACCATACTGATATAGTAGTAGTACATGTAAAGTAGTGACCAAAAGTGATGTACAGCCTAGACAAATTGACATATTCAACTGTTTTTTAAATGTTATTAAAAATGTGTTAAAGATTTTTTAACTATATTACGTACTTTTACTGTATATCACACTTCACACTTCATAACCACACCACGGTATTGATATGTGGTCATGAATTCAGGAGCAGTCTCTTTAATTCTGCTCATTTTGCTCCCAAACCATACAGTAAACATACTGGATTTCTAATAGAACTATACTATAATATTTTCAGGGTACGTGTTTAAAAGAACCTGGTAATGTAGTGCCGTTTTTGTACTTGTTATTGGTTTGATACTTGGAAACACAGAGTCTTTTATGATCTGCACCTGGATGCATTTGCAGGTTTTGTTTCAAAGGAACTGTAGGTAGCACTCTTCGCTATCTCTGTAGGCATACATTTATTTTGGTTAAATTTAGAGTATACATTATGACCATGTGTTATTGTATCATCTTAAAATGACTTAGATACTCGAGATAAAAAAATAAAATAAAAAAAACCCCGATATTTTCTAAATTGCCTAAATGTCAAAATTAGTACAATAACTACATCATAAAAAAAATATCTTTATAGAAAAATCTTAATCATTTAAAATGTTGACTGTGATATCATAGTAAAAGTATAGTAACGTTTTTTTGGTGGATAAATTACCATTTGTATAATCAGAGCTTTACAATAAATGTCATGGTTAAACTATGGTTAGTGTAGCAAAACCATGGTTAATTTGTGGTTAGTTATCATGATTTAACTATCGTTACCATGGTTTATGGTTTTATTTGTGGTAAAGCCATGGTTAATTTGTTGTGTTGTTGTCTGCCCTAGCTCGCACTAAACCGATTATAAAACGATGTGAATATTTGTCAACTAAATTAAGCATAGGTAACTTAATGGGGTGATAATGTTAACTCCGCTAACTTAGCAGTTTAATGCTTAAGTAAACAAAGACAAAACTAGCCTATTTTACAATTACAGATGAAACTGACCTGCACTTTAGAGCTGAACAGGTCATTAGTTTTGCTTCTCTGCTTCACCTGGACGCTTTCACTCCCTTCTCAATCTCAAGTCTCTCGCTCTGCTCGAAATCGTCTGGCGGAGCGCGAGCCCGAGGCGAAAGGCGTTGCTAATCAAGACTAACCGATTCATGATTTAATGGAGATTTATTATTGAATGGCGAATTCGGAAATAATCACTTTATACATTCGGCAGGCAACGTAATAATAATAATAGTAGTAGCCTATATAGGCTAATAGTAATGTGTAATAATAATACTAATAATAGTATACTATAATTTTCGTCAAGTAGCCTAATTTGTAATAAGTAACGTTAACGTTAACGGACTAACATTTGCCAGTAATCTGCCCAACTCTGTTTATCAGTAAAATAAACCGGGGCTCGTGCGACAGACACTGCTTGCATCTACTAATATGAAGAAACGTCTCTCTATAAGATAACTTAGTGATTAAAAGCTGGGTTAATAGTGACATAATATATATATATACTAGTTAGTTCAAAAGAATACACGTTTAACGACTTATACACATTAAGTGTGTGGGCGATGCAAAACAAATGATGCAGATAATGTAACACATTATGCATCTCATCAAAACAACATGGGTGGATAAAAAAAAAAAGATAGAAACATTTCCAGAAAACAAACCAGGCAATTGTAACATACTTTCTAAGCCTTTAAGACCCCCCATTTAAGTTTGAACTTTCCTAACTCCGTATAGTTCGATACTCACAATTTACAGTGCATCTCTGACATCCACCTTGTCCACGTTTGGGTCTCCAAACTTATCCTGTTAAAAACAAAGATGTAATCCGCATGAGAATCCCGGACGCTCTTGGTTTTAACGCGTTGCATTAAACTTGCAAAACGTCTGTCGCACATCCATAATCGTCATGGAAGTTGAGATGAGCGCGGATGGAACTCAGTTCGCGTTGTGAGGGCGCGACCCAAGCACATGTTGTAGCCTACAGAATCTGCAGAATGTGCAGATGCCAATGCATGACAAAAGAAGGGGCTGTCTTAAGACATCCTCCGCCCATCACTTATCACCTATGGGGGGGTGTCATATGTAAATTTCCACATGTAAGCTAAGGAATTGTTTTTTTGTTCTTTTAAATCATCTTCTTTCAACATTGTTAATAAACAGCATTATGTAGCTAAACAATGCACCCAGGTGCGAAAAGATCGATCACTATTCATTGACATTCACTTAAGCTTATTATTTTATTTCTTGCTTTATACATGTCCTATTTGCATAATAGCATTTTAATTCCATTTTTTTCAATGTAGCATATACTAATACCCAATTGAAATAGGTTTTGTGAGCATGCACGCATTTTATACATGTAACGTTAAAGGGAAATATAAAGCCTGGGGGTGGGGGGTGAAAACCACAACATCCTGCTGCAGATGTACAAGTGTGTTTAGGACTGACGTAACCAGCCCAGAAACATCCACTGACAACCACCACCTGCGACGACAACGTCCAAACACACGCCTTGCAAAAGAGCAACAGCAAAATGCATAGGATCCCAATATCCTCAATCAGCGAATAGAAAACGTCTGAGCATTTTAGAAGTTTTCAGGACAATTCTACCAGCCTCATAACAATAAATCTTCTTACACATGTGAAACATGAAGTGTGATTTTGATGCATTTTGCTCTTACTGCAACATTCTGCATGACATGCATGTGGTTTTTAGTTTAAGATGTATGTGATAAATTTGCAAACAACGTCCTTCACAAGTCTGCTCACACTGTTTAGCATATAATACTGCTTTATCTTCACCCTTGAGCACCAATTGAGCTAAATTCGGGTTTCCTGGGGAGCTCTCGTGATGCATTTCCTCTGGCCTATTACTTACTGTATTATACTTACTGTTGTTTGTACTGCTGCTTTTGGTGTGAAATCTTATTTTATCCACAAAAAAATCTCTCAAGTGAAGAAGTTCCACATGCCAAAGATCATTGTTCCAGTCAACAAAGCCGAGATGCCAGTTGTAGCCATACATCTAACAATCTCAGTGCAGCTTTCTGTTTTATATTGTTACTTTCTGTAAGCCCACCCCATTCCCTTTTCCACAGTTATTTATTAACTTTCTTGGCCTCTTTTTTAATGGCGGCGCACTGCCAACAAATCTATTTTTTTAAAACATATGTCAAAAGAGCATATACAATATTCAAATCATACAGGAGATAATACTGGCTTTAATACATAATTACATTAAAGCAACTTAATAATACAACTTATAAATCAAAACAACTTTAAACCATGTATAGTATGATTAGTAAGTCATAGAAACGTATATTTTTGCATTTAACATTATTCATCAAAATCAATTTAAATGATTTTTAATACGGGATTTTTAACACGATTTCAACATTAACCCCCGGTTTCACGGACAAGGCTTAAGCCTAGTTCCAGACTAAATTGCATTATTGAGCTGTTTTAACTGAAAGAAACATGCACTGACATATCTTAAAATATGTCAGTGCCATTGTTTTATCTCAAGATGCACATCAGTAATGTTTTTTCTAAAGAAAATGTAAAAATCTACTTAAATGTCCTAATTGAACTCAGGCTTAATCTTGGCTAAATCTAAGTCCTGTCTGTGAAACCAGGCCTAAGACAGTTTAATATAGGCCTAATTTAAGTTGAAATGTCATCCACAATTAAGTAAAAATTTATGGGAGCAACTAAAATTCATTTTAAAAAAATGAAATGGGTGGAAATATTTTATTCCTTAAAATAAAACTATAGGCCTACTGTCGCGGCGTCCCGAAAAATTTAGGATGGGAGAAAAAAAAAATTATCTCAAAACTTTTGCTTTCCCCCGAGAAACTTTGCGTTCCCTCTCAAAGATTTTTGCGTTCCCACGCAAAACCTGTTGTGAGCTCGGACAGACACTTCTAGTCCAGTCATTTTAAGCCCAAATGGGGGTCAACCTTGAACAAATTGCAACAGAAGCGAACTCAACTGATTTTGTATCCTCAATATGTCCTGAGTAAGGAAAAAAAAAAAAAACACAGTAGAATCCCATTAGGGGAAAGTTCCTATTCATACGCCTATTCATTCTTTTATTCATGTGAATAGGGTAAAAATTTGAACCTTTAGATATCACCATGAAAATTACTGAGTTGATTACTTACTTCAAGACAAACAAAAAATGTATTACAAGTTTTTTCGAAATTGTTTGTTAACATGGCCAAACGGTGCATAATCTAATAAAGTATGTGCTAATTTGCATAAATAGCACAACAGGTCTAAACATTGGGTAGGCTTATAGCCAGGTGAAAATGTCTTGTTGAATACAGTAAAACAGTAAAATACTTAATGTTAAGGTCTGAATGGAACCCACTGTATGAATGGCCTATTCTTATTTTTTATGTGCAATTACTTCCCAAACTAAAGTGTTATATAACGCAGTGATGTGTGAACTAAATTTGGCGTTACAGTGAAGTTATTGAATATTTTTCATAATATAAAATGTGCAAAAGCATGCAGTGTAATAGCCTATGACCAGTGGGACACCACTGATGTGTAAACTGAATTGGGTGGCACTACAGTTTGTACCATTGAAGTTAATGACTATTTTTGTAGTCACGTTTTTGGTCCCTTCGGACTTGTCTCTCAGCCGCCTGCTCATAGATCCATTTAGCCTATATTATAAAGCTCGTTTTGAGGGAAATTTGGTTGTAGCTCTAAGTTACTTTAATTTAAACAAGTATAATTTGTGTTTTAACAACGTTTAGCTCACTAGTTATTGATCCGAGAAGTTCGAATCTGTGAATATATATAACTCCACCTTGAGTTAAGCACTGACCGCTGTAATGGAAACATTTGATTTCCATTGATCTTCAACATATATTGCAAAGTAATGTGTCACGTGTCTATATTGTCAATGTGTGAAACAAGATGTATGTACGTGCCTGGGGAGGGGCTTGGTGTGACGCTTCAGGAACATATGGGACAGGATCTTTGACCCTATATCTGACAGTTTGCGTCTTTAGGTATAGAAACTTGAACAGCAATGGGTCCCTTATCTATAGAAACAGCCGCTGGGAAGGAACCTTGAAACAGGGTATAAAGGCTGCCCATCTCTTCCTGTCTGTGTGTCACTCACCCTACAGCGTAACTTCTGTGTGGTAGACTGAACCTTCTTGAAAGAATAAATACTTTTAAAAGACCATTTGATTCAGAGTGTCTCTTACGCAGTGATGATGATTTAATAGAAATTTTGCCACAACACCGCATTTCATAAAGTTTGTCGGGGGAACGCAAAAGATTTGAAAAACATTCTCCCATCACAAATTTTTTCCACCACCACGTCCCTTTAGGGGCTCCATAGTCGCCCCACCAGAAGTTCCTGCAGGATGATGTAATTTAGGAACTGGCTTTTTGGAGAAAAGCGGTTCAAGATGGGAAGTGCATATTGAGGACATTGAACATACTTCTCAGAATATTATTCTCAATTCTGAGATGTTCTGTGATGTATGTTGATGCACGGAGATCCAGTGAGATGAAGGAATGCAGATAGAAATCAATTTTATTCCTTAATAGCAGATGGAAAACTAAAAATGAATAAAATATTTTGGAATATTCAGAATTTAGAGTTTAATAAGGAAAATAAACATAACAGTTAAAAATCACTTTTAATATCTAAGGGAAAATATTCTTACCTAAGGCGAAAAAAGTGGACGAGAGCTGTATTGCAGTGAGTAAGAGTGTGAGAAGGAGAGAGATTTGAGTCTGAAAGAGAGACTAGCTAAACAAGAAACATGGAAACACACTTCTTAAACATGAGTTTGATCAGATAAGCAAGGGCAAGTTCCTTTAAGTAACGCCTCTTGGTAGTCGTGGCATTAAAATATAGGCTACTATACACTTACAGAAAAACAACTTGTTCCAGCAGTTATTGGAAACTTGCTTAGGCTGCATCTTCAGAACAAAAGGTACAGTCAAAAATATAGATCCACCATTGATACTATTTGAGAAGCAAAACCATCAAAGGAAACAGATGATAAATCAACACAAGAAGATATGATTGACTTGTTGTAGCAGATTAAAAGTTTCTCAGTCTTTTCAGTTTTCGGGTCTCAAGAAAGCTCTCAGATTCAAATGTCTCAGAAGAATTAGCTTTATTGAGCAAGGCAAGCAATAAAGTGAGATGCCAGCTGTTCATCTGATCTTTCCATTGCCATAGTTCATTTCTATACCTTTTTCTTATCGCTATCCAATGGACACCTTTAGCTATCTTTTCTTTTCGCCCCTCCTCTTAGTTTTGCCACAATAAAAAATAACTCCCTCTGGGCCTTCTTTCTATTGGTGGAAAATATCTTTCCAAATCATCTTATATAACCTTTTCCTGTGCTTTTCCATTTTCCTCCCATATGATTCATGTACAGCGTTTTGGTTACTTTTCCATCTGCACAAACCCTCTGTCCTGTGCTTGATAGCTAGGGCCTACATCAGCACAGACTTTTTACATGAGACAAATGAAATTCCCTAATACTATATGATAAAATATGTTTGATTATATGATGAAAAGCAAACAGGAGGAATATATATATATATTTTTTTTCTGTTGCACCAGTTTTATAGAAACACATGCATTTCTTGAAGTCACAAATGGCAGTGAGTGATAAATAGTCTCGATGGGGGTTGGGCGCAACACTCTTCAGCTGATGGTGATCGTCTCAACCATCTGAAGTGAGAAGTAGTTCTCACCAGTGCTGGCGCCTTTTGCCACTAATTACTCTTTCATATGCTTATGAGCCGCAGTATCTGCACATTGACGGGTATTTTACATGATAGATAGATCTGCGCATGACTATTCGTATTTTCGAATCGATGCAACCATTTAATTTGGTTAAAGACTTGCTTATTGTCAGGCTACTTATTATTAAAAACTGATTATTACTGATGAAGTAGATTTTTTTTTAATATCTCGTGTTTATGTTTTATCATTAAATCAAATCTAACCAATCATATCTTAAGGAATCATATAGTTTGTGTTTACTATTATTATTATCATCTGAAATGTATGTTTAATGCTCTTTTCACCTGTTATTCCTAGTTGATTTAGGTCGACCTTTTGTTCTTCCTGTAGAGGTGAGCAGAAGTCTAAAGTTTCCAAAAGACAGACTTATTAAAGTGCTGAGATGTAATTTTAAATACCATGTCTGCAGAGGAAACATCTAGTATGAGGAAAGGGGACAAGAGCAGCTCCTGATACTAATGTGTATGTATGGATTGAGACTAACAATTTTTATCACATATGGTCCAGAATGATATGACAAACTTTCAATGTACTTTCACCCCAGGGGCCTCAAAACTGCAAAGGCCAGATGGGTAATCTTGTATCTTTGTCTGGTGGGCCTACATGCGTTTTATTTACTACATATTGCTCTTTTCCATATCTGTTTTTTTTTTTAATCATCATATACACTCTGTATGCATGTATTTCATCTAGGAAAGCAGGATGGAATGGAGATTTTCCATAAAAGGACTTATATATGATGTAATGTATATTCTTATTGGATGATCACTACACCACCCCTTGAAAATGTATAAAAGCTTGTTGATCTTATTTTAAGAATCTGAGGGTGTAAGCTATGTTGATGCTTAAACATCTTCCCTCAGCTGAATCATTCCTGACTGAAATGACAAAACAGAAATAAAGAAAAGATCTAACAAATATTAATAAACATACCGTTCTCCATAAACATATTTATATTACTATTTGAACTTAGCTTCATTTCCTTCTGTTTCTGTTCATTATACTGAGTTTTCCATTAAGACACTAAAATCAAAGTTAACAGATTCAGGAGTGAACAATCCACACATCCTCACACAAGTGATCCATCTGTGTAACTGCTACATAGACCACAGCAATCTGATGACATAAACACTGTGTTAAAGAGGCTTTAGTCGTCTTTATTTATGGTACACATATAGATGTTATTTTAGGACTGGAATTCAGGTTGGTCATAAAATCCGAGTGACAGGACACTGGTCTGTCTGATCCAGGAACAGCGTTTGGAACATGTGGTCGTAAAAGCTGGGATGATAACGACAGGCCCGCTCACAGTCTGGGCTGAAATTCACCTCCAGTATCTGAGGCTGCATCACACGTTCTCCTGAAAAAAGAAAAATCATACGAGTTCTGCACTTTAACCGATGTGAGTCCTTTACATTTTCACATACAAGGAAGTTCCACTTCTTTTCCCATGACGCATGTCCTCATGTCCTCGCTCTGAATTTATTTTGGCTCAGGATCACCATGTTTCGTTTATGTCCATTATGTTACCACTACAAAACAAGACAATTCAAATCTCACAGTCAAATTATTTTCTGCTGATTCCACGTGCACCGAGACTAAATAACACCTTCATGGCTTTTTTGTTTTTTGTTGTACTTCTCTCCAAAACAAAAATCAGAGTAAAAGGTGTTTCTGAATTTATGTAGCATGAATATAGGGGAGTGTGTTTTGAGCGTCTATAGGATTTACCTCCCACCGTATGGTCCCATTTCAGCATGAGGTCAATGGCGTATATGGCTCTGGAGGAGGGGTACGCACAGATCCCGTATGGAGCAGGACGGCAGGAAGCTGCCTGGAAGAGCTCCGAGAACGATTTTAAGATATCTGCCTGCAACAAACAACATTCAAAAGAACAACAAATAACTTTGCACAACAACTTTGACTTTGATTGGTTAATTTGTTACCAGTGGTATACCATGTTACCATGGTATAGAAGGATATGACAAACTGTACTTTCACCCTGAATACCTCTAAACCACAAAGGCCAAATATCTGATCTTGTAGTTGTGTCTGGTGAGGTTATCTTGTTGCAAATGGCAATTGAAAGAGGAACTTGGCTTTGCTCGTCTAAATTAACTGTATAAAAAGGAAGACCTCAGACCTCGGCTCCTTTGCTACCTGACTTTCAGAAAGAGAGATCTCTCGTCAACTTTGCTTTTCTATAGGCAATAATTATATTTTATTTAGAAGTATTAGAAGTTATGTTTCTTAATTAAACACTTACTCATGATTATGGATGAAATATTGTTATTTCTAATTAATTTTTTGATCATGTGCTGCTAAGAAATATAAATTGATTTTATCACCTGACTGGATCTCCTTGCATTAGTATTGATCCCTTATTGAGAGAGTATAATACATTTATAAGAAAATGTGATTTAAACAGTTGTTTTTAATTCTTTCGTCTCTTCAAGAAGTACTATATCAATTTACACTCACTCAAGTATGCACATATTGTCACATTCACTGATGATTTAAGTGCTTATGGTCACAGGTTATGGTCAGAGACACTCTAGTTTCTTCCGTTTCGACGTTAATCATTCTATTGAAGAAAGAACCATGTGAATGTTCACTGGAATCTGCTGTTTCGGTAAAAGGGCAAATAACAGCAACTGTCTGGAGTAACTTAACCTTGAGAGAGAGTTGTGGGTTTCTCTTCCTCCCTAAATGCTTAAATCTTAAATGCTGAGGTTAGCTGGTAGCCTGATATGAAAACATAGGAAATGAGCAGCTGCGTTGAACCTCTCCTGACCCGCTTTGGACTAAGTTATACAGCGGGTCAAAACCCCCCCTTGAGAAGGCCCGAACAAGCCCAGGAAGTGACAGTGGAAACACAACTGGAGGCGGGGACTAATTTCATAGATCCGCATATACTAAATGAAGCAAGGGTGTAGAGTTACATTCAAGCTATTTTAAGGCATTTTTTTTACAGGAAAAAACGTTTAAATATGCAGTTGTGATTATCAAAGATTAGTTTTATTCAGTAGTGTACCGTGGGGTTTCAGTCAGGGCCTTCAGTAACGATCTAACGTAACGATGTCGATGACATCAGCGCGGGCTAGCCGTCGACACATCGCTGGGCCTCTGGGGCGTTCTGTCATACGCATCACAATTTGATTGGCTGATAAAACACATCAATCAAAGTTATGATCAAATGGAAAACGGCAGCTTCAACGGAAGGCTAGCTATACTACTAGTGCTGGTCCACGGAGCTGCGTTTAGATGACATATGTAAAATCCAGCTCAGACTCACAAAAAAATAACCATATTCTTTCTGGAAATATAATTGTAACGTACTGATAGACAGTAATTGAATTTAGACATGTTCAGACACACATTAATTTAATTATAGAAAAAATATCTATTTTTCTATTTTGACAGGGCCAGCAGAGAAGGCCCTGCTGGCTCTGACGGCACACCACTGGTTTTATTGGATACAATTATTGACTGTAAGAGATCTGTATATGTGTAATCAATCCTAAGAATATTATTTCACAAAATTTGAAGTGCATAAAGCCATACCTCAACCTGTTTCCATGGATACTGTGGATACTGGCTCTCAAACATAGGGATAAATTCATCATAGTGAATCTGATGGGAAACAAAAACATCCAAGTCATCTGAGATCAACCTTACAGACCTAAGCATATAACCTAAGCAGAGTTTTTGTACTTGTTTGAGCTGCACATCTTTGGCGTAGTTCATCACTGTGTAGTGTTTTTGATAGTCGTCAAAGTGATCCAGCGAGAAAGGTCTGGACAGAGAGACAAGCATTGTAATGCAGAGATGTATGAAAATATGCAGACATGGTGTTGTATGATTAATGTAAATGCATAGACAGGTTTGGTGATATCATGACAAACTAAAAGTACAAATAAAACACAAACAATTACATAGCATCAAATATCACATTCTTATTTTTCAATACCTTAATACTTTCATTCTTTCACTTTTTCTCATTCATCAAGCTAAATTCTGTTGGTAATCAGCAACACATTGTGAGCATCAGGACATTCAGATCTGTTATCTCCCTGACCTTTAGGTGACCTGGTTTCCCACTGTTTTTGGAGCTATTTCGACTGCAATAATATACTTAGCCACATGCCATTTATATGATTTGTTCTGGACAAAGGGTTTTCAGATATGGGTTACACTTTTATTTTAAGGTGTCATTGTTACAGTGCAATTATATATTTAAGTACTGAGTAATATTAAGAAACTACATGTACTTACTATAGGGTTAGGGTAGGTTTTGGTTGAGGGTTGTTGCATGTAATTATGCATAATTTACTGTTATTTCTATGGTAAGTACATGTAACATATGTAACAAGGACACTGTAAAATAAAGTGTCACCCAGATATGTCAAAAGGATGTGGAATGTGTGTGGAGGTTTACTTGTTGGCAAACCGCAGCCAGAACACGTCATATGCATAAAGACGCAGAGGTTCCACAGAGCGCAGCAGCACCATGTAGCGGATGTCAAACTTCACCATGCCCACCTCATCTCTCTGAAACAGCACAGGGTCCTCCAGATACTTACTCACCACCTGAGAGAGACACATACACACAGGTTAAGCCCTCATGGGTGTGAAGGAACATATCTAATGTCATCAGATGTCATTGCTTTTGCAATTTTCACAGACATGTACATCAAATCACACTAGGCTCTGTTCACAACGCCAGTTTTTGGAGTGTGTTTTGAGTCTCTTTGAGTTTGGAGTTTTGAATCTCGAAATGCCGTTGGCGTATGAATGAGTGAATGAATGGGTGAATGTGAGGCAATATATAAAGCGCTTTGGTGGCCATGGGTCTGTTGAAAGCGCTATATAAATGCAGTCCATTTACCATTTTACCATTTACTTTAGATACGTCAAGAATCCAATCGAGCCGCGAGTTCATCGGTCAAATCGTCTATACCTGACAGCAGCTTTTATATCTGGGTGGAGAGTGGAGCATTTAAGAGTGTGTGTAGAACACAAAACTGACGGCAGCAGCTCTGGTAGAGAACAGTGACTGGATCTAAAATCTTCAGATAACACACAGCTCATATCTCCATTGCTGTAAGTTACCGAAACCACATATGAAAACCTGCAACACACGGTAAACACGCATTTGTGCAGCGCAGAGTTCTGTTGACTTGATCTTTCTGTTGACTTGTGTACGTACTTTATCTCAAATGTTTCCAACAATATTTAAATGCAGAGAAATTTGCAATTTCGCAGCTCTCAGTAGAAACACAGTGCGCTTCCTGAAAAAATGAGGAAGTAGAAGCTGTAGCGTCCAAGCCGACGACCTCTGGTTGCCTCTAGCAAGCCGTTGTTGTTTGTTTTGCACATTTGTGATGGACTACAATTAATAATTATCATTTGCTACGGGTTCTGTTGCCAAAGATACATCTTTGTAATTGTTTTGAACAAGTGACCTTGTGGTGGATTTTTAATAGATAAAATAGTAAACTATATATTAAACTAACCATGTTTCTAACATCTAACCTTATTTCTCTTTTTAGGCCTAACATGATAACACTTTGAAACACAATGTACTAAAACGTTCGGCCCTGTTTTTGAATGTTGTATGTTGTGTTGCCATACCCCTTTTACTTTGGTTGTGTGAGTGTAAAAATAACAAATATGGGAATTGAAACTAGACAGATGACTTAATTTGAACCTTGTGATTAATGAAGTAATCATTAAAACAAAGTTTGCTTTACCTGGTAACAGAGGGGTTTTTCTATGAAAACCAATCAAATTGTGTGGAAATGATGTAATGCAGCATGACATTTTTGCCATACCTCCTTATTCTATAAAAACTGTTGTATTCGTGTTAGCTGGTGGGATTCTCAATGGAATTTGTCTGAGATCCTCCGGCCTGGCTTCTTCTTGGGGGAAATTCTCTGAGAACTGCTCGAGAGATCCTCTGGCCGTGATTAAAGCATTTAAAGGACATTTGCTGAGGTCTGTTTGTCGATTATTCCTGCTCAGGAAGTAAGCTAGATATGGGAACAGGTATTAGCACCCAGCCGACGTCGATGTGTAGACGCGCTAGGGTTTTGGATTAGACTCAGCCGCCGTCGATGTGTAAATGCGCTAGAGTATAGGATTAGCACCCAGCCGACGTCGATGTGTAGACGCGCTAGGGTAGGGTTGTACTCAGCCGATGTCGATGTGTAGACGCGCTAGAGTATAAATATTATAGGCCCAGGTAGACTTAGGTCAGATGAGATGGGACTTAGTTAGGTTTAGGGAAAAATCTACGACAACCTCTAGGGGTGAAACTTGCATACTATGCATTTAATGTATCCTTGCTAAATAAAAGTATTAATTTCCAATCATCATACACAACAACTAAGAACAAACATAGAAAAACATGGTAGCACTTTACTATAAGGTTTGCTATGAGAGATGCCTTTTTGATTAAAACAAAATAAGTGGTTTTAAATGATGTAAGAAATGCTCTAAACATCATATAAGCAGTGCTATTGGCTTAAAGAAATGATTAAACATTATTTGCTTAATTTGAAAGTCACTGTCTAAGTGACTTCCTTTGTTTGTAATATAGATAGAAATGTTTCCAGCTTTCTACAATGTTACTGATAGGGCACAGGTAGTAAATATGAAGTGTGAAAACCACAAGCAAAAACAATGTCGTCAAAGAATACAGAGGGAAAAAAAAAAAGTGAGAAGGCAAAAATAGAGTAGGCGACAAGGAAAGAACATCTGGTGGGTCAGAAAGAAGTGTCAGAGAATGATTTTATTATAAAAGGAACAGTATGGCAAGAACCTTTTCTTTTCTTTTCTTTTTTTCTTTTTGCATAGCTGATTTTATGCTGTAATTTAATTATTTTGCAATAAATGTGAAGTAGTTCATTCTTCCTCGGGTCTGAGTGAAGGAGTTGTTTTGTCTCCAGGTTTTGTTTCAGTGTCGTGAGAATATTTGAGGCTGTGCATTCCAGCTATGTCCAAAAGACATTTGACCCTGACAGGCGAAGACACTGTTTTCTCTGTTGGTCTGCCCGAAGGGACTATTCATTTTATAATGCATGTGACAGTGACTAAGCCTTCAGGGAGACTCTTAGAGACAGGAACTCCAGCCACCCCATGACTTACCACCAGCCTTCTTTTCTGGAGTACAACAGGCCATCTTTTGTGCTGCTCTTCCAATAGACCACAGCAGATTTAATTATAGACAGCGTGTTGAATGGATTGTTATCAAGCTAATTAGGTCAGGAGCTAATTACCCTCCTCCATCCCCAGCTCCTCCTCTCGTCCAGTCAGGATTTGGCATTCTGATTGCCCTTGAATCAGAATAAAATCTCGAATTATGTTGTACTTTAAAATCTTGAATTAATGATATCTGCTTACATTCATGTTGGTTCTGTTCTGTTTACCCAAGGGGGGGTTATCGCTGCTCTCTCTGCTCTTATCCATGCGAGGCTGCATGGATGCGCAGGGAGTTCTTGCCCAGAACGGAACCATACCGTCAATCCAAACTAATAACAGGCTTGTGTGTGTGTGTGTATACCTTTGGGGTGCTCTCTCGCTGTCTGATTATGTAGTTGAGGTTGTTCGTGATGTGTGTGTCCAGACCGCGGGCCAGGTTCCAAGGTTTGCAGATCCAGTGGTTTTCCAGTCCTCTGAAATTATCATTGACAAACATTATACACTACAAATAATAATAGACAACACGTAAGCTTGATATTTCAGACTTCATCTTAGGACCATCCTTTATGCAGAATGTCATGTTAGACTAAAAGAGATTTATAATTTTAATTTGCTTTGTATCCAGTGATGGAAATTTCTTGATGGAGAGTGAAATGTTTTCTTTAAAAACAGTGTATGGAAATTGTGAGAAGATTGTTAAAAGAATACTGATACGATCAGTAACTGTAACAATACAGATAAGCTTCTGTCACTAGACCAGTGTGTTGTGATTGGTCAACTGCTTCCAGCGTGTTTCAGAAACGCCCCTTACCATAACGGTGAGTTTTAACACAATACTTTAGCAACTCAACCAGGCCTCACATCATTATTTTACCTTTTCCATGGGCAGGAATTATATAAATGAGGGATAATATGATATGTACGTTCCCGGAAGAAAACTCAAGACTACAATTGAGGCGTATTTGTGCTTTATAAGGCCTTTTTTATGCTCAAACAGCGACATTACACTAAAGAAAATTGAAGATGTAAAACAGCATAAAAGGTCCTCTTCAATATAATATTCTAAAATGTTACATTTACTATAGTTAATATTATATATAATCTATTATAATATAATTATTAGTACTTAGAAATATGACTAAGGATATTAAGGGCCTCAGATAACTGGACACAAGTTCCCTGCTCATCATGCTCTTGGTAGAAGACTCAGATATTGCTTCCCCAGCCTTTTTTTAGTCACTGTTCAGCTACAAAATAACGTTTCTTGTGTATAGGCTTGCACTTGCAGCGTCATCTCTTCTCAACCTGTCCTTACATGAGTTCACAACAATAGCAAACCATATCCTTCCAATCCAATCAATTCCTGATGGGAAAAAAATCAAGATCCTTAAGAAGATCTTCTTGAAAAAGTCAAGAAGATCAGATCTTCTCTGTTTGAGAAGCCGTTTCATGTGACAAAATAGGGAAGGAAAGACTATCGCAACTCCCTTTTCATGCGGATTTTAAGTTTTATCCTTATGTCGAAATCCGATATTTAAAAAATTATTGTGCATTTTTTAGGAAGTTCAAAAGACCAGCCACAAAAGGAAGTGGAGCAAGAGTATGCTTTAATTAGATCTGCCATATGATTAAGAAGTCTAGACTTTTGGAAGTGGCTAACAATGGGAAACTGTTGATGTGCAGTCAAATAGAAGGAAATCTATTCTGCGCAACTATGTAATATTTAAATATAAATGTGTGTGCGTTTTTCTGTTCAGGCAGTCGCTCTTTTTCCACGACTGAATAGACTCCCGGCCGTTTCTCTTTTTCCCTAGCACGTTGAGTCTGATTACATAGTGTGAGAGAATTACCAAAATCCTTTACAAATTAGTTTTGCAGCACTATGATCGGACAGACGCTCACCTCTCCTGTCTTTGCAAGTAATGTCTGACAAACTGAGGCAACTCAGTCTGTAGGTTAAAGGTCTTGGGGAGCCACGGAGCCCCCTGACCTCCCCTGGCTCTCCATGCCACAGATGCCAGGCAGTCTTTAGTGGTCAGCACCGTCTCACAGGGGAACTGGTTAAGCAGGACATGAGGCCGTTCCTCACTCAGTTTCCTATTAGTCAGTTGAGCAAACAAAAGTATTTAAGTGAAACAAGAAAAGTAACAGATCACCAATTGCCAAGGCAGACAGACTAAAGTGTGTGGGCCAGGTTTTGCCCAAATTGTGGAACATTTGGGGACCATACGTCCTCAACAAGGATAAAAACCTGAAACCGCCCACCATCAAGTAAAAATAGCTTAATGAACAATGTCTTAATTAAAATTGCAAAAAAGGTTTGCATGAGGGTTAGGTTTAGGGATCGGATTGAAGTGTGCGTGTGTGTAAATCTGCTCACCGATAATCTCGGATATGGGAGAAGGTCCAGATTACGTCAGCCTCTTCCTCGTTTTCAGTGAATTGGAAACGTGGATGTTTTAGATGGTCTAAAACCTGCTTCATCTCAGTGTAGACCCTGATTTGTGCATACAAGAAAAGACAAAGTGAATATGGAATATTTCAGAACATAATTGAATCAGGAATGATCAATGTGAATATAGCCATTTATGTTGAGTTATTCTATTATAGTCATGTTTTTGACTGTGTGTGTGTGTGTGTGTGTGTGTGTGTGTGTGCAGAGGCCTGTAAGAGAATGCAATGTGCTCACATATGGTGAGCTGAGACCTATTTTTTACAGTCTATGGCTGAGACACTCATTCTGCTATTAGAGAAAATATGTGATGAGCTGAGGCCTCTCGTTCCAAAAACGTACAGTCTGATGCAAGGAGGAGATCCAGTCAGATGATTAAGTCAAATTTATTTCTTAACAGCAGACAATCAAATAATAAATGAAGAGTAAAATTAATTCATCCATAAACATGATTAAAAGTTTAATAATGAAACATACAATTAACAGTTCAAATCACTTCTAATATTTCTTAAGTAAAATATAATTCAAAACCTTTATTATACCAAACTTTACTTTATTATAATAAAGTATAATATTCTTGCCTAAAGGTAAGTTGTTTTAGAGAGCTCTCTAAGAAAAGATAGGTTGCGAAGGAGCAGGGTCTTGTCCAGGTTGAGACTGACAATTACAGAAAATATTCTCCTCCTAATGCAGATGCCTCAAAGCACCGGACTAAGTTCCTCTTTTCCTATGATAAGAACATGAACGCATGCAAGGGACATATCAGTCACTTGTGGTTTCACAGCAGGAGGGGGGGGGGGGGGGGGGGTGGGGGGGGGGGTGCACACATTGCCTGGTACCCCTGAGGTGTCAGACATTTGTCAATCTTAATACCATACACAATACAGACCAACTGCAAAACATGTCCTTTCTGCAAGATGTTCAGCTAAGATACAATCAGCATGTCCATTTACTCTAAGAAATGTTGAAGTCTTTGTGGTCTGTCTGGTGGTACATACAGTAATAAAAAAAATTGATTTTCATTGATCCTCAGTAGATATTACAAAGGAATGTGAGTAACATGTTTATATTGTTTGTAGTGTGGTATGGTAACGGGGAACATATGTATGTGAACAGGAACTTTATTCATGTTTGTACACATGTGGAAGTGCAAGAGTGAGAGACTTGGTGTCAGCTGGGAAGGGACCTTTGACCCCAGAGGTCTTAAGGGACAGCTAGTGATGAATCGAAGCTTACACAACAGTGGGTCCTTTATCTATGGAATGTGTGGCGGAAAGAAGCCCTGCTGAATAAGTCATTTAAACAAGTATCAAGGCTGCCCAGATCTTCCTGTCTGTGTCTCAATCACCCTACAGCGTAACTTCTGTGTGGTGACTGGGCCTTCTTGCAAGAATAAATACTTTTTAAAAGACAATTTGATTCAGAGTGTCTCTTACGCAGTGATGAGGGTTTAATATAATTTTTTGCCACAACAAAACCTCTTTAAGACAGTAAAAACAGCAAGTACAAAAGGTACAGCTTTCACCTTAAGTCAATCAGCTACATTTAAGAAATAGATTAATAAAATAAAAGCATTTAAACATACACTTCAAATTATAATAATGGTAAACACATCAAAATTATAGTAATAAGAAACACATCAACATGATAATATTGATTACTTAAAATATGATGATTATATTTGATTAAATGCTATTGAAGATCTAAATGACTAAATGATAAAACAGAAGCAAATGATAAAAACATAAGTAAGGTATATCATTTTTCCTGCTTCACCACAGTCAAAAAAGTTGATAAAGAAGTGTGTTGTGTATGTAATGTATTGACCTCATCTTGGGGAAGAGCATATGGAAAACTGTTTAAAAGAGTGTGTGAGGACAGACTCGAGTCTCTAGTCTGCAGACCAACTCGGCTTTGTATCTCTGAAAATGTATCTCTTTCTTCTCGTTAGGTACCCAATGGGCATCTGTACAGTTATCTTTTTGCTCCTCCTCAAGATATCGCCACCGTTAGAAACATTTTCCCTGAGACATTCCTTCTATTGGTGGAGAACCTCAAACATATTATATAACAACCACCTGCATCCCTCCTTCAGGTTTTTGGGTACTTTTCCATCCTTAAAAAACCCTGTGACCTAGTTTCTGCTTGGCATTACAGCATACAGACTTCTGCATGAGACAGATGCAATTCCCTAACACTATCATGAACAAATCATATACGTTTTGATAAATTATCCTTAGAAATATCAACACCTAAGGATTATAACTTTGAGCTATAGCCTAATTTGTCTATATGAAAACGAGGAAGAAAAGGTCTAATAATATTTTAATTAAGTTTACAAGCACTACAATCTCTGAAGAAATAACACACATCAGTTTAACAGAGAGAATAAAGACAGTTACTTTTTGTCCATTCTTCTTTGAATTTTTGGTCTACATTGTCTTGTGGGTATCAGAATAATTAATCATGTCATCGCGTTCATGATCAGACATTAGCATTAGCATAGCAGTAATGATATGACGCAGCGCCTGAAAATAGTCCCCAGCTCGGTAGACTATAGGGTCAACTATTTTCAGGCGCTGCATCATATCATTACGCCTGCTGGTACGGCAGCAAAGTTTCTTGATTATTACGCAGGAATGAGAGTATAGTTCCTAGCCATATCAGCCTAGAAAATCGCAACTTTTTATTTTCTGTCGGTCTTAGTACACGATGTAACCACAGAAGAGTCAAGTTTTAAATTGGAAAAATATTGAAACTCTAGTCTTTGGTCATTTTTTTGAGAGAGATGCTAATGGTCCTGTCCGATTCAATGATCTATGCTAAGCTATGCTAAAAGTGGTACCGCCAGACCCGGAGATCGGCTGAATGGATTCGAAAACGGTAAAACTCAACTGTTTAACTCTGGGGGAGTTGTAAAATGAGCCTATTTCCAAAAAAAGTGGAGTATCCCTTTAACATCTAAAAAAAAATCATGACCCTTTCATGACCCTTTAAAGCCTAGCAGTTTTTGTAAACCTCCCCAGCCTTGGAGGATGAAGGATCTAGACAGAGAACACTGCCCACACTGTGACCCAAGATTTAGCGTGGTTCATTAAGGGGCTGTAATTGTTACATGCAGAGACATGTTCCAGATCCTCATTTACACACACACACACACACACACACACACACACACACACACACACGCACACACTTACTAAGCTATCTAAATGGGGACATTCCATCGACGTAATGGATTTTATACTGTACAAAATAATGTAGAAATAATTTTGACATGGAAATAAGACTTTAGAGTGACAAAGACCACAATGAAACAATACTTGACATTCACATAAAGGCTTACTTTAGAACTTTTCCATCTGGTACACCATAAGGCTGGATGTCTACAGGAAGCTTCTCCTTGTTCTCTTGTAGAATCGTCTGGAAAAATTCAGTGATGTAGAGAGAAAATGGTACTTAAAGATTTTTCTGGATCAAAATGATGTCCACAAAAACACCTAAACAGTCTGACATATTACAAGTAGGAATGCCAACAACCAAATAAGATTCCACATAGACAAACACTTCCAAATAATATTTTAAAGATGATTAAATTCACTCACTTCATAGTAAAGGTCAGACGGTTCCCGGATGTCGTCGCTCACTGCCTCAAGGTCATCGGGTATCCATGGCAACAGGCGGCATCTCCTCACCAAAGCGTCTGCTTCTCCGTATGCAAAATCACGCGTCACCTCATCTGATAAATGTCAAAATGTCAAAAATTTCATCAAATCAAAGGCAGAAATTTGAATAAAACCACTTTGTAATGAAGGGGTGGATTTATAATCCCTTTCTCTTTTATTATTTAATGTATAGGGAATCATAAGTTTCCTTAAAATCATTGCATACATTCTGCTATTAATGTAAAGGAAAATATCTGTATTTTGTTATCTGAGAAGTGACTTTTACTAGCGTGAGCCAGATCTTCAGTTTTTATTCATTTAGTCTGGCTTCCACTTGCACTTATTTTGTAATTAACTGATTTGATCATCATGCAAATGAATCAAGAGTTCTAAAGTTTAATGTTTTGTTCTTATATTTATTTTGCCGTTCTCATGATAAAGACAACTGTGCCTTTCTGATGTTATATTTCTGCAAAGATTTAAGATGAACTCATTCACATATGCTTAGGGCCCAGCGATAGTGATCACTTAAGACCGCGAAACCACATTAGTTCAAGTTTATCCTGCAAAAAGTGTAGTTTATTTTAGCCACTTCCATACAACTTGCTAAATCAGTGATAGACAGAAATCAAAAGGTCTTCAGATGACTTGCCAACTGCTCAGTTCATACATGCGCCTTTAGTTTGACCTACCCTGACTAAGATTTGCGGTAGCATCAGCCTCCTTATAATCTACTAAAATAATGATTGCAGAATAATTCAGAATAAATCAAGATGTAACATTTATTTAAACATTGAGTTAAACATCAATTAAAAGGATTAAAATGAATACACAATACATAACTGATCAGCATAAAATACAAACAAAATTCAAAATGCAGTATCAAAAATAGTTTAAAAGAGTCAGCATACCTGGCAATAGAGACACAAAGCAACAGTGTGCGAAGTTCTGTTTACAGATGCTTCCTTGAGTGGTTTGAAAATATTTATTCAGCTTTCACTGGACCTTTTCCTGTGCCCCAAGCTTGACATATTATCAAGGATCTTTATTGGGCATCTCCTGCATCAGAAGAACAGGCATTGTTTTCTTTGTTCTGACTGTTCTGCTGCTGCGGGAATGAAACCCCTTTACCATTCACACCAGAAGTATTTATTTTGACCTCTCATAAAACAGCTGGAGACAGTAGATTTGCATGAATGAATGAGAGATTCTTAAGTAGTAGTTTGCTTTGTGTGTATGTATTGTTGTGTTCCAGTGATGTGCTGCAACTCAACCCTGAAGGAAAAAGATATTGCCTATGTTTTATCTAATGTTGCGTCTGCAGGGGTTGTATATGTATATGATAAACATGTGAGGATGCCAAAAAAACAGCTTCCAGGAGAATCAGATACCCAGATGAGTATGGAAAGAGAAAAAAATACCACGGAAGTCAATAAAGGCCATGAACTGTCTGGTTACTGACATTTCTGCTTTTGTGTTCACTGTTAAGCAGAAGAAAGAAATTCATACATGACAGAATTTTCATTTTTGGGTGAACTATCCCTTTAATGCACCCGAGATATTGTCTTTAAATATACACATTTGCATAAAAACAAACAAACAACAGAACACCAAATCTAGATGTTGCTAGAATTATGTGTACTGTTAACCAAAATGATGTCAAACTGGCCTTCCATACGCCAATAGGTACTGGCGTTTCTGTATGCTAAGTTAATGAGAGGCTGCATCCTCTTATTTACCATGGATTTAGGAAATGTGGAGAATTCTCTATGAACAACTTTGATTCACATATTTTCATATATGTGTGCTGAGAAATGCATACTTTTTGCTGCAAAATATTTAATATTTGACTTTTATATTTGTTATCTCATGTTAAAATGTGAATATCAAATCACACCAAGCTTTTGATGAACATTTACATCTCTTAATCACCATTGTATAGCATTATATGTTTTGCCCTCATAACTAGAGGTTTGATCATACAACTGAATATTGAAATATAATCTTACTTAGACATCATATTGGGAGATATAGAGTGACAACTGATATTTCAATGCATTTTATATAATAGCCTGCTGCTGTTATAAAGATTTCAGCGATTTACATCATAAACTATCAGAATTTAATCTTACTTTTTTGGCAATATAAATATCAGCAACTGCATCAATTGCATATTTAGATTCCTCCGTTTTTTTATTTATTCTTCTTCTTCTTTGGGTGTGAGCTTCATATTCTACTATATGAGCCATTACAGCCTTATATATCACAGTTTTTGGACTATTATTTCATATGCCAGGTTTTGCTCTGTTAAGAACTTATCAGGATCAAATGAATACACGAACTGACGACATAAGTACCAAGCAGTAAAAGACCTGTAAAATGGTGTGAACGATAATCTCCTTTGTTTCCTGTGGAGCGTGAAAGCAAACGTGTCGTTCGAGTGTGAAAAGCCCTGTTAACATCTGAAGAGGTCAGATGCAAATGCCTCTAAGTGCCATCTGAAATTTTCTTCTAGAATGATCATTTTTATCAAGCTCATATATTTAAGTTCAGTAATTTCACTTAAATGAAAATGAAAATGACCTATTAATTGTCATTTAAGTGAAATTACTGAACTTAAATATACGAGCTTGATAAAAATGATCATTCTAGAAGAAAATTTCAGATGGCACTTAGAGGCTTTTGCATCTGAACTCTTCATTCTGATCTTAACATTCGTCTAGAGTTGCCATTTCTCCCATTCTCACTTGAATTTTTGACTGGTAGACTTCATGGAGCATCTTTGATCTGCCTTTTGTCATGATGCGCAGACATGTGAAGCACGCTTATCTCCATGAGGGGCAGCCTAAAGTGGCCCGAGTCATTCCACTGAGGTATAATCCCCTTTGTTCCCTGCGGAGCTTAAGGTCAGAGAGATTGCAATCTATTTGATCTTGTCATTCAAGAGATAAAAAGAAAGAGGTGGAGTACCTGATCACTAAAACAGCCAGTCAGTAAAGACAGACGTGCTCATTAAAGATGTAAGAATCAACCGAAGTTACCTGATTTAAAAGAGAAAGGAGAAGCAGAAAACGGAAACATTTCTATATATCTTGTTTGTTTAATAATTTAATCAAATCTAATTAATCATGTAGTTAGTTGTGTTTATCATTATTATCTTTTGAAATGTATGTTCAATGCTCTTTTCACTTATTAATGTTGATGTCTCTATGTAGTTGACTTAGGTTGACCTTTTGTTCTTTCTGTAAGACATGAGCAGAAGTCTAAAGTTTCCAATAGACTGTGGCACAGTAGAACAAATGTTTTTGTTAAAATGATAAAATATATTATCTTAACCATCATGTCTGCATTAAATACATCTTGCATGTAGGGGCAAGAGCAGCTTCATTCTTTTATGTAAATTATGTATTGAGACAATTTCATGACACATATGGTCCAGAACATGTTCTGAGATATGCTTCTACAAACCCACAAATCACCCGACTTAAGTCAAATTATATTATTATTAAATTAAATATTATTATATGTATAATTTAAAGCTGGTAATTTACTTTGCCCTTCAAAAGTTTGGGGTCAGTAAGTTTTTATTTTTTAAAAGAAATAAACACGCTTATTCAGTGTAATGGAAATTTTACATTTAGATGTGTTCTTTTACTTTTAGATGTGTTCTTTTACTTTTAGATGTGTTCTTTTACTTTTAGATGTGTTTTTACTTCTGGGTGTGTACAACTTGTATTAACGTTGAACATTTATTTTTACTCATAAGCATTTAAAGAAATATAATCATATAAGCTAAAGCACATTATTAAAGATATGTAACCAAGCTTTTAGAAATGCATAAGTTAAGACAAGCTTGCAGGAACAAAATGTTCTGGGTTATAGAAGACTAAGTAGCAAAGAGACTATGTGTACTCCAAGTGACCTTTTGTGTACTCCAAGTGTGAAAAATACACTCACCTAAAGGATTATTAGGAACACCTGTTCAATTTCTCATTAATGCAATTATCTAATCAACCAATCACATGGCAATTGCTTCAATGCATTTAGGGGTGTGGTCCTGGTCAAGACAATCTCCTGAACTCCAAACTGAATGTCAGAATGGGAAAGAAAGGTGATATAAGCAATTTTGAGCGTGGCATGGTTGTTGGTGCCAGACGGGCCGGTCTGAGTATTTCACAATCTGCTCAGTTACTGGGATTTTCACGCACAACCATTTCTAGGGTTTACAAAGAATGGTGTGAAAAGGGAAAAACATCCAGTATGCGGCAGTCCTGTGGGCGAAAATGTCTTGTTGATGCTAGAGGTCAGAGGAGAATGGGTCGACTGATTCAAGCTGATAGAAGAGCAACTTTGACTGAAATAACCACTCGTTACAACCGAGGTATGCAGCAAAGCATTTGTGAAGCCACAACACGCACAACCTTGAGGCGGATGGGCTACAACAGCAGAAGACCCCACCGGGTACCACTCATCTCCACTACAAATAGGAAAAAGAGGCTACAATTTGCACAAGCTCACCAAAATTGGACAGTTGAAGACTGGAAAAATGTTGCCTGGTCTGATGAGTCTCGATTTCTGTTGAGACATTCAGATGGTAGAGTCAGAATTTGGCGTAAACAGAATGAGAACATGGATCCATCATGCCTTGTTAACACTGTGCAGGCTGGTGGTGGTGGTGTAATGGTGTGGGGGATGTTTTCTTGGCACACTTTAGGCCCCTTAGTGCCAATTGGGCATTGTTTAAATGCCACGGCCTACCTGAGCATTGTTTCTGACCATGTCCATCCCTTTATGACCACCATGTACCCATCCTCTGATGGCTACTTCCAGCAGGATAATGCACCATGTCACAAAGTTCGAATCATTTCAAATTGGTTTCTTGAACATGACAATGAGTTCACTGTACTAAAATGGCCCCCACAGTCACCAGATCTCAACCCAATAGAGCATCTTTGGGATGTGGTGGAACGGGAGCTTCGTGCCCTGGATGTGCATCCCACAAATCTCCATCAACTGCAAGATGCTATCCTATCAATATGGGCCAACATTTCTAAAGAATGCTTTCAGCACCTTGTTGAATCAATGCCACGTAGAATTAAGGCAGTTCTGAAGGCAAAAGGGGGTCAAACACAGTATTAGTATGGTGTTCCTAATAATCCTTTAGGTGAGTGTATGTGCGCAGCTTTGATCGAACGAGAGATAGGCAAAATGTGTGAATTCGAGCAGCAGCTAAGAACAGGAACCTTCAGCAGACATGGTATTGTTCTGTCTAGATAGAATTTATGTTAGACAAGAGATCTTGAACAAAGACGTTTCCTTTTAAGGTAAAGAAGGCGATCTTTTGAGACAGATGCAGCCTACCAGATGCAGCCTACCCAGGATGTGTTAAGGGTATATAACCTTGGCAAAGGGAACTAACCCCTTGCCTTCTCATATCAGATGCTCTCTGTATGTGAATGCCAATTTCTTGCAAGAAATAAACATTTTGATACTTTGACTTTTCAAAGGTTCCACTTGTCTCCTTCCTCCTCACTTTTCGAATAGAATTATTTCCACAACATCAGCAAGGACATATTCAATTGATCAAAAGTGACAGTAAAGACACTTACAATGTTACAAAAGATTTCAAACAAATGGTGTTCTAGTTAACTTTCTATCTAAAGAATCTTGAAAAAAAAAAAAGTATCACATTTGCCACAAAATATTAAGCAGCACAACTGTTTTTAAGATTGATAATAATAAATGTTTCTTTATTTAAACTCTCATTTTAAAATGTATTTAAATAACAAACGGCTATTTTAAATTGTAATAATGATTAATTTTTTCGATTGCACTTTTTTAAAACTGCATTTATTTGAATAAAATTGAAGAAGAAAACAATTTTGGTGAGCATAAGAGACTTCTTTCATTTAAAAAAATGTAAACGGTATTGTGTAGGACCTTCAGGTTACAAGTCTGACTCTTTAAACATTAGGCCACGACGAGTCAGAAATCTCCACTTCAGTAGCACTTACATACACCAACCTTTACAGTTTTATTACTATCTATATTCTGAAGGGTCTTACAGAGGGGTTTCTTCATATTTGCCTGATTTTATAAATTTTATTACTAAAAATACTAAATTTCTTTTAGGTGCATTCAAATGTGTGCCCTTGGGCTGTGTTCACATGCAAGGGGCCTTTTGATGATAATTCTCTTGGGATTCAGAGAGCGGCGAGAAGGACTCTGTACCCATGTGTTGCTTATTTATCTGTCTTGGGTGACTTGTATAAGTTCGAGGGTCACTATATCCATTTATCTGCATCTATATATCTGTCTTGGGTGACTTGTATAAGTTCGAAGGTCAATTTATACATAATTTCACCTTATGTTCATTAAGTGAACATCCTCATGTGTATTTCTCTAGAGAGTAAAGCATATTATCGTTCCTGCTTTCCTAAGGAGTGAAATGTGTTCAGTCTGTTATGATGTACTGTTCTTCTGATAATGAGCTCAGGCCTTCTTCAGCCTTGAAGAGGACTGTTGTTCGTCAGTGTTGTGTGTGTGCGTTTGATGTTCTTTGCAGGTTCTGAACTCTGTGATATACAACATATGAACTCGAAGACACCATTCTCAGACCCTGAAAGGTCACCACCAAGGACTTAAATCTTAGAATTGGGTGACAACTGTTCTGATTCACAGCGATATACCCACTTATCTATCAAAAATGTGTTATTGTTTAGACTTTATGTTCTCTTAGCCAATTAGAAGTAACAGATTATGTGATGCATGTCCTTGGAAAAGGTATAATTGGTGTGAGATTTTGTGTAAGGTAGAGTTGGCTTGTGACCTCCTCGTGAGACTTTGATGCTGGCTCTACCAATTTAACTGCAAACTATTCTTCAGTAAATTTTTACCTATTTGATTGAACTTAACGACTCCTGGTCTTCTTTCATCATATCTGGTCTTGGGTCTTACAACTGTACCCCCCCTTACATGGTTGACACACACAAGTACCATGCCACTTTACTTAATATACATAAATTGTAGTATACATAAAGTGTGTTGTGATAGCAGTCCCAAACTAGTTTTTGTTAATACAGTAAAGCTAATAAGTTGGTATGAGCAACCACATTAATTAAAAAATAAACAAAATAACTTATTTTGATGTTGCAGAGTGATGCAGTGAGATCCAGGCAGACGAGCAATGATTATGTTAGAGATCAAATTTGAATAAGGAATAATAAATTGTTAGGTTAATTTTCAAGCAGACTATCTGAAGCCTCAATGCTATCAATCATCATTCATCAGTTGGAAACAGGTGCATAAACTTCCGTGATGTGTGTCGGCAGCAGCAGCGTGAAATATCTCGGGAGAATTATCAAGTCCACGCAAAGCCAGTGTCATACCACAACATTCTCCCATTTATTAAGGAAGATGGGTCATATTTATACACACAAGATTAGGCAATAACATCCAGGACTAACCCTTTAAGCTTAATTTTTGACATTCTTGTGTAAGAATGCCCTTGTTTAACTTCTTTCCGTTATGTTATGTGCACATCGTGGACACACCTAGACAAAACAAGAACTAGACCTTGGCTTGGACACACTGGTACACTCGCACAAACCCAAGGCACGCACATACATTAGACCGCACATCCAATCATAGTACTCAAATATCAGACCTTACCATACATGGCATGTTAAGAAATATAGTATTAAGTAAGAGCGGTCTAATGTAGGTGCGTGCCTTGGGTTTGTGCGAGTGTACCAGTGTGTCCAAGCCAAGGTCTAGTTCTTGTTTTGTCTAGGTGTGTCCATGATGTGCACATAACATAACGGAAAGAAGTTAAACAAGGGCAGTCTTACACAAGAGTGTCAAAAATTAAGCTTAAAGGGTTGGTTCACCCAAAAATTAAAATTCTGTCATTAATTACTCATCCTCATGTCGTTCCAAACCCGTAAGACTATCGTTCATCTTTGGAATGCAAATGAAGATATTTTTGGTGAAATTTGAGAGTTTTCTGTTCCTCCGTTGACAGTAATTTATGCTTTTATTCACATATAAACATCCCTCACACATCAGTTGTGGTAAACGGAAGCTCAAGCTTGACATGCAAGAGCCATTGAGGTTCATTCTCGTGTTACGCAGCACGTTTGAGCTTCAGCAAGAATAAATGAGGTTCATTCTCGTGTTACGCAGCACGTTTGAGCTTCAGCAATAACCAATGAGGTTCATTCTCGTGTTACACAGCACGTTTGAGCTTCTGCAAGAACCAGTGAGGTTCCTTCTCGTGTTACGCAGCACGTTTGAGCTTCAGCAAGAACCAATGAGGTTCATTCTCGTGTTACGCAGCACGTTTGAGCTTCTGCAAGAACCAATGAGGTTCATTCTCGTGTTACGCAGCACGTTTGAGCTTCAGCGAGAACCAGTGAGATTCATTCTCGTGTTACGCAGCACGTTTGAGCTTCCGCGAGAACCAATGAGGTTCATTCTCGTGTTACGCAGCACGTTTGAGCTTCAGCAAGAACCAATGAGGTTCATTCTCGTGTTACGCAGCACGTTTGAGCTTCTGCAAGAACCAGTGAGGTTCCTTCTCGTGTTACGCAGCACGTTTGAGCTTCAGCAAGAACCAATGAGGTTCATTCTCGTGTTACGCAGCACGTTTGAGCTTCAGCAAGAACCAATGAGGTTCATTCTCGTGTTACGCAGCACGTTTGAGCTTCTGCAAGAACCAATGAGGTTCATTCTCGTGTTACGCAGCACGTTTGAGCTTCTGCAAGAACCAATGAGATTCATTCTCGTGTTACGCAGCACGTTTGAGCTTCTGCAAGAACCAATGAGATTCATTCTCGTGTTACGCAGCACGTTTGAGCTTCAGCAAGAACCAATGAGATTCATTCTCGTGTTACGCAGCACGTTTGAGCTTCCACGAAAACCAATGAGGTTCATTCTCGTGTTACGCAGCACGTTTGAGCTTCCGCAAGAACCAATGAGGTTCGTTCTCGTGTTACGCAGCACGTTTGAGCTTCCGCAAGAACCAATGAGGTTCGTTCTCGTGTTACGCAGCACGTTTGAGCTTCCGCAAGAACCAATGAGGTTCATTCTCGTGTTACGCAGCACGTTTGAGCTTCCGCAAGAACCAGTGAGGTTCATTCTCGTGTTACGCAGCACGTTTGAGCTTCAGCAAGAACCAATGAGATTCATTCTCGTGTTACGCAGCACGTTTGAGCTTCTGCAAGAACCAATGAGGTTCATTCTCGTGTTACGCAGCACGTTTGAGCTTCTGCGAGAACCAATGAGGTTCATTCTCGTGTTACGCAGCACGTTTGAGCTTCCGCGAGAACCAATGAGATTCATTCTCGTGTTACGCAGCACGTTTGAGCTTCCGCGAGAACCAATGAGGTTCATTCTCGTGTTACGCAGCACGTTTGAGCTTCCGCGAGAACCAATGAGGTTCATTCTCGTGTTACGCAGCACATTTGAGCTTCCGCGAGAACCAATGAGATTCATTCTCGTGTTACGCAGCACGTTTGAGCTTCTGCAAGAACCAATGAGGTTCATTCTCGTGTTACGCAGCACGTTTGAGCTTCGGCAAGAACCATTGAGGTTCGTTCTCGTGTTACGCAGCACGTTTGAGAACCAGTGAGGTTCATTCTCGTGTTACGCAGCACGTTTGAGCTTCAGCAAGAACAAATGAGGTTCATTCTCGTGTTACGCAGCACGTTTGAGCTTCGGCAAGAACCATTGAGGTTCGTTCTTGTGTTACGCAGCACGTTTGAGCTTCGGCAAGAACCAATGAGGTTCATTCTTGTGTTACGCAGCACGTTTGAGCTTCAGCAAGAACCAATGAGGTTCGTTCTTGTGTTACGCAGCACGTTTGAGCTTCAGCAAGAACCATTGAGGTTCGTTCTCGTGTTACGCAGCACGTTTGAGCTTCAGCAAGAACCAGTGAGGTTCATTCTTGTGTTACGCAGCACGTTTGAGCTTCCGCAAGAACAAATGAGGTTCATTCTCGTGTTACGCAGCACGTTTGAGCTTCAGCAAGAACAAATGAGGTTCATTCTCGTGTTACGCAGCACGTTTGAGCTTCAGCGAGAAACAAAAAGATTTGTTCTCATGCGTCAAACAGGTTCGGTTGAGCTTGTTAATGTTTGCTGATCAATGATTATTTCTGTTATAAAGTGATCGAGTCTCTTCAGAAAATGTGGACCAAACCACTCAATTCATGTGGATTAGTTTTATGATCTCGTTATGAACTTTTTGAAGCGTCAAAGTGGTTTGGAACGACAATAGGGTGAGTAATAAATAACTGAATTTTAATTTTTGGGTGAACAAACCCTTTAAGAAATATTAAAATATATCTTATTAAAATGTAGCAAATAAGTTTCAAGAAAAGACAGAAAAATAAATCTAAGCATTAATATCCAAAGTATTGTATTTCACAATGAAGTTTATAAAGATCAGAGTATAGAGAAAAAGTAGTAAGACATTTGCAGAAGACAAGGAGAGGAAAAAAGAGAAGCAGAAGCAGAAGCCCTAGTTCCTTCCTGTTACCTTTTGAACCTTGCAACCATTTAGTGATGCACTCAAGACAAAATGTACCCTAGCTGGTCTTTTTAAGTCACTATGGTCCTTGTAAGGCATATGGAATAACTTGAGCAAATAAACTTGAACAACATTAAGAGAATATCGCAGATTTTGCATTATCTGCAGAGATGGAAACAGGATGAAAACATATTGATACAAAGGTACATCACGTAATCAATTCTGATGGGAAAAAAAGGTATTAATAACATGTATAGGAAAAATAATGTAACATAAAAAGGAAAAATTAATAAAAGAAGTGAATAAAAGACATCAATAAAAATAATAAAACTGAATCAATTGGAAACTGAAAATTTAAAAAAAAAAAAAAAAAATCAACAATCATTAAACATAACAAATACAAATTCCAAAATGGAAAAACAAAATCTCGAAGTTCTGATAATACAAACAGAGGAAATAATTTACATAACTGTTAACCCATTGTGTCTGATTGCGTTATCTGTTACAATGTGCACAGGCCTTTTCATTTCACAATCAACCTATTCAAAACATGAGATCAATGGAGTCCATACTGAATAAAAACGTTTAGTTGATCTTATAGAGACCAATTTCAAAAACAGCTTCACATCACTAGGCCAGAGTGAAACAATAGATGGTTTGCTTGATTTCCAATCAGGAAATATTCTTCTCCAAGCCAAAAGGCATGCAAAAGCGCATGCAAACTGAATCAATTTGAATATGAAAAATGTCACATATACCACAGAGATAACAGCTACCATGGAAAACACGTAATCCTAACATGAACTGTTGATGAAACATGCAGAAACTGCTCCTGATGAATATAATGAACATAATACCTGCATGCAAATCCTTTCCCGCAAAAACAATACGGAGAATAACAAGTCCATCTATAGGAGCTTTCTAGAACAAAAGAGATATTTCTCCCTCTTTGCCTTGTTGGCCCACAAATAATCCCACTGACCCATCTTGCATTTACCGACTGCAAAAGTACATTTTGGAAGCATATATGCAGATAACGAAAAACAGATGTGAACATACATATGTGAACATGCAGAGAGAGAGAGAGAGAGAGAGAGAGAGAGAGAGAGAGAGAGAGAGAGAGAGAAAGGCTGAGAGCTGTATTGTGCAAACAATTATGCTCACAAACAACGACACTATAGCCTGACAACATCTCATCTGACCACAGATACTGAATCAGGCAACACGCTTTTCCTCAGGCACTCTTTACTTAAACTGCGTCTAACAGAAGAGTCAATGTTTGAGAGTTGATATTTCTTTGACTGCACACCCACTTTTGGGTTGCGACCCACCAGTTGAGAAACACTGCTCTAAAAAAATAAAAAAATTGCTAGTAGGACAAATATGATTCTGATTCTAAATGATCATGTGTTGTGCAGTCTTTTAATTTTTTATTTATTTATATCATTTTAATTTATTATGAAAATGTGGGAGATTATGTGGGCTATTAATAATAAACCCACATAAGAGACCTGACACTGAGATTAAAATGGGCAGTTTCCGCGATTTGGCTCTATTTAGGGGCCAAGCCCCGAAGGGGATAGCCCCTATTGTATCTGTTAGTTTTCTTCTTATTATTATTCTTCCGCCAATGGAAGTCTATGGCAGCCCTATGAACCGTACATAGGAAAATGATGAAATTTGGTACACTTCTAGTGATGCTAATGAATAGTAATTAGACCAATTTTTGAGCCTCTAGGACCAACTCTATAGCGCCACCACCAGTTCAAAATTTCAACATTGAAATGGTTATAACTTTTGAACCCTTTGATCTAGAGACATGAAACTTAGTACATCTGATTCCTCTCATCATGCTGATCACAACCAATACCTTACATTAAGACTCCGCCCATTACAGTAGTGGCCATTTTGAAAAGTACAGTATTCAATACAGTATTTCTCCAAAATTTGCTCAAATGATCTTTGGACTGAGCCGCACAGAAGTGAGTGAACAGATTTTTTTTATTCAAAGTTATGGTGTCACAAAGTTAACGAGGTCGACCCAAAATTGGTTCAGAGGCTGTATTCAGCCAAAAATTGATCAATCGAAACGAAAATTGGTACGCTTCATCGGAAGTATGCCCTGCCAAAGTTGGGAACAGCGCCACCTACGGGTCATGAGATATGGAAAATGGCTATTTTGGCCAATAACTTTTGTCAGAAAATCATAAATTTGGTATCTATGGATTCCTTGGGTCATGACGAATCCGTGGATACTGATTTTGCCAGGATTGGATGAACCACTTGTCCGCCATTTTGATTTTTGTCATAAATTGCATTATCTTATAAAGTATATGACATATCGGCACCAAAATTGGTAAGGATCATCATTAGCATGGCCTGAAGGTACCTGAGAACTTTGAACACAGCGCCACCTAGTGTTCCAGAGGTATAAGGTGTTTTGCAAATATGCTTATAACTTTTGAAAACATAGGTTAAAATTTGATTTCTTTATGTCATTACGTTCCTTGGATTATGCAGATTCCGACGATATCTCATTTGTCATTTTCCAACAATGTGACTGTCCGCCATATTGAAGCAAATGGTAAACAGTTTTTTCGCTACTCCTCCTTCAAATCTTGCTCAATTTTGCCCAAAGTTCGCTCAGATGATCTTTGGACCAAGCCGCACAGAAATGACTGAATAGATTTTTGATATTCGCTACCGTTCCCGAGATATTCGTCTCCAAAGTTGACCTAGCCTGTGTTTGTTGCCTTATGCTAGTTAGCTTAGCATAATAATTGGTTAGCATGCTAACCAGATGCCATTCTTTCTAATGTGGCTCTTCAGCTATCAGGATAACCATAAGCTACATTAGCATTAAGCTAGCTTAGCATGCTAATCTCGTTAACATGATTTTGTGTGCTCATTCATACACTGAAGCCTCTCCTCAGCAGCTGTATAATTCACGTCCTCTGAGTGGCGCAAGTTGCTAAACCACATGTCACGAGTACCGAACCATTCCGGTCGTGGGTTTGAATCCTGTGTGGGACAACTTTAAAATTGTGTATAAAGTTGTCATTTAAATTCCTTCCGGCTCTGCACTGCTGTTGGTGCTTAAATGCTTGCTGCGCTGCTGTGCTTGATGTACATTTACATGTATATTCAATTTGTGCTGTTTTTGTTCTTGCGGCTCTGCACTGCTATAGTAAGAATACTTTGGTTATTAAAGTTTCTTATAAAGTTTTGAAAGCAAAGTATTTTTAGCTACTTTTTGAACCCAGGGAACCATTGGAGGGCTTGGCCCCTGTGAGGCTGCTTGCAGCTTTAATTATTAATTACATTTTTTCGTCGGATACCATCTACATCGAAATTAAATGACAGCATGCGAAAGATTGGTGAGCGAATGGTAGCTCAGGTAGGTCAAAAAAGACATGCGGAGAAGCGTTAGTATAATGTAATACAATATTCTGGCAATCACAGGCATTCGCAATCGCAGACGGCATTCGATTTCTCAGAGGACCATTGCGTTTGCGGGAAAATAGTAGGTAATTTGCTCTGGAATTTTTACAGAAGTTGTGTAGGAAAAACATGACTTGGCAGATTCAGACGGGATTAATATCGCAAAGTATGCCTGTGAAATACGAATTTCTCTAACGTCCTGTTAATTCAAATGGATTGTTAATTGAATTTGTTAAATCCCAAATGCTGATATTAATCAGTTCTGGGTAAAATGTATCATATTCTCATTATAGAAATCATGACTAAAATATATACACTGCAAGAGCGAAAATATATGGAACCATGTGACTGAGAAGATAACGTTGATTATAATGTGATGGAAGGAGAAAATAGTTACACCCCAAAATAAAGACAATGTCTAATTGGTCAATTGGTCTTTTTTTCCATTGAAAATTTTGTTTCGTAAGTTAAGTTTAGTCACAAAGTCTTAGTTGCAGATTTTCTATAACATAGCTGAAGCCACAGAACGAGAAGAAAAATGCACATGAAACATCTGGAAAAGATCTAGTCAGACGAGAGGGGAGGGAAAGAGAAAGGGGTCCTGACTGGAGACTGGAGGTGCAGGCTAAACTGGAGGAGAGGAGATACAGAACAATAATGACAAAGCCAGAGTTTTGGGGAGACCCCATCTGGAATTTGAGAGAAATTTTTATAAAATGTATAATGTGGATCTGTTGAAGATGTTGTATAGCAGTTTCATTCTTTTGCATTGCATTGATATTAACGACTTCCTGACACATATGGTGGTACGGGACGATGTGTGTATGTGCCCACATCTCAGGGTGTGAAACCATAAAAGCTAGATATCTTTATGTTTTGTGGGGCTGTTTTGCTGCAACATACTATGAAAAGAGGATACTATGAAAATAAGCAACTGTATAAGAGGGAGATCAATTTCAGGTCAGTCTATCCTTGGACTTTTTTGCAATTTGTCTTTTTAAAGAGAGATCTCTCAACAACTTAACTTTTTTTTAGGCAAGAATATTATTATACTGAGAGTGTGACAAATTTTATTTAGAAATATTAGAAGTCATTTTTAACTGTTCATGTTATGTTTCTTTATTAATCTTTAAATCCTGATTATGGATGAAATATTATTTATTATTTGATCGTCTGCTGCTAAGAAAATAAAATAGATTTTATCACCTGACTGGATCTCCTCCTTGCATCACCAACTTAATTTGATTAATGATTTGATTTGATTAAAAAATTATTATTATTTTTTTTATTTCAGCATTATTTAAATGAACAGAAATGTTTTTAATAGTTGTAACAATAATAACCCTGTTCCTGGAACATAATTCATATTTTTTATGATCAAAGAATCACAAGATTAGAAGAAGCCAATGAAAAATGAGTGTGACACATAAGTGAATATATAATAAACCATTGACATATGTTAAAATTAGAGGTAAACTACAGCATTTAACATCAGAAATGCCTGATATATGCAAATGCACATGACAAAACAGTGGTTCTGCCTTTAAATACTAAAAACATACTTATCAAATCAGATATCAATATCAGTACAACAGATATTGGCTTATTCCAGTAAATGACTCTTAAAAACAACTCTTGTTCACTCTAATGTAGATTTGTCATTGTAATAAAAGGAAAGAGCCATGTACTGCTTAAACACAGCCTAATTATTTCTGCTAAAATCCTACAGGGAGAATCCATCAGGAAATGTTGGAGCAAGATGAATTATCCCACCACAGAGCACAAGGCACAAAGCTACAAAACCATGCAGACACCTGGAGATTGAGTCTGCTCTCCCTTAAGAAAACAAATATCTGAAAGCTTGTTATCAGTGTAGACAAGGACAGGCCATTCACACTAGATAAAGGCTATTTCCGAAAACGTAGGAGTCTGACTTGTTGCTTCTCTGCCCTGTCAGGCAATGACTTCACAGCCAGCGTTTGTGAACAAAGGCACCTCACAAAACTTATTTCAGACAGACTTCTGAGGCAGTGTAACGGTTTAATGATCTACAGAGAAAAAGAGCAAGCTTTGGTGGAAACTAAACAAATATTTCTCCAATGTTTTTTTTCTGCAGAATCATGGAAGAATCGCGATCACCATTTTACACAAAAAAATCATGACACTCAATTTATCCAGAAATGTGCAGCTCTTTTCAGAGCATTTGACTGCAGATTGTTTTGTAAAAGAGGCAAGGTGTAATGGAGATTTAGCAAATAAAGTTTTGTTGTAAGCAGCCAGCTGTATTAGATCTGACAGCAGCTGCGTCGCAAACCATAAGTAAACTATAATGCTTTGTCTGTGAATGATGGTTTTACATGGATGTTTTCACAACACTCACACTCACATGCAACAGCAAAGGGGCGTCGATATTGTTTCCTATGCAATGACGTTAGCCAATCATAACAGTGGCCGTTTACTGACAAGTCTAAAAGGAGCCGCCCCTTAAAAAACAGAGGGGTTGGAAACCCATTTTTCCACACATATTTGTTTTTTTGTGTGTGTAAAAAACGTTATTAAAATTATAAATCAACCTCAATAAACATATTAAAATAATGAAAAATAGACATATCATGACCCATTTAACATTGCTGCTAATTACACATTACACAGAAGCATAATGACCTGTGGTTCAGTGAGAGAGCGAATCATCTGAGCCGATTTACTGTGCAAGTGTGTTGTCTGACCAATTCAAATGATTCCGATGGCGTGTGTTTGATTCAGAGCAATTCTGCAATTAGCTTGACTGCTTCATTGAAAAAAAGTTTGTATTATATATTATGTTGCAGAGGGAATACTGCAAAACCATTACTCACCGTGAGAATAAAAACCTGCTCTCTGTGTGTATTGTGTATATCACTTATCTCCCTCCCTGCTCCTTATCTACGCTGGAGACATCAGACATCCTTGAACATTCCTTACCTTCTAGCTCATGACCTAAATTATATGACAAATGATCTAACACTCACGAATAAATTTTGGAAAAGACATTTAGATATTGTAGGGAGTGTAGTGCACTCAGGGTGTCTGTGTTTGGTATCTGGCATCTGACATAACATTTATATTAAAGTACAACAGAAAGTTGAGATGCAAAACTATTCTTATTTTGTGTCTTTGCTCTGATTTTGTACTTGTTTTAGTGTTTGCATACCTCCATTGTCCAGGTCTTGCAGTGGCCACAGCACTGAGTAAGCGATCTGTTGCGGAGAGTAGAACAGAGGAGCCAAACAGCAAGTCGGCTGGGAAGAATGCTGAACCCGAGATCCAAATTCATCCATGATGTACCACACAGGCACCTTTTCTTCTGCAGACTGCAACATCATCATCATCAAATCACAATTCAGGAGCAACATCATATCTCACACTTAGAGATAGATAAAAGGGGTATATGTAGATTTCAGAAACCCTTGTTCACCAGCATCTATATATCTGGTTATTAGGGGTGTAACGATACCCTAATTTCACGATTCGATACATATCACGATCCTAACCTCACGATACGATATTATTGCAATACTCCAAGACATATAATAAAAGTTTAAGAAAAAATGTACTGTTGATTAAATGCTAAATTTTATATAACATTGTGGGTGTAAATGAATAGGCTTGGACAATGGTGACACCAGAATAAATATATTCATGATTCTGAAAATACAGAATTATTTTAGACGAATATGCTTGCACTCTGTCACTGGCTAGATATATTTAAAATAATAATTATGATTTAAAATAATCCCCCATTATTATACATTATATTCAACATAATATATTGTAGTACTGACTCTGAAAACTTCAATTTTTTCTCACAGGGTAATTTTTATTTTGGGTGAACTATCCATGATACATACTGTCACTTTCCACGATACATAATGTTGGATTTTTTCTATTGCGATATATTGTGACACGATATATTGTTACACCCCTACTGGTTATGTGAGACTACTGTATAGTTTGAATGAATCCATTTTCTTTGCATGACACATTGACATTACAGTACAGAATGGCTCTTTCGGCATTATCCTGAACATAATGATTAATTACATGTGTCTTAGAACGGAAGAGAGGATCTCGAGAGCACGAGTAAACATCACATGCTATTGATTTTCCATTATGAGTCCTTCACATAATAATCAGTCTACAGGCTTTCACGGACAACCTAGGAAGTCGGGTAAGGTCTCAATATTTAGGTGGGAGCTTGCCTATGTTCCCACAGCCCTAACCCTAACCCTAACATACCTAAACCTACCCCTCACAGGAGGGAGACTTGTCTGGGATGTAATTGGGCTATCCCTGTACCAGCACAAGCACTAAAACTTACTCTTCATAGTAGGGCTGGGAATCACTGGGTACTTCACGATACGATACGATACGCGATACATTGTTCACGATACCGATAATATCACGAAATGGCGATACTGTGATAATCGATATATTATCAGTAATAACTCACAATATATCATGTTTTAATAAATAAAAAGATTTTTTTTTTAATTAGGAAAATGAATCTCCATTTATTTTTTTGGATGAAACACAATAACAAAAACAACTTGTGTCTTATCAGTTGCAACAAAACAGTCACAGACACTATTTTTGTTTTCCTCGCAGATGATTTTTTTCACTCGGGAGAAATCGAGTGGAATCGGTGATGCTCGCATGGTTGCGGCTCGCAGCGTGTGAGAGGAATTACAAGCCGAGCCGAGCACGTTACGAGCACCTCCCGACCTCCCGATAATTTTTAAACATGTTTAAAAAATTTGGGGAGTCGGCCCGATTTTCACCAGCTGTCCCCTATTGCCAAATCATACACAACCACGTTGATGGGGCTATACCTCAGTGGCAGCAACCATACAGTTGTTATGTTGAAAGGAATGGCTACTGTTCTCTGCTTTTCAACAAATCATTTGCACACACATTACTGAAGCTTTGCCTGCATGCATGCAACATGACGGTCTCTGTGTTTAGCGCGAAAGCCCACGTAATTGCTGCCGGCTCGGGATAAAATTCATGCAGGACAGTCCTACCAGCTGCTTTGACGCGATTATCAGTTAAACTGACTCGCAACGTGTGCAATATCTGACGACCTCCCGAGTGTCCGAACTCGCACCGTGTACGCCCGCCCTAACGGCTTTTAAGATCGATACTTGGCAAGAGCGCATCGAGAATCGATTGCGGGAGTAAATATCGCGAGATATCGCCATATCGATATTTTGGCGCACCCCTACTTCATAGGGGACATAGTTAAATGAGAGAACATAGGACTGTGGGGACATATGGTTGTGGGAACATAGGGCCTAATTTTCTAAATTTTCAGTAAAAAAAAAATCGTAGAAATGTGGGAACATAGGGGCGTGGGAACATAGGGCTGACCCCATTTAGGGAACGTTACAGGCTGTTCACACATTGGCAAAAAAAGGCTATTACAACATGAATTTCTTACATATGGCCCCTTTAATATTTCTCCTTCTCTTACCCCTTGGGCAAGCTGATAGGTTTGGTTGTATTTCCACATGTTGTCCAGGACCAGATCCACAATGTCCGGATCAGGAGCCTCTCCGTGGAAAGGCAGACCCATCAGACTGGCCATACGGATCAGCAGTCCGGGAATCTCCAGCAGCTGCTGCCGGGCGCTTTCCACCCTGTACGTCCAGGCGTGATCTACAAGAAACACACTACAAAACAAAAGAGAGAAAACATTTTCAAAATCAACCAAAAAAATCCAAGCGTTCTTGCAATTGTTCATAGAGTAGAGCATAGCGCTAGCGCTAGCAATGGCAAGGTTATGGGTTTGATTCCAAGGGAGAGCTTGATCAGAAAAAAGTTAATAAATGAAATAAATAATATTAATAATAAATATAGCTTTGATACATTCAAGTCGCTTTGCTAAATTCATAACTGTAAACGCTATTGGAGAATTTCATCTGTCTCATACATGGGTCCAAATAAATGCTGTAATGTTAGAGAAAACTAGGCCTAAGAGTATGGGAAGACAAAACTATGGGAAGACAGAGAAAACAGGTCAAAGAGTATGTGAAGACAAAAACTAGGTCAAAGGTTGTGAGAAGACAAGACAGGAAAAGTACCTAAAAATCATATATAAAGTCATTTTTAAAAAAGCGCATGCACAAGGACTTGCCACCAATAAAAATAAGACATCGATGCAGGTGTTTCTAATCGTGGCGAAGTGACGAGGAGGGGCAAAAAGAAAAAGATAATTATATGAACGCTAATTGGACAACAAACGATAAGAAAAAGATATAAGACTTGAGTGCAGACCATTGTAAGATCAGATGAACAGCTGACATCTCACTTTGTTGAACTGCTCAATAAAGTTTATTCCTCTGAGACCTGAAACTTTGACTCTGAAAGATTTCTTTTAAGACCTGAACCAAAGATCGTGAATTTGCCACCACAACGCATATAAATGTAAATGTAACAACAACAACAACCTTCATGTCTGCACACAAAAAAAAACTCTCAAAAACCTTCACCATGGTAATACAATGTTTTCATGGATATGTACCATTGTATTTACCATAATATTTTTTTGGACAAATAACCATGATGACATGATCTTGTACACATGGTCTTGTACCCCAATGTGTCCGAAAGTTGTTAAAAGTTGTTATTGTTACAATACACAATAAAAAACTACTGCACAACGTCTCTTCTGCAAGATGTTTAGCCAAGATAACATTCGTTTACCACTTTATTCTGAGACATTCGAGCATTTGTGGTCTGTCTATTGGAAACTTATAGACTTTTGACCTCATTTAAACATCAAGTACAAAAGTTCACCCTAAGTCAATCAGCTACATTTGAAACATAAAGATTGATAAAAGAATAAAATTCAACATGCATTTCAAATGATAATAATGGTTTCTTAAAATATGATTGATTACATTTGGTTATAGGCTATGATATTTAAGATCTACATGATTAAATGATAAAACATAAGTAAATGATAAAACATAAGCAATAAATATTTATTTTTATTTTTCTTCATTAATCATTCATGGCATCATTTTTGTGTAAAGGCAGAGAACATGGTGATTAAAAGCGTGCTTATTACTGTCATTTGTGAATTTGTTTGTACCAGTTTGCCTCCATCTATTGCACATTTTGTTGAAGTAATCATTCACCTCAAAATGAAATCACTGTGGTAGAAGTTTCCTCAAAAAACTCTACTTCTGACATAAGACACCTGCTACTAACCCAGATAAATCTTCTATTTTTTGCATGTGCATATTGTAATAAATGTTGGAAATGGAGAACAAATGATTATGAATTCTTATGATAAATCCCCAAAAATGGTATATATTAAAGACTATCTGCATGCTTTGAATGTAACGGATGGAGATGACCCAGAAATAAGAAATGTTGATGTAACAGGCAAGGTTGATATTTTTATGGACGATCTTATGGTTGAACATCTCCAGAGGGACAACGCAAGGAGAGTTCGCAAGACGGAGAGGCGCTGGAGAAGATTCATCGTGCACAGCAGTTAATAAAGATGATCAGACGAGTCGAACGATTAAATAAGAAAATAATACACATTGTGAACAGTTTTATGGTTGAAAATGAAGTAGATGGCTCAAATGAGGATGTGTTGAACTTAAGGGTCATTTTTAGAAGTGTTATGTGTGGGTGTATATGTCGCAGCATGTTTAGGTTTCTAGGGCCACATGTATTTTTAAAAGGGGAACTGTGAACGTCGCTTGCCTCAGACATAGAAAATGTGTGAAACTAGAGAAAGGTCAAAAGGGCAGTGATAGAAAAACGTACCAAATAAAGCTTTTGTGTATGTGCTGCATAAAATGGGTGCGAAAAGGAAATAGATATTTTTGAATATGTGCTTATGCATATGTTAATAAAGGACTAAGATAAGTCCAAAGTTTTACCTTATAAGGGAATTGGCTGTTCTATAATGACAGCCCATAGTTAGAAGGCGGACTATAGCAAGGTTAGTATAAAAAGCCTTGAGGAGGTTTTTTCGGGACCGCAATTCAGGTGAACTTATACATATTTATGTTATTTTTGACTTTGGAATTTTTTTGTCTTTGTATTATTCTGAATCTTTTTCAAATGAAACGAAATCATGTTGTGGCGATTCGTAAAACTTTTTAATTTTTCCATGATTTTTGTAATGAAATATTAATATTGGCAAACGCCCAGTGCATTCGAATCCAAGATTGAACTGGTTAGAGGCACCGCCGAGGACCCTGAATCGACATCTTACATCTTTAATCTAAAGGTAAGGGCAATATTTGATTGCAGCAAATTATGGGAATGTTTTAGAAAGGATCTAGAGGTTACAGCCGGATAGAAATACAACAATATTTATCAACTCTAGACTACCAAATCAAAACCAAACAGCCTCCAGCATATTTGTGTCCTCTCCATATGCACTCCCCAGAAAAAAAAAAAAAATGCTACTCGCCTTTGTGACATGAAACTGTTGTAGATTAGATAAAGACCCTGTTTCCATCTCAGTGAACTTTCTCTTTCCTGTGTGGGTTTTGACACCTGTCACGTTCTGTTGGGTATTTTATATATATAGTGAGTAATAATAGTGTGAGACCGGAGGGCTGGTTAGTTACATAAGAGAACTGAGAGCCCAATACATATTTACAGTCTTCAAACCATGCTTCAAACCTATTAATAGGGCTGGGAATCGATTCCAAAAAGAATCGATTCCGAGGCGTTGGGAATTGAGTCGATTCCAAAGGTTGGAATCGATTCCATTAAGAGGAATCGACTCCTCTTTAAGAATCGTCCTGTAGCCGATTTCATTTGTCAACACAACCACGTCACCTGTAAAGAATAAAGTTCAGACTAAATAAATGGATCCAGTCGTGACACAGAGTGTGGTTTAGGGTAGGATGATTATTTCAGCATTGTGTAGGCAATCAGCGCAATGACTGACCCAATGAAATCTTTAGAATCGGTTGCTGGGCAGGGTTTGATCTTACTCGTTGTAGTTTAGGACAAGAAGAATAAATCTGATTTATTAAATCAATCGACAACAACAATCAATCACAGTCACGCGAAGAAGAATGCCTCCAAGGTATTTAACTTTTTTTTACGAAAACTTGAAACTGTGGGAACAGTGCTATGTGAAGTGGTGTGCACTTCAAAGTCGCGTGACCTACATTTATTGCATTCGCAGCGTGAGCGGGAGGAATGGTTACTGTGGGAACAGTGCTTGTGTGTAGGGGTGCGAACCATAGACGGTGCGAACATTATAGTGGGCACGTGACCTACATATGACACAGACAGAAAAGAGCTCTTTTCGTGCTTTATTTGTGTCGCCGTAAAAACGGTGTTAGTTTGCAGGTGTGCGTGTAAAAAAAGTTTACATGTGTAAAGGCCTAAATAAAGTTAATATGTGTAAAGGCCCTAAAAAAAAAGTTTATATGTGTAAAGGCCTAAAAAAAAGTTAATATGTGTAAAGGCCCTAAAAAAAAGTTTATATGTGTAAAGGCCTAAAAAAAAAGTTAATATGTGTAAAGGCCGTAAAAAAAAGTTTATATGTGTAAACTAAAGGCCGTAAAAAAAAGTTTGTGTGTGTAAAGTGTGCATGAGTCAGTTCCTGAACAAAATGCTTTTAGAATTTAACAGGAATTTTAGCTATAGTTTTATGATACTGGATGAAATATACGTACCACAAATAAATAAAAATCTATCTATCCACATACATAAGTCAAGTGTATGTATACGTGTGTGTGTGTGTGTGTAGGTAGGTAATGTATGTAAAATAGAATCTACCACATATATGAACATATTCCTAGTCTTTACACTGTGTCTACTGTCTACACCTGACGCAGGAAGCACAACGTGACAAATCCCCTTAGTAAATGCCTCGTTCCTTTTATGACCAAGCTGCACTCGCAATACATCTAATAGGAAGGACAAATGGATTTTTTTTAAAAAAGAATCGAAAATAACAGTGAGGAATCGATTCTTGGAATCGATTCTTTTGATTCCAGAAACAGGAATCGGAATTGGAATCGATTCCAAAAAATCCGGAATCGAACAGCCTATTAAACTTCCCTGACTGTCCGCCAAATGACTCCCTGCTGCCCTCACCTGGTGGGATCAGCAGCCTGCAGGCCACTCTCGCTGGTCACAATCACTTTATAACCCATCTCAGTTTGGGGATTGGCTCTGCGTTCACTGTCCTCATCTTCCTCTTCTTCCACATGCATAATCCCAAATACTTCACCAGCATCAAACACCTAAACGAGAAAGAAAATCTATTCATTTACCTCTCCATACAAGTTCAAACAACATTGGAGCCTTGATACTTGGTTTTAATCGTGGGACAGTAAGACTATTATTTAAATAAAAATATTTATGAATATTTTCAGTTTCATAAAAATAAAACTACTTCCAGACGCTGTCAAACTGGCACACATACATTCACTGCAGTGATGGTTGTGTACGTAATTTACCTCATTGGCTAGTTTTAAATACAAACTCTTCCAGTAAAGCGGAGGGATTCTTGCCGCCTTTAAAGCGGGAGTGTGCAGAGAGAGGAAGACCTGATACTCTTCATCCTCCTCTCCGTCCACTTTACCGTTCTGCATCTTTGCTAGTTTTCTTTCTGACAACTTGCATGTGTGCACTGTGCAGGCAGCGGTGCATTATGGGTAACGCTTTTAAAGGGCCAGCGCGTCTGATTTAGTTTGTTGTATTATACTCAAGAGAATTCTGTATTTTTTACAGTCTATGAGAGAGTCCGATCATTTTATGCCAATTTTAAGTTTGAAAAGCGGTCAATAAATGAGGGACACACAGTATAAAATTAATTTATTATCCTTTCAATTTTACTTTGAATTAACTGTAAGAATACGGCTACTTAGTAGATAAATCAATTAATTAATGGAGTTCAAATTATTATTATTGTTTAAATCGGATTTGTAGATTAGTATCCGCTAAGAAAAATTACAATGTATAAAACAATCTGCCCAGCAACAAGACCAATACCGAACTATATTGCTTTATGTATTATCATTAATATAAAATCCAAGTTACTTTTAGTTGCAAATTAACATTTATTCGTGGACTTTTTGCCGGTTCGTTGTTCTTCACAACTTCTGTTTATCTATAAAACGTTTTATGCTCAAAATATTTATTTCTGTTTCGATTGACCAATCAGAATGAAGCATTCCAGAAATCTGCAAGCAACGCTTTAAGTAAGGTTACTTTTTCCAAGTTATTTTACAAATAACCTTTGATAGTGAAATGACGATATGGTCAAAAAAAAATTAGACACATATTTATATTAAAATCACTTGTAATTAATTAAATACATATAATACATTCTGAATTTGTAGCACAATGACAGAATGCTTTTCCATGCAAACATATAAAAAATACTAAAAGTGTATTTCTTCTAAAACTGTCTTGTTTTTTATACACACACACATACACATACACAAATTACATTATTTTATATATTGAAGTTCTTTAATAACAACACATTCTGTCTTTTATCATGTTCAGTACCATTTTTCTTTACAAATGTCACCATTTGCCAAGAAATTGCTGTGAGGGGGAGAGAATGGAAGATGAACAGGCTCTTTAATGCATGATATCTTAAATCAAAAGATTAATGGGCCCAAACGTTTTATTTGATTGTACACATTTGTGGCATGGACTTGTGAGGCACATATCAGAGTATATTGAGGTCTTAGAGAAGTACTAGCACCAATTATAATGTAAACTCTGACATGCATACACTGTCCACATCAGCAAAACACAAGGTACAGGCTGATACAACAGATCAAACTACAAAACACATCTTTGGTTCTGAATAGAGAAAGGCACATTTGGAGATTGTTCAAAATATCACGGGAGGAGTGCTTGACATGATATATTTACTGTCGACGCTGGATTCCAGAGCATTTACCTACCCAAGCTCATCTCTCCCATTGCCTAAATTTGATATGAATGACCAGGGCAGTCATGTATATAGTTTCCTAAGCTGAAAAGGTTCTGCATTGGTCCATTTGCTTCTCATGATTACTTTGTGAGCCAACAATAAAGCACATCTGCTTAGAGGAAGGGCTTGTGTTGTTAATAGGACTGTCCGGTGGGTTTAGAGAAGAAGCCGCATTAAAGTCTCCTGGAAAAGTCCAGTTGTAACTATCAAGGTTGCTGGCAGAATGAAGTATGTGTCCGTTGTAGTTTGTGACGGGCATCTGTAAATCTACCATTGGCGGTTCACTCACGCATCTTTTCAAGGGGGCGTCACTGCACAATAAAAAAGACGACAAGACAATCAAGACATTTTGATTTTGGCTGTTTAGTGGAATAACATTGATCTCTCATTTCTCAATTAAGTTATAACTTATATTTCACATATTTATCCCAAACACAAAATTAATGAACTTGGATTTATTCAAATTTCAAATATTTAAGATTACAGATTTGAAATAAAAAATCAGACGTTCAGCCAACGGTTTGTGACGTCTGAGGCTGAGAGTAACAATTGAACAATTCCTGAGGGATCTTACCTGCTCGTCTCTGACGCTGCACCTTTCCAAGCCAGTTTGTAAACACCGCCTGCTACCTCAGCAAGCCAGCGCACATCTGCAGGGACTTCTGGGATCCACTCCCAAAACCTTTCAAACATGAACAGCACACAGCCGAAGTTAAAAAAATCATCTGGACACAACACTCTGGCATCCATACAGATATCAGCAGAGCCTGAAAGGGAGTCACTGGGCTATAAAGAGTTCAAGTGATGCTCCTGACCTCTGAGCTGCAGAGTACGCTGATTCCACCGGGAGCGTGTACGGCATCAGCATGTAGGAGGCTACGCGCAGCGGCAGCAAACCAGTCACCTGTGCCAGTAGACCATGCTTTTCTCTGCAGGCGTCGCAAAACACTGTTAACACATGCATATAGCATAGATTGAAGTTATACAGTCACAGTCACAATTTAAAGTTAAATAGTACATTCCTCCATTTAAATTGCCCAAATTGTGCTTTTTAAAGGTTCCTAATTTTGTTTTGGAGGTCTCCTACAATATTTTCTATCCATCCAATATATTTCATATATAAAATACATTGCAGCATCACCTCAATTCGCTAAACCCCTCCTTTCCGAGAGCCTCCTCTGCTCTGATTGGTCAGACGGCTCATTCTGGGCTGTGTTCAACAAAACGCCCTGACAAAAAATGCTTTTTTAAACGGAAACGGTGGCGTGTTGAACACCCTGTTCTAACGACACAAGAGTTGCAACTATGGCAGCTGAGAAGGCCATTCTTTGTGTTCTTTTTGAAGAATTTTCAGAGCCTGATGAAATCTGTATAAATACTGCAAAATACGCTCGATGTTACAGTCACTGCCCTTGCCGTCCAGTATAAAAGAGAACATCCCAATCAAGTGAAGGGATTTGTGGAAACTGTGGTTCCTAATTATTGTGATCCAACATTTGCCTCGCATTTCAAGATGAAAAGACAAGCATTTCAGGTGAAGGATAATCCACTTACCTCAGAGACTGTGTTATGATCTATATGACCTTATTATTTTTATTGTAAGTATTAGGCTTATCATTATTGCTGATCACTGTTGATATGCTATATTTTTACTATAAAACTCTTACGACAAACATGTCTTCTAATATCTTCAGTTGTTGCGTATGCAACCGAGCTGCAGCGGACACATTTGTAAACGACTTTACTTGGACCCATTGTGCGAGCTGTCTCTTTAATACCGCGTGGTTTATATATATATATATATATATATATATATATATATAGATATATATATACAGTGAGGAAAATAAGTATTTGAACACCCTGCTATTTTGCAAGTTCTCCCACTTAGAAATCATGGAGGGGTCTGAAATTGTCATCGTAGGTGCATGTCCACTGTGAGAGACATAATCTAAAAAAAAAAAATCCAGAAATCACAATGTATGATTTTTTAACTATTTATTTGTATGATACAGCTGCAAATAAGTATTTGAACACCTGAGAAAATCAATGTTAATATTTGGTACAGTAGCCTTTGTTTGCAATTACAGAGGTCAAACGTTTCCTGTAGTTTTTCACCAGGTTTGCACACACTGCAGGAGGGATTTTGACCCACTCCTCCACACAGATCTTCTCTAGATCAGTCAGGTTTCTGGGCTGTCGCTGAGAAACACGGAGTTTGAGCTCCCTCCAAAGATTCTCTATTGGGTTTAGGTCTGGAGACTGGCTAGGCCACGCCAGAACCTTGATATGCTTCTTACAGAGCCACTCCTTGGTTATCCTGGCTGTGTGCTTCGGGTCATTGTCATGTTGGAAGACCCAGCCTCGACCCATCTTCAATGCTCTAACTGAGGGAAGGAGGTTGTTCCCCAAAATCTCGCAATACATGGCCCCGGTCATCCTCTCCTTAATATAGTGCAGTCGCCCTGTCCCATGTGCAGAAAAACACCCCCAAAGCATGATGCTACCACCCCCATGCTTCACAGTAGGGATGGTGTTCTTGGGATGGTACTCATTATTCTTCTTCCTCCAAACACGTTTAGTGGAATTATGACCAAAAAGTTCTATTTTGGTCTCATCTGACCACATGACTTTCTCCCATGACTCCTCTGGATCATCCAAATGGTCATTGGCAAACTTAAGACGGGCCTTGACATGTGCTGGTTTAAGCAGGGGAACCTTCCGTGCCATGCATGATTTCAAACCATGACGTCTTAGTGTATTACCAACAGTAACCTTGGAAACGGTGGTCCCAGCTCTTTTCAGGTCATTGACCAGCTCCTCCCGTGTAGTTCTGTACTGATTTCTCACCTTTCTTAGGATCATTGAGACCCCACGAGGTGAGATCTTGCATGGAGCCCCAGTCCGAGGGAGATTGACAGTCATGTTTAGCTTCTTCCATTTTCTAATGATTGCTCCAACAGTGGACCTTTTTTCACCAAGCTGCTTGGCAATTTCCCCGTAGCCCTTTCCAGCCTTGTGGAGGTGTACAATTTTGTCTCTAGTGTCTTTGGACAGCTCTTTGGTCTTGGCCATGTTAGTAGTTGGATTCTTACTGATTGTATGGGGTGGACAGGTGTCTTTATGCAGCTAACGACCTCAAACAGGTGCATCTAATTTAGGATAATAAATGGAGTGGAGGTGGACATTTTAAAGGCAGACTAACAGGTCTTTGAGGGTCAGAATTCTAGCTGATAGACAGGTGTTCAAATACTTATTTGCAGCTGTATCATACAAATAAATAGTTAAAAAATCATACATTGTGATTTCTGGATTTTTTTTTTTTAGATTATGTCTCTCACAGTGGACATGCACCTACGATGACAATTTCAGACCCCTCCATGATTTCCAAGTGGGAGAACTTGCAAAATAGCAGGGTGTTCAAATACTTATTTTCCTCACTGTATATATATATGTTGCTGCTGATTGAGCTGACATTTTTGACACACTCACCAAACAGTAGAAAACATATATCAAACCCTGTTGCACACCGTTTCCAGGAAACATGTCGTTCATCCCGGAAAAAGTAGCAAAACGTTTGAGCTTGAACGTGCCCCTGTTGTGATTGGTCTACTCTGCTCTGATTGGTCAGATGGCCCAGTCTGTTGTGATTGGTCAACTCTGCTCTGATTGTTCAGATGGCCCAGTCTGTTGTGATTGGTCAACTCTGCTCTGATTGGTCAGATGGCCCAGTCTGTTGTGATTGGTCTATTCTGCTCTGATTGTTCAGATGGCCCAGTCTGTTGTGATTGGTCTCCTCTGCTCTGATTGGTCAGATGGCCCAGTCTGTTGTGATTGGTCTACTCTGCTCTGATTGTTCAGATGGCCCAGTCTGTTGTGATTGGTCAACTCTGCTCTGATTGGTCAGATGGCCCAGTCTGTTGTGATTGGTCTATTCTGCTCTGATTGTTCAGATGGCCCAGTCTTTTGTGATTGGTCTCCTCTGCTCTGATTGGTCAGATGGCCCAGTCTGTTGTGATTGGTCTACTCTGCTCTGATTGGTCAGATGGCTCAGTCTGTTGTGATTGGTCTACTTTGCTCTGATTGTTCAGATGGCCCAGTCTGTTGTGATTGGTCAACTCTGCTCTGATTGGTCAGATGGCCCAGTCTGTTGTGATTGGTCTCCTCTGCTCTGATTGGTCAGATGGCCCAGTCTGCTGTGATTGGTCTACCGCTTACAGCTAGTGTCAGAAACGAAACGCACATTACCACATCTGAATTTCATGCATCTTCAGCACTTGATACACACTGATACCAACAGTAATGATGGCATCGGTTTTACCATATCAATTCAAGCTCAAGTCCTCATCCTTTGAAAGCGCATGCAACAGCGTCATCTCGGGTCATTGTAGACATTATTTGCGGGCAGCCATTATGCAAATTTGTAACAAATGTAGGTTCATAAGACTGGAATTACTGATGACTCTTTTCAGCAGTTCAGAATCGGTTCTTTCTTTTGGGAGACAAGAACTCTATTTATCGTGCACTTTGATTTTTGAAACTTTGCAGAGCTTTTACATTCACAAACAGCTATTTTACACACTACATGAAAGGTAATATCTGGAATATCTAACATTAAGTATAATTCAGTGCTACCTTTCTTAATGGGCGTTGGCAGGTTATCGACAAGCTGTTCATCCAACCACCAGTGGTGTTTTCTCAAAAGGCGGAGTCTCCGCAGCACCCACTCTTTTGTGGTTTCTACCACGACAGGATTCTGATTGCCTGGGCAGCAGCAGGTGGGAGACGCCTGAATCAGAGCCATGTCTGCTCTAGGACATGCCGCTTGGAGCAAATCTATAAAGAGACATCACCGGTTATCTTCTAAAGTGGTTATCTTCTAAAGCTCATATTTGGCATAACGTCTAAATGAACATTTGAGATACTAAAGATAAAAAGCACTCACTGTTTTCCTGGAGAAATCGGAAGGCGTCTTTATACCCACTCTGACACATCTCTGCCAGCACCTGCCAAACACATGCAGAGACCATGATTTAATTCATTATTAAAAATTAAATGAATAAAATGATGCTTAGATAAATATGAACATGAGTGACTCCAATGAAATAGGAAATAGGGATTTTCTAACTACACTTAACTCTGGATTCATGTTTCTTAACCATTTAAAACCGGATAGAAATGACAGAAATTATCATGGCAAATTAAATGGGTGAAAACTAAGATGTTGTTATAAAATAAATTAAATGATCCAAAATATCCATCAAAGTGAGACTGCTAATCTGACAGTAAATACGTTTTAGGGTCACCATAAAATCTAAATTTGATAATTCTTGTTTTTTATGGAATATTGTAGTATTTTATAAATGATTGATTTGTGTACATCAATACTTTAAAAAAAAAAAATGTATTCATGTGCCCTCGTAATCTTTAATTAAAACAACTTCCCTCCCCACTGGCAGCAACATCTAATCTCTTCTCTGATGACGTGTTCACTGGCGCGAAGGTAAGGACAACCTGTCACTCACATGAGATCTACCAATAGCAAGCCACAATCATCCAATCAATTCCCCATGGACAAAACCAAGTCCTCTCCTACATTTTTTCTTGTTCGAAAAGCTGTTTCACTCACATATACACAACTTCTGTTTCATGTCGACTTTAAGTTTTATGCTTATGTTAAAATCTGAAATTTGGAAATGTACTGTGCATGTTCTAGGAAGACCAAAGGTGCATCTAACAGCCACTGAGCAATAAATATGAGGCATTTAACAGCACGTTTCTCAAAGGCATATGTAAGACGGTGATTGTGTAATTGCATTGCAGCTCAGGCATGTGAATGTGTGTGCTTGGTGTTCTTACTTTGGGCTCTGGGGGGAACAAGGCTTTGCTCAGTCTGTACATGTTGTCACGATTGACTTGTATGCTAGTGTTTGTGAAACGCAGTTCATGGAAGCTGGGGGAATTGTCTTTTGGGCAGATATCACTCTCTCCTGAGAATGGAGAAACAGTGATGGTGTTCTTCAGCTCCGACTGGGGCAGATTATCACTGATTCCACCATCCACATAACGCTGACGAGAAAGAAAAAGAGAGAGATGTGCTATTTTAGGTCTCATTGATCATTCTTTGATGTGAATGAAAAAAAAAAGAATAAATATATACTGTATATATAGACACACACACACACACACACATTCTTGTACATCTATCTTTATGAGCACATTCATTGACACAATGCAATCTCTAGCCGCTTACCCATCACAACTAAGTGCCCTACCCGAACCCTTACCCTAAACCTACCCTTAACCTAATTATAACCTTATCCCTAAAACCAAGTCTTGACCCTCAAACAGGCCTTTAAAGGGGTCTCAGAAAGTGAGGACCGGCCAAAATATCCTCACTTTACTCTCTTTGTCCTCACTCCAATGGTCTAAAACTCAAACTGGTCCTCACAAAGATATTTGTACAAGCACACACACACACACACACACACACACACACACACACACACACACACACACACACACACATTCTGTGGTTTTATGTATCAGGAAATCATCTGGTTCTTGGCAGGTCTGAATATCAGGTAAATACAACCTCAAATGAACAACAACATGACATGACATATTACACTGTGTCATTATTTATTTAACAAAAATAAAGCCAAATAGTGGTGAAGGGGTGATGATCTGGGCTTGTTTTACAGCCACAGGACCTGGGCACCTTGCAGTCATTGAGTCGACCATGGACTCCTCTCTATACCAAAGTATTCTAGAATCAAATGTGAGCCAAAATTGGATCATGCAACAAGAAAATGATCACAAGCACACCTGCAAATCTACACTAGAATGGGTGAAAAAGAAAAGAATCAAAGAAAAGAATCGACACAGTGTAATATGTCATGTGTTGTTGACCTGCTAAAGACCAGATGATGTTTTATTATGTCCTGAAACTTAAAACCATAGATTTCAAAACGGTGTCCTTTCTTTTTCACATGACAGTATATGTATGTCTATTTGTTTTATACATTTATAATTGAACATTTTATGTATAAAATACATATTCTTTTAAATACAGATGTTTTTTTTTTTTATAAATGTAGTACTTTTTTCCAAATTTAAAGTACAAATATTACATGCAGCCTCTCAATTAATGTCAACAAGCTGAATATATAATAATTAAATATTTTGTACAGATTATACAATTATACTTTTTTGTTTCAATATAGAATGTCAAAACTACCCACAATCTTTTACTTCGCCTCTCTTCCACTGTTCTTTTTAAGTTTTACATTTAGAGTTTGACTAACAGAACAATAAAATAATATATATACATTTTAGAACCACTATTTTGATAAAAGTTTATAATATAAAAAAATATATAAAGGAAGCCACCCCACATTCACCAGATCCTGATGACTAAATGATAGCTAGCCAGAACGCAGCACTTTATTGATCCCTGATGGGACATGTGTTGTTTGTAATGAGGTATTTGCAGGCTATGCGAGTTCAGGGTGGGCTGATTCAGGACTGGTGGTGTGATCAGACCACAATACTTATATAACAGCCTTTATAGGTCAACTTCACAGCTTAAATTTACTCAATGAACCACTTTAGCCACAGCTTAATCTACTTAAAGTTTTGATAGATTTTCCTTAATCTGGCTTTATTATTTTTTTAATGCAAGTCATGATTAGTAATTGGCATGTGTATGAGTAAAGTATCATCTGTATTGCCTGAATAAAGTCCAGGAACATTGTTCCATACAGTAACTAAATAATGAACAGCACTGGGCTGTAACTGTCAAGGTAAACAGAGACGAAGCTTTACAGGAACTGTTTGACCTTTCAGCTATTTCTATACATTGAAGTCTCCTCCCCTTTCTAAAGAACAAGTACACAATGTACAGACTATAGAGAGGAGGGTGGTTTATTTGCAGACACACTAGGTAACAGTTCTACTTGAAGATCTTGATCAAAACAATAAGCACGTGTAACACTGTTATTCAGGCCAATGTTAGGTCAGTGTACCCCAGTGACTGAATTCTTTGAAGTGCAATGAACTCCAGTTGCAATGTCCCAATTCTTCCATATTTAATAAAATCCAACTTTCTAGCCATGTCACCTCATAAATTGCCTCATGGATTGGCTGAAGTTAAAAATGACATCATTTCTGTTATGAACTTTAATACTTACCACACCACGGAAGGCAGGAGGGATTAAACCACAATATACGGGAATGAAGGAGCTACAAACAAGAGCCTGGGAATGGAGAGAAAACAGAAAGTGTAAATAGAGTTAAAGCAGTGTTATTTATTAGGGCCGGGTTAAAAATATCGATATCTCTATTTTAATCGTTTCTCATTTTGAAGAACCGATATCAATTCTTAAATCCCAAGAATCGATCTTTTAAATAAAGCTTTGTAGTGCCTCCCATCCAATAAATCGCAATAAACTTTGTGCTTTGTTACTTCTGATATGATCCAAAGTCTCAGAGTTCAAATTTGTCACTTTTATTACGAAAATTAAACAATAAACATCATTTTGGCACTCTTTAATGTGGCGTGACAGATCGCTGTAACGCCTCAGATCAAGCGAAGCCACATGAACTGATCGTCTCTTTCGCTTTACTATTAGTTACAGCACGAAATAAACATGAATGAACATCAGAAGGTATGTTGAAAGATACAGTACAACTTACTGAATTCTGAATCATGTCTCATGTAATCACTCAATCAGTGTTTCAAACCATTGGAGAGACGTCAAGGAAACAGCTTGTAAATGTAACGTAATATTACATTTACCTCAGAAAAGCCATTCACTGAATATAAACTTGTTAGTCAGCAAGATAAATGAACTCTATTTTTGCTAAATATATTACATATTCATTAATCTGTTCTTTAATAATAATATTTTTATGACAGCCATCATTTATTAAAAAAAATAGTAGAAAAATATATGTTATGTTATAAATTAAAAATGTATTATAACATTATTATAAGTTCTTTATGTGTAATTTAAATGCAAGTAGCCTACTAATCAGTTAATTCTAACCTTTAATATTATAGTGATGTACCAACGGGTTCTCTGTAGTTAAAAATATAAAAATATTTTTATTATATGTATATGTACTGTACCTGACAGGCCCCAATTAATCGATATTGAATCAAATCATGAAATTTGTGTCAATCCTCAGCATTTATATACTAGTATAGTATGTATTATGATTTTGAATAAGCTTTTCATTTTATATTTTTTATTTTAATGAGGTTTTTGTTATTTTTGTGCTTTTTAAAAAATATTTATATTTTGCTTTAATTAATTTTTGTATTGCAGTTCTAGTTTTAGCCATGTTAGTACTTCAACTATGAATTATTTCATTTCAGTTATAGTTTCCAAAGTCTTTTAACTTTTTAATCTCGTGTTTTTACTTTATTTTATTTCTGCTTTATTTCAATTAACAAGAAAAAAAACACACTCTAGCTCAGCTAAAGCAATAAATATGAAGTTATTTTAAATTGCATTTTTGCCATACCACGATATTGTTATGACCCAGACAGAATCTGCAGCTTTTTTGTACTTTATTTTGCACTACTTTTGAGGGAATTCTGATTCCTAAATGTGTTCAACTGAGCTCTTTTGACAGCTGAAATTAGCTTAACTGCAATATTCAATAATGAACAAACACTGGAATTTGCCTGATTCTTGGAAACTCCTCCAATGAAATTTAATGACATAATATTAAGAGCATTATCATCATGAGAATTAGTGTGATGTCATGTTATGGCCCCATGAAATCATTTTCATATAGATAACGGTATATAAACGTGGGTTATTAAAGTAATAAAAGTGTTGACAGAAAATCATGTTTCTATGTTAAAGTGATGCCCTAACCTGGATGAGTTCATCTTTGGAGCTGAAGTCCGACACCAGAACATTTTGCCCGTCCATGACCCGTGTAAGTGACACACACAGTCGCCCAGAGGCCAGCGTGTGCGCATCGGACGGCAGGTCGCGATACAGGCCTTCACGTAGCACCTTTACTATGTTGAATGTTGGGTGCAAAGGGCCCAGATTACGCTTCCGTGCCTCCTTGGCAACGTTGATGACATCTTCACAACACTTCTCTACAGCAATGAAAAGAAACGGACACAAAAAGTGGATTTAAGAAATATGAAAAGGAAGTCAAGAACATAAAATTAACAAAAATTAACTGTAACACAGATATTGCACATTATTTTTCATCTTTGCTTTTAGTAATACAATCTCTGATCCTGTAATAAACCAAAGGTTGATTAGCTCCTGAATCAGCTTTCTAGTTCAGATATAACACGAAAGTGAAAGAATACAGTCATGCAGATGATATCACACAGACTTCCACTTTTGAGATTCACCAAACATGATATAATGGTTTCAGAATCATTAACTGTATTGATTATGCATGGCTTGCATGCTTAAAAAATGAAATAAGCTGCCTTCTAAATTCATGCATAAAACAAGTCTAGTAGGAATTGTGTGACTTGGTGACTGTCTATACCCGAAAAAGATGAGTTTAGTAAAAAAAAAAGAAAAAAGACTGAATTCAGACTGAATAATCCCCTAGAAAACTAAAATCAGCAAAATGACTCAAAAGTCTAGTAAGCTGCCTATTATAATACAGCACTTTTGAAAGGGGCAAGCTGATGATCTGTATACCTAAGCACGCCTCAGTAGAGAGCACGGATGCAGTGAGAGCCCCTGCCGAGGCTCCGTAGATCTTACTGGCCCCGCGGATCAGATACGGCGCTTGCTCCAGAAGACAGCTCGAAACACCGATGTGATAGATCCCTAAAAACCCGCATCCAGCGAACGACAGATTCCACCCTTCCTTTAAATCAAACATGACTGCGGCAAAATCTCAGGCTGTTCTTGCTCGCGTTGTAACTAGCATGCCTTCTGTAAAGGTGCTTGCTTGTCTCTGTGCAGAAGGAGTTGCTTGCTGATGTTTAGGAGTTTTGCTCTCGAGTTATTTCGTCTGTCAGCATTGGAGCCAATAGGAAACTTGCTGCATAATAAAGGTAGAAAAGGGGAGTAAGCAAGTTCCTGAATAGGCGGGGCTTGTTTCTTCAGTCCACACTGCGCCTTCTCTCCACAACGTTGTCACGTGGTTTGCGTTACATTCGCCCTATTGTTTTTTTTTACAGTCTATGCATTCGCCGAGCCAAACCAATCATCTTGAGACAATGGCATTGGCATAGATTTTAGTGCAAGTTGCTTTCAGATAAAACAGCTCATTCATGCATTTTAGTCTCGGACTGGACGTAAGCCTATTCTTTGAAACCAGGGGTTTAAGCATTTAATTGAGACTTCTTGTAGTCTATAATTTATATAGGCCTATATCAAATACCAATACTTCATGATGAAATTTAAACTATTATAATTCTTACAGTACGAATGTCTCCAGGGAAAAATCATCCCGAGAACTGAATGCAGCTCAATAGATGCTTTTGTTACTGCTAGTTCTCCAAGTTATCAGTAGGCATTTAAAACACTCTATTTTGATATTCATATCATTAACAAACATTATTAGTCATTACATAATGTTAAAAATAGCCTAGATCATATATCCTGATATATTGGCTACAATATACACTCGTATTTAAGTGTACATGCACGATAAAATGTGTGCTTTGACTGAGAAATCAGTCAAACGTGATATGAGTGCATTATTGAAGGCTATTAAAGCATGAATGGATTCAGCTTTCTCACTCAGCAACCACAATTCTATAGTTTTAATTGTAGAAACGCGTTGTTTATTTACATAACTGATGAAGAGCTGGCGTGCTCGAGGATCCGCCCCGGACGACTGACTGGTGCTGATGCTGAGCATCACTGAGAGAATCCTGTCTATTACATCATCTCTACGCCACCTGATTGGCTGAAGGTCAAGGCGCAAGCAAAGCGGCACGTCTTTACCAAACAATCAAGGGCTGGTGGATATTAAATGCGTCCTCTTCTCCCCAAATCTTTTAAAAAAAATCAATCCCTACGAGCTTTTCGTGCTGTAATCGTTTGAAAGCATGGCGGAAAGCGAGGTGGACACGCCGAGCACCCCGATTGAATACGAGAGCAAATACTTCGAATATCATGGAGTTCGACTCCCTCCTTTCTGCAGGGGCAAGATGGACGAGATCGCCAACTTTTCGTTAAGAAGTAGCGACATATGGATCGTTACATACCCCAAATCAGGTATGAAATCATATAGCTACAGTTTACATGCGCACGCTTTTCCTTCATAGCGGATGCAGAGGTGTTTTACCAAAATAAACGTGATCACTGCACGCCACTTTTTTGCATATTTATTTTTAGACAATATGATTTAGATTGCATCAAAGCATGTTTCAGATAGCTTGTGAAAATAATAAAATGAATAAAAACAAACACGCTAATATGCATATTTATATAGCATGTTTGATTAGTAAAAATAGCACTTCTAGACGATGAAAAATATGTTTACTTCTATGTGTCTCATCAACGGCCTGGATGGCATTGGCGATATTATTAGTTTCAAACATTAATAATTTTCAAAATATTATAAAATCAGCCCTAATCATGTCTGGTCCACCCTGAGAGTCTGATGGCCACCTTACATCTTAGAGGATGAGTTTGATTTAAAAAAATAAGGTGTAAAGTTGCTTATTTTAGAGATTGTGTGATGTTTGGTTAATAAGAATGACAAATCAGAATTCTGGGTGCGTGTTTGTATTGTGTGTTGATGTGAAATAAAAACAGCAAGATGAAATGATTGCCATGCCCACACGTGTTCATTCACTGCAGAGGCGCTGTTTCCTTTTAGGATATATTGCTCCCTCTCCCACGCATGCTTGTCAGTTTACTTGTGTAATAAGGCTGCTGAAAACAGACAAACTTTTTTTGTTGTCCTGCATCAAAAAAAGCAAGTTAGACTGGAACGTGCATATGCATTACATTGCTTTCAAACCTGCTTGCAATTTTGAGAAGCCAAAAAGAAAACCATCCTTGGCTTGTAAACAACATTAGGACAGTCTAAATGATATATATATATATATATATATATATATATATATATATACCATGATTGCACCGTTATAAAGAGAAGAATTGAGAGGTAGACAGACAGCAGTGAGAGAGAATAGGGTCTGAAATGGCTTGGCTCTGCAGAGGATGTTGTGTCGCACCAGCATCTGTGTAATTGAGTCCGGAGAGCCGAGGGAAGGCCGAGCTCTGCTGCGTTACACACTGAAATGTGTGTCTCCAGCGGGGCCGTGATGGATGACAGGTCAACACTGTCACACGTTGCACTGCCAGTCGAATCTGCGGAGTAAACAGACATTGCCTTGTTGATACTGTAGGTGTTGTGGGAATGGGGGAGTCCAACATTACAAGCTTCTTGATACTTCTCAAATAAAAATGATATCAATCGAGATAGTTTGCTAGTGCATAAAGTATCAATTTTTTATTTATTTTGAGTGACTCATTTTGTTTTCCAGTCCAGTGAGAGGAAGTGGCCACTAGGAGGGTCATGTGACCCTGTTGGTGTGTTTTCTTGAAGCGGATTGATTTTGTGAACAAAAATCATTTGCAAATCAAACACATTCTCATTTTATTCATCACTTTTATTTGACTGTCAGGAAAGGAGTAAAATTGATTTAAAATGGATTAATAAACCCACGTCATCGTCATACTGACACATAGACCCTCCTTATGTTTGTTATGCCCTTAAAATCCTGGATTCATAAAATTAGTTCCAGATCTTTAAAGTAGCTAACATATTCTAGGAATCTGTGCAGCAAATCAAGATTTATTTTGACATTATTAAATATAACAGGGAGAGACGTGGTGGGGTTGTATTCATTTCTGTGTGTTTCTGTGTATGTTGTTACTGTAAAAGTTAGCATGCAGAATTTAATGTTCTCTAATCATCATTAATGATGTACTGAATCCAGTCAAGTTCGATTAAACCTTCGAAATATGAGGAACATATTTTCTTTGAAAAAAAAAATTTATATATATATATATGAGGGAAGAATAAACCCCTACACATGGTTAATGTATTTATCTGGCAAAAGTATTTGGCAAAAAAGGCAAAAATCACAGCTACAGGTTTATTTTACTATGCAAAAACAGAATGCATAGAAAAACTAAATGCTCACAGGAAAATCATACATACAACATGATCAGTTATTAATATTTTGTTGGTTCTCTCTTTTTTTTTCTCTGTTTGCATGCGTTCATGATTTCTTTGTATAACAGCTTGGCCAAAAATTATGTCCGCAAAATTTGCCATGTTTCATTGCGTTATCACAAACAATTGAATCCAAACACAACTATGCAATATGATTACAAAATCTTAAACACATTTTTAATAAAAGTTGAAGATGTCAATTTTCCTAGGCTAGACATCACTTTTGGCCTCTACTGTATATGATTCCCCTACCAAAAAACAAGCAAAATGATGTTGCTAGCTACATACACAAAGTCCAACCTAAAAATAAAATGTACACTATCTGTATAACTATTCCAATAGCTGTAAATAGATCAAATTAATGGTTGTAAGAATGTTTAATGGTGAACCTCAACTGGCTATATGTCATTTGAGGTTGATACCTCTGTTGTAGGATATATATATATATATATATATATATATATATATACAGGATATACGTTGGTTATATATATAATAGGGTATACATATAATATGGTTAAATTATATAATTGCATAATATATAATGAACCACTCGCACCATGGCCCCGGTTAACATAGCTATGGCCCAGTGTATGATTACATACATTTTAGAATAACTTGATTGTCCTTTTAAGAGGAAGCGCCCGTCAGAAGGCATTATGTGTTTATTCTGTTAATTAATGAAGTTAATTTATACTTATCTGCTCTCAAATCAGCCAAGAGTAAACTAAACTGCTCGATGAGAGCGAAAGAGACACATTATGATCATTTCAAGGTCATTTTTGCATTATGCCTTTGTTTTGTGCTCCCATAAGGCCTGAAAACTCATGAAGAAATATGAGTTCTGCTGAATTGGCAAAACTACTACTAAACAACCTCAACTAAACGGAAAATAGTCACATGCCGGCCTGTTCTTTTCATCTAAAATGAGCAAAAATAAGAAGTGAAAGAGGACACTGATACGCCTCCACACACACACACACACACACACACACACACACACACACACACACACACACACACACACACACACACACACACACACACACAACAAAGAGTGAGAAAATAAAATCTACTTGCTTATATACACTTAATACGATCAGTCCACAAACTTGCATTTTTCCGGCTTTTTAGAGGATCCAAATAAAACTTGTCCGGCTTTAAAGGCTCTTTTGCCAGTTGTCTAATGCTTGTCATGTGTTTCTGTCTTGCATAATTACTCTTACAATTAATTTGTTATGGCTTATAAATATTTCATTTGTACATTTTGTGCAAGATGTTTTCTTGGAATGTGACATCTTCCTGTTGGTCAGTACATTAAACAAAATATCCCTTTAACATCAAAGCTAAATGTCAGAACAAACTTATAACAAATACATAAATAAAAATAAAATTAAAATATCAGATCTTCACCTGTTATCAATAGTAATTCTGTAGGACGAGTTAAACGGAGGGGCTGCTCCTCATTAGCTGGGATGGTCAAAACTAATAAAAAAAGAAAAGAAAATAATTATTATCACTATATCTATAAAAAAAAAAAGTCAACCAAAGAATGGTTTTAAAATGGTTTTGGATTGCAGGTCAGGCTATATTCAGGCAAATGCATACGTTTACTAATACTCAATTCAGTTAAGTGCAGCAGGCAAAGTCATCTTTTTCCCATCAATAATACATCCGATATGGCTTTCCTTCCTGCCTCTCACACACACAGGCACGAGTTTGTTACAGGAGGTGGTGTATCTGGTGAGCCAGGGTGCGGACCCAGATGAAATCGGCCTCATGAATATTGATGAGCAGCTTCCTGTGTTGGAATACCCACAGCCTGGGCTGGAGATTATCCAGGTAGACTCTCTACCAAAACTATGGCCTTCAGCGTGAGAATGCTGACCTCTGACCTCTTTGACTGACAAACCGCAGTTTTATTTGTTGTTTACGTAGGAACTGACGTCGCCTCGTCTGATCAAAAGCCACCTGCCGTACCGATTCCTGCCCACGGCCATGCACAACGGAGAAGGCAAGGTCAGCTGGAACACAATCCAACATATTAATCATGACTTCCAATCGTTCATCAGGGCCTATTCACACAAAACTTTCTCTATTATTATACGGTACATACCATTGATACCTTTATTCAGCAAGGATGCAATAAAGTGTTTAGAAGTGACAGTAAAGACATTTATAACATTGCAAAAGATTACTGTTTCAAATAAATGAGCTCTTTTGACATTTCTATTCAATCAAAGCATCCTGAAAATAAAAATGTTCAGTTTCCACAAAAATATTAAGCAGCACAACTGTTCTCAACATTGAAAATAATAAGAAATGTTTCTTTACCAGCAAATTAGCATATTAGAATGAGGGATCATGTGACACTGAAGACTAGCCTAAATCTGAAAGATTAATGGTCTGGCATCGACTAATGAAAATCGGCCAGCTCGAGGGGCGGCACCAAGCATGTATTTGAAAATCTCACTGCATGCAATTGGATAACACTACGACCAATCACAACAAGCCCCATACGCTTAGCTACCAGCGGAGCTAACTGGTAGATCAGACTCTTGCCGTCTCCGGTCGGCAAAACAGCAAAAACGCCCTTCTTGCAAAGGAACGATTCGAGCGCCGTCTTCTGTTCCTCTTTTAAATAAAAAGCCAAGTCTGACTCGTTCATTGTAGCGGCTAAAGCCGTTGGTGTTCATCCATAGCCATCTTGCAATGTTTACTAATGACTTCGACGTCACAGCGCTGTCGTCTTCTGTTTAGCTCGCCTCTGGCCCGCCTATATCAGATAACCCAATGTGATTGGTGCAGCTCAGATCGAGGGGCATATTTAATGAGCATCATTACTCGACACCAGAGTAACTCGCTGAGCAAATTCAACTTGTGCTCTCGCGAGAACTCTGGATTACCAGGGTAACTGAAGACTGGAGTAATGATGTAAATTCAACTTTGCCATCACAGGAATTAATTACATTTTAAAGGCTATATTAAACATAGAAAACAATATTACTTTTTTAACTGTATTTTGTATTTTTGATCAAATAAATGCAGCCTTGATGAGCATAAGAGTAGTACAGTTGTGTACAATGGATTGCATTAGTATTTTACTTGAAGAGTCTTTTCATCAGTGATTCACTTTTTGTATAGATTTTGGTATGAATATGCCTTTCGACAAACATATCAATATTTGTCCTCTAGGTGATATATATGGCCAGGAACCCTAAAGACCTGGTGGTGTCCTACTACCAGTTTCATCGCTCTCTACGAACCATGAGCTACCGGGGAACGTTCCAGGAGTTCTGCAGGCGATTCATGAACGACAAGTGTGAGTAAGAGACATGACACAAAAGTGACAGGTTTGCTCAAAAGGAAAGTGTATGAGAATGAAAATGAAAACTGTTTCCTGTGTCTCTGCAGTGGGATACGGTTCCTGGTTTGAGCATGTTCAGGAGTTCTGGGAGCATCGCATGGACTCTAATGTTCTCTTTTTGAAATATGAGGACATGTACAAGGTACCGCCTGCATTGAGACACACACACACGCACAGAATTTCTCCTACCACAGTGTGCAGTTTTTCGATTTTGTTATTGCAAATTGAACGAAAATGTTGCTTTTTTAAAATCTATTTTGTAATTGATTGATTTTATTGCTCGATTGTATTTGTTTGTAGACGTATCAGTGTTTTTTTTTTATTATTTATATACTATTACAGTATTTATGAATATTTTGAATTAGCATTTATTTTTATATTTTCAAGTTTTAGTAATTCTGGTATGTGATTTATATTTATATATTTATATATATAAAAATCACATACCAGAATATATATATATATATACATACATACACACACAGTATAGCTTTCTAGTCATTCTTATTTTAGTTTTAGAAATCGTAGTACTTGTACGTCAACTTCTTTCAGGTACTTGCCAAGGCAACATTTCTAATATTCATTTAAGTTTTTAAGTTTATGTTTTATTAAAATTTATTATTTAATTTTTAGCTTTATTTCAAGTATCGACATTTTTTTTTAAATACTTTTAGTCAACAATAATAACACTGATATATTACTTTCCGCTTTAATTCAGTTTCCTGTAAACTGTGATGCAGAGATGGTAAATGATCTCATAGCGTGTATGTACGCATACCGCTTCATACGATCTTTAAAAAATAGTAGTGTACAGTATATTCAGTCTTCACTATTTCTTATTTCAGGAAGCAGTGCGTTAGTTTTGTATTTTAAACATACCCTCTTTTACATTTGTCTATGTACAAAGAGGCCCCTGATAATCACCCATTATCACAGTTAGTACATTTCATTCTTAACAGTTCCTGGTAAGTTAGATAGTAGTGTGTTATGTGTGTATAGGAGGGGGATCACTGATAGTCAGTCTGCTTGAATATCTTGTTTCCATATCTTTATGGGGTAATGCGATTAAAAGAGCTCAGAGTCCAGCAGGAAAGCACAAACAGACAAACAGAGACACACTGCATGTGACAGAGGCAACAGACTAATGTATAGAAACATACAGATTAGAGCCCGACCGATAAAGGATTTTTAAGGCCGATACCGATACAAATATTTGGTGATTTAAAAATCCGATATTCCGATGTATCGGCCGATATATATATTTTTTTACAAATCCAGAAACGTGTAACAAAACATGAACAGATTTTCCCTAACATTAATTATTTGTAGTTATTTAAGAGTCCTCAGCCTTACTAAAATAATATAATGCAGTTTAAAAATAAACTTCTTTTTTTTTTTATTAACTTTATTGTCACAACAGAACAGAATATATTAAAGTTCTGATAAATATAATGTATATTAAAAATACAAACTTAAGATATGAAACTTAAAGTCCTTTGAACAAAAAAAATCAACTATTATTATTAATATTGACAGTAATAATTTAAAAAAATCAATGATGATGATATTATTATTATCATCATCATTTGTATTATTATTAAACAAGACAAAGGTCACTCCTAATTCTATCCATCTATTCCATCAAGCTACAACAAACCATTTTCAATCATCATTTGCTGCCTGCCTTCTAAAATCTACGACTTAGTGATGCACTAAATACTGTACATTATGTGAGGTAATTAACACATGGTTACCGAGTCGATCATTCCCTGGGATGCGTTTTCATGAAAATCGAATGTAAAGAGTTTTATCTCTAAAAACAGATTAACGTTATCTTATAACGCTAGTATATGGGGCACAGAGTAAGTAAAAGTAAATCGCTAGTTAATACCACTAGCAAGGCTCAAAATAGCCTCACACTAACACGGTAGCATAATGAGGGTCCCTACATACAAACCGAAGCATTGAGAACTTTGTAAGTGTACAGACAGTTTAATAAGAAGAGACTTTATAAAGACAGTACTTTACGCGTTTACAGGCATCATCTTGGAAAACAGTCTCGACTAATCGAGTCACGAATGCCGTGCTACGTTAGATTTCACAAACGTAATTCCTATCGACCAGCTCACTTAGCACGGCGTTCGTGACTCGATTAGTCAAGACTGTTTTCCAAGATGACGAATGGCTGTAAACGCGTAATGTACTGTCTTTATAAAGTATCTTCTTATTAAACTGTCTGTACACTTACACAGTTCTCAATGCTTCGGTTTGCATGTAGGGACCCTCATTATGCTACCGTGTTAGTGTGAGGCTATTTTGAGCCTTGTTAGTGGTATTAACTAGCGATTTACTTTTACTTACTCTGTATCCCATATACTAGCGTTATAAGATCATCTGTTTTTAGAGATAAAACTCTTTACATTCGATTTTCATGAAAACGCATCCCAGGGAACGATCGACTCGGTAACCATGTGTTAATTACCCCTACAGTAACGCACACTTGGATTTCACACGCGTGTAAAAGAAAAGCTAACTTTTATGCACAGGCTAGCTGCTATGTTTGATACTTTTTCTCTATGTCTAAATGTTCACTCCTCGCGTGCCTAACTTACGTTTTACAATGCAGGGACTGGAACTACAGATATGCTAGTTATAAATACAGTAATCATTACTTTATTTAGGCAGAATAAGTTTGTTGTGATTTCCAAGCTCATTGATGTTAGCAGTCTTCCTTGTAGAGTGCGCTCTGGTGGACAAACTATGCAGCGCCAACACTCATAACATGGTTGCAGGGTGTTTCGTCCGCTTTTATTTTATTTTTTAAATATTCATTTATCGGCTGTTATAAAGCCGATACCGATAGTTTGGAAAATGCCTAATATCGGCCGATAATATCGGCCCGCCGATATATCGGTCGGGCTCTAATACAGATAGATAGGACACCATGTTCCAGGAGTCTGTTATTCTTTAAGCAGAGTCAGAGGTCAGAGACTATATGCTGAACATAAAGGATATTATATGGTAACACTTTACAATAAGGCACCATTTGCATAAACTAGCATGAACTAACAATGATGAAACCTTATTGTAAAGAGTTATCATATATTTAAAATTGTTGTCTTCATTGTTTCAACACTTCATAAGTTCAAGAAATATTAATTACATTTCTATTACTGTTTATAAATGTATAAATAATAAACTAAAATAACATAAAATATAAACAAATAGCAAAAGTTGCACATCCATGAATTAGTCGCTTTGCATAATGCACTTTTAACAATTAATTTTCTCTGGACACAGAACAGCTGGTAGATAAAAAGTCAGCTGCACCTCGAGGTCCCTGAAATCATTTGAAAAAGTTAAATATGTAAGCCTATTACGTGTTCATGTATTCATCTGAGTAAGACCAAGGTGTGAGTCATAATTACATAACTGAAAGACTGTCATTCTCTCTTTCTCTCCACCTTTCCTGCTGCCTGTAATTGTTGACTCTGGAGGATCTGGGGACCCTGGTGGAGCAGCTGGCTCGATTCCTGGGCATCGCGTGTGATAAAGCCCAGCGGGAGAGCATGGTGGAGAGCTGTAACCAACTCATTGAGCAGTGCTGCAACTCCGAGGCCCTGTCCATCTACCGGGGTAAGAGACAGACGACAGGAGAAAAAGGGGGCGCTTGAAGGTATAAAGGGGGGTGGCGCAGCAAGGCTAAGGGATAGTGTACATTCAGAAGATTGTTATGCAAAAGAAACCTCCTCAGTAAGTAAATAACTGAGCACAAAATATTAATTTGACATTTTATTACCCTGTGATGACTCGCAGTACTGTTATCACTTGTAGTGGTTTCTATCGTTTAGTAACAGACCGCTAGATGGTGTAATTGAAGAATCAGAATTGAGTATTGCAGGGAGCCGTGTAAAAATATAAATGAAAGATGCATGGTTCTGCACTAAGCATGGACAAGTTTATAAAAGGACTGCCTGTTCCAGGTAAACGTAAAGCATTGGACGAATCTACTTCACAACAACAACGTGGCTACACCAGACGCGAGCGGCACGGCGAGAAAAAAGCAAACACAACCCATTATAATCAGTGATGCTTTCTACACTGGATGCATCGCGGCACGACAAATCCCGGACAGTAAACTGATGCCCCGTTCTATTTCTAACGCAGGCCTACTCCAAGCGCTCACACAACTTTTGCTTTGTCCAGTATAGACAGCCTCATCAAACTGTTGCTGTGCGACGCGACAACCATCACGACTGGTGTAGACACTGTGTTTTAAAGACTAGAAAATATGATGAGACATATCTCGCCCTTGAATTCAACGGTGGGTAATAAAGAGAGACCACAGTGTGTTGCCTGCTGTGCCTCAAAAGATTAGCTTCTGACAGTATCAAGCCAAACAAGTAAAGACGGCACTTAATGCTGTGACACACCACGCCGACGTCAAAGAACTAGCTGATTCACTAAGCTGAACAGCCAATCAGAGTGATCTCTCTCACCGATGAGCTCCGCCTCTGATTCGACATGAATCGGACGAAAAACGCAGACGCGTCTGACAAGAGCCAACCAAAAAAATAAGACAAAAACGTGTGTCCCAGACTTAAAGTGATAGTTCACCCAAAAATTAAAACAAATACTTACCCTCAAGTTCTTCCAAACCTGGTTTCTTTCTTCTGTTGAACAGAAAATATATTTTAATTAGAATATTGGTAACCAGACAGTTGACGGACCCCACTGACTTCCATAGTAGGAAAAAAAATACCATGGAAGTCAATGGGTGCCATCAACTGTCTTTAAGAGACTTCACATCACAAACACAAAGAGAAGCTTGTTGAACTGTAGTACTGTATTGTACTGTACAATGTTTCAAGCAAGGTCATGTCTGAGAGTGTCTTTATGTGGGAGGCATGAAAATATTTTCCTCTAAAAGGGGGGCCCCGGGCCGGCAGAAACGGTTTGGGAACCACTGCCATCATGTGGTGAATATGCATGGTGCATCTTTATTTCTATGGAAATTTCTGTTGCTATCTGTTGTCTTTTTCCTATTATTTTGTTATTATTTAATAAACTTTATGAACCCCCCCCTTTTTACATAAAAGAGAGGATTTGCCATTTATTTTAGATTATTTTATCATTTGCACTTTAGTTCTGTTTTGTTGTTTTCTTGTGTCTTGTTCCATTTTCTTTTAGTGCATGGATTCTTGGCTTGGCATGATGCTGACAACTCACTACATACAGTACAGTAGGGAGTACTTATTATATAAACAGTGAACATGAAGATGGAAAATGTGTGTGAGAGAGGTACAAGAAGGTGAGTCTGGGTGATGTCAAGTCTTTAAGCAATGTTCTGGATCCGATTGCCATAATATTGGTTACCATAAAAAACTCTGAATTGTCAAAAAAAAAAAAAAAGTAAAAAATTTAAATAAAGAAAAAATATGCACTTACAATGCAATTAAACCAAGCCAACATTCCGGAAGGTATGAAGAAGAAATGTGAAGCGTGACACACTTAATTAAAACATAAATTATTCAGTAAATTTTTATTATTATTTGAGGTGTATAGTTATAGTTAATCTAAATTGTCCTTTTTAAAATGGATGGATTACCTAACCTGTCTGACTGATGTAATTCCTACAAGGTCTATCATATAAAAGTTAGCAGCATTATATGCATGATATTTAAGTTGAAAGATTTTACAGTCAGTGCTTTTTTTGAAAACACAACTGAGGAATGAATTATTCTCTTTGGCAATCAAACTTATGCCACAAATGCTGCCAATACAGTTTAACTAGTGTTGAAACCAAAACTGTGAGGTAATGTTGAAATCAAGAGCTCTTCTAACTCTGTTTTCATCTGCTTCAGGTCGTTTTGGGCTTTGGAAGGACGTTTTCACTGTGTCCATGAACGAAAAGTTTGACGGTGTTTACCGACAGAAGATGGCAAAGTCTGACCTGACCTTTGACTTTAACCTGTGAGGAAGCGACACTGGACTATCCGTTACCGCTCAAACAACAAACCAACCAACCAATCACCTGCTGTGCTTAATGTCACCTGATGGACGTTCCCCATCCAGATTTTATCTTTCCATCCCCACCATCTCTTGCTCATCAATGCTTTCATTAGCTACTCGAAAGTTAATTCTTAGTACATTTACTAAGAGGCTTTTTTTCCTCTTGTGTATTTGCATTAACATTGCATCAGCAGTGCTAGTCCGAAGTGTAAGCACAGTGCTTGTTGCGTTTGCACATTGTACAGAGCTATTCCATATCCCAAAGGCGCTTATGAAATGTGTATTTATTAAAAATTAGAAATTAAAATGATTTAGACTATATTCTATATGCTAAAGCCCTTACGACAAACTCTCAGGAGGATTCTTGAAATCATTGGCTAATAGATGCACCAAATATGCAGTCATCCAATCACAACTCAGGTCGTGAAAACCTGAGCCTCATGATGAATGCTGATTGGCTACTGGCCAAAAGATCTTACAGTATGTGTGGAATGTCATTTCGCTTCTTCTTGTGCACCTCTCTTAGTGGCTTCTAGATGGCTTTGACTTATATGGTATGTATAGTATGGCTATTCATTGATACCGTAACGAAAGGTAATTCACATGGTTATGTTCACTTGATTACATCTATATTTTCATTTTTGAGTGCATCACATCTATTTGCATCATCCCCAGGATCATTCACATGAACATACACTCTGTCGAAAAGTAGGAAGGGGATCTTTTTAGAACATTTCACATCAGTTACATGCATATCGTAAAATAATGCATCAGAAGTGTTGTTATGAGCAGATATGAGTTTGTATTTCATCATTATGTTTTGGTCAAAAGTATAAAAGATGCGCAAGGTGAACTCAGATACCAGCACTCATAACAAAGTGACTCACATATCCAACAATTGCTGAGTTCAGAATGGAATACTAACATACTATACTGTAGCCTACAGTATGCTATTGTTAAAAAAATAGTATGTATGCATTATGCCACTAAATAGTTCAATCAGTTGTCACATGACCTTATTAAGCGCATGTTTAATTCAGAGAGCGATGGTTGTGTCAGAAAATAAAATGACTATTTTGCATTTTTGATCCCAAAAATCTCTTGGCATTCTGATCATATAATGACACGATAACATAGATATTACATCTGGTTCAATTAAAGGTTGAGTGCATTTTAATGTGGCATTATGTTTTCTAGTTTCAGCCATGGAATAAAAAAAACAACAACATCATTTAGACTTTTTATCTCATAGTTATATAGTTATAGTTTTTTTCTCTTGCGAGTTTTATTTTCTCACAATTTTTAAATTTTTTCTTCGCAGTTGCAAGTTTATATACCGCAATTCTGTCTGTTTTTCTCAGAGTTGTGAGATGTAAACTCACAATTGTGAGCTATAAACTCCAAATTGCAAAATATAAACTCACAATTCCCAGAAAAAGAATTGTGAGATAAAAATTCACAATTGACATATTTTATATGCAATGGTGGAAACAAGCTTCCATTGTTTTCTGTGCAGTGTGCGCTAATGCACATTTGGAAAAAGCTAGTAGGTAATCCGATATTTAATGCATACAGAAAATTTGCATACTGCGCACACTGTACTGTGTACTATAGAAATAGTAAGAGTAGCATGCTAGTATGCTATTTAGGAAATAGCACATGGCTGAATTTGAAATGGCACACTAGCATACTCTCTCCCCATATAGCAAATAGTATGAGTAGTATGCTATTCCGAATCACTTAATTCAGGAAGAGAACAGACAGGAGAGAGGCTGAAACCTCACATCCAATCAGTGTAACTGAATTTATTCCTCTACACCATTTTCTCTTCCTTCACGCTCATACTCCCTTTCCAGTGCTTATTGTCTCTGGTATTAGCCTGATTCCCCACATCTTTACTGTGTGGGTCTCAACCGAAACTCATTGGCTACTATCAACATGTCCTGCTCATTCTGCAGATTTAGACTGCTATGCTGTTTTATGTAACTCAACACATTGTTTTTATTTTTTGTCAGTCTTGCTTGCTGGTTTATTAATAAAGTGACATCTTCAGGCCTTGGAGTTCAGTTTGCCTACTGCTTCTTTTCTTGCCAAGAGCGTAAATACAACGTATCAGTATTAAAAAGACGGCTAACACAGCGGCTTAAATCTAAGATGCTGGATTAACAACAGTTGGAAACTGAAGCATGCTGAGTACAAAGAGGTTTCTGAACAATCACAGATGGCACCAAAGGACAAGTTAAGTTCCTATGGCAACAAATCAGTGCCTCTGATACACACATGTGTCCTTTAAACGCCAATCAGGTATTAAAAAGAAAGTTTGTATTTTATAATTGTGCAACTTTGTATTTTACTGTTACACCATTGCATGGTCTCAGGTAATAGTGCTATTAAGAAATAGTTTGCTCCCAATTAACAAATAATCATTTGAGGGTGAACTCCCTTTAACTTTACAAGAGACAAAAGTTACAAGCTTTACCCTCATAATGCATTAATAACTGTTTTTACGGTTACATTTCTGGGTCCGTTTGGACCTGGTGGAACATAAGCTTATAAAACAGTCATAACTTATTATTTTTCTATTAAAATCATATTGTATCTAATCAGAACCTTCTCATTAATGAGGGAATGCACTTTTGAATGTTACCATGTTTTTACCATGCTATTACTTTATTTACCCCCTTTTTATTAATTAAACAAATTGAGAACTACAGCAAAAACTAGTGTCATGTAAGAAAATAAATATTTTATTTATTATTCCTGAGAATTTTATCATTAGATAGATTATTAAAATTATACCGGTTGATTTGAGTATTTTAATTAATTAATAATTCCCTCCTATCACTGCATTGATCTTTAAATTTCATTCATATGGTGAATAACCTGAAGACTTTGAAATTATTGCTCAAACATCATCTTCTCATACATGCCAGATGCATGCAAATGATATAAAGAAGGCTCCATTTATGCATCTCAAAATATATTAATAAATCCCACAGCATTTATTAGTAAAAGACCACAGTGCTCACCCATTAGTGACTAATGATTGGTGATCACTAGAGGGCAGTGCAGTCTAAAGGCAGAAATATTGCAGAAACATTTTAAAATTGATCTTTTATTCTTTGGGGCATTCTATGAAACAGGTGTTCTGTTTTCCAGCTTGATAAGGTTGTTGGTGCATTTTTTTTGGTAAGATTTTCAACACGTAATTAATAATCTGCATTGTGCCATCTTAAGCTAAATTAAACAAACATTGTCATCTTTATTGGGATATAATTATGCATTCAGAAGGTAACATTGATGACAGTTTCACGGTTTAATTTGACTTGCTCAAGATGGTGAAAGGAAAAATTGTCTTAAAGAAGTTATTATATCTCCTTTTTAATTTTCAGTTTTAAAGTAGATATTTTACAAAATCATGGTAACAGGAGTGACATTTTAAGATGGACATCTACTAAAAAACAAACAAAACAAAAACACATAAGGTTATTTAAAAAACGTTGTCCTCTGGGAGAGAAAGTTAGTAAAAAATTCACTCATTATTATTCATTTTTCCCCGGTTCTCCTGTTGGAGCCGTGCAGAATAACAGAGAATGTGTTGGATCCAGGACTTCTCTCCCGATGGAATCTGCACATGTATAACTGTCAGCATGTCTATCTGTATCTGTAACTCAGGAAAACACACTTATTGTAAGACTGCAAAGGCATTGACAGCCCTGGGCTTTGGGGGTTAAAATTGTTCTTTTTCTTCTGAAGGAGATGCTTTACAGACTTTTCTACAAGTTCTACTGCAGCTGAAAGTGCAACTAAGGAAGTGAGAGAGAGAGAGAGAGAGAGTGTGTGAGAGAGAGAGAGAGAGAGAGTGTGAGTGAGTGAGTGAGTGAGTGAGTGAGAGAGAGAGAGAGAGAGAGAGAGAGAGAGAGAGAGAGAGAGAGAGAGAGAGAGAGAGAGAGAGAGAGAGAGAGAGAGAGAGAGAGAGAGAGAGAGAGATTCTGTTTGCTGTGTCAGTCTGTGCAAGCACCCCTGGCTGCCCACTTCTGCTCTCTCCACATCAATTATGACTACTGATATCTTAAGTTAAGATGGGTTGTATATAATATAATAAACTATTTGATGTTTATTTTAACAATTCTTAAAGAATATGGTGTTATTATTTATAAGTGTAACATGGTCAATGGACCAATGGACCAGATATATTAATCAATACCTACAATACAATGTATACACACACACATATATATACATATATATCCAAACATGACAATAAAACTCAGTAGAACCCTTGTAATATCTGCTGACAAAGTTGCTGCTTAGAAAAAATAAGTTTAACAGATATTATTCTAGTGGCAATATAGAACATATATCATCTTCATACACAACTGATGGCTCAGCATGAACCACTCACCTTAATCCACTCACTTATTTCTAATAATAAATCATGTATCTGTTCACATTTACAACACTACGCGCATTATATGAGACAAGAGCACATGGCCTGGTACATGTAGATCTAGAGAGATGTGTTGACATTGGAAAGCAATGCTTAAAACATTACAATGAGGTCAAATAAACTAAAAAAAAATTTTTTTTGTTATTATTCAGTGTTGTCATTCTTGAATATGACTATAAAATGATGTACTGAATTTATAGCACACTTTTATTTTGACTGTAATTACTTTGAAAGGATGAGAATTAATAAAAAAAATGTTTTACGAAAATATGCAGCTTTTCATATATATATATATAAAAAAAAAATATATATTATTCCAAACATTTCCATATATTATTTATAGCCTGCAGAATATAAAACCACTTTACCAATAGGCCTATTAAATAGACAATAGATTAAGTAGACTATTAAATTGTCCTTTACTTGAATTGGCCCTACAAGATAAACAATTAATTTTTTTCTCCTTAAACTGATCTTAAGAATACCGTGGCAGACGGAATGAAGATTACCAAGTTAATTGTTCATTTAAGAACAATCTGGACTGGTTATAAGTCCCCCACTTATGCTGAACACATGCACACGCACACACACACGGTTTCCTTTCTGAGGGTGACTTTTCCTTCCTATAAATTACAACTGGGCTAAACCATATTGCAGAACATCTTATTTGCTCCCCCTTAAGGTGTCAAAGACAGAGAAGAAATATTTCCAATTATGCAGGTTCAGGTGTGCAATAATTTCCCTCATCCAACTGCACTAGGCAAAATGTAAGTGCAAGAGAAGAGAGCGTGTGTTTAAGCGGTGCGCATCAGTGTCACGTCAAGTGTGTGTTTGTGAGATTCTGCCGCGGCTCTGCTGCGCGGTCATAATTGTCTTTCTGTACGTCTTTGTTCCGTCTGGCCGCCTCCATTTGACAGTTTGACTGCTCGCTTCAGTCTGCCTCTCCATACTGATGTCCTCCATAATATCAGCCCTCCTCCCTCGTCTGAGGGAAGTTGGGGAAAGTTTACTTTACGGGCCCGTATCCTCCTCGCTAACGTTAACAGCTGCTGTGCTCCTGACATTTTGATGCGCCTTATTGGAGACGCTTTGCGCTTTGGGAATGACACGCCATTGGCATCTTGTTTCAGCCTTTATTATTATTTCTTTGATTTTTATAGCTCTCTCTCATGCTGTCGGGCACTCTATAAAGATTGAGAGCTGGGCGCACTTCTCCACTGATCAATTATTTAACATGCAAGTCATTGCTATAGATGAGAAAAGAACACACATGTGAATAATCGTGGGGGGACGGTGGAAGAAAAAGAGAGGGAGCAAGAGAGTTTATCGTAGACAGAGAGAAAAAGGGTGAATAAATGTCCAAGGAAAAGGCACTTCGACTGTGGATCTCATTGGGTGGATCGCCACCCCAAAATCTGCTCTGGGCTGTGGACAGAAGGGGAAAGCAATGAACATAAAAATAATAAAATGCAACTAACAATATAGATATGCATAGTTCAGACAGAAAAATAAATAAGAGGAGAAAATGCTTCTCATTAGCCTGCTTTAAACGGCAAGGTCATGGGTTCGGTTCCCAGGGAATGTATGAACTGATAAAACTAAAAAAGTATGTCAAATGTATGTGAATCTTTGTTGAGGTCATATGTCTTTCAAGTAGTTTTTGCACAAATTATTTCAGTAGCTTAAACAGTGGAGCTAACAACGACAAAGTCATGGGTTCGATTCCCTGGGAATGCATGAATTGATAAAAACGTATGCCAAATGCATAAATGTAAATCTTTTGTTGTTGAGGTCATAGGTCGCGCAAGTAGTTTGGCACAAATTATTCCTGTAGTTCCAACAGTAGAGCTAACAACGTCAAAGTCATGGGCTCGATTCCCAGGAAATGCACGAACTGATAAAGCTAATAAAAACATTTATGGCAAATAATATAAATCTTTTGTTGTTGAGGTTGTGCAAGTAGTTTGGCACAAATTATTCCTGTAAACAGTGGAGTTAAACAATAGAGTTTCTACGCCAAATTCATGGGTTCTATGGAAGCTTGTTTCTGCCACTGAATAATAAATAAATAATAATAATTGCGACTTTTCATCTCACAATTCTGACTTTTTTTCTCACAATTGCGATATATCAAGTCAGAATTGTGACTTTTTTTCTCAGAATTGCGAGATATCAAGTCAGAATTGTGAGAAATAAAGTTGCAATTCTGAGAAATAAAGTCGCAATTGGGAGATATAAAGTCAGAATTGCATGATACAAAGTCGCAATTGCGTGTTATAAAGTCAGAATTGTGAGATATGAACTATTCTGAGGTAAAAAAAAAAAACGGTCTTTTTTTCCTTAGAATTGGACTTTATATCTCACAATTCTGAGAAAATATGTCAGAATTGCATGATATGAAGTCGCAATTGCAAGAAAAAAAAGTCAGAATTCTGACTTTATAACACGCAATTCTGACTTTATAACACGCAATTCTGACTTTATATCTCACAATTCTGACTTTATAACACGCAATTCTGACTTTATATCTCGCAATTGCGACTTTATTTCACGCAATTCTGACTTTATATCTCGCAATTCTGAGAAATAAAGTCAGAATTGCGAGATGTAAACTCGCAATTGTGAGATAAAAAGTCACAATTATCTTTTAAAATGTTTTATTTTGTGGCGGAAACAAGCTTCCATACGATTCCCAGGGAATGCATGAATTGCAAAAATGTAAACCTTAAATGCAAGTTGACAGATGCCAATACAGACAGGATGCATGATGTTTGCATCCTTGAAAATGATCAAGACTTCACATGGTAAAGAAAACATGACCCAAAGTACAATACAGGTTCACTTGCACCAAGAACAAACATGGTTTGCGCGGTTTGTGCAATATTAAAACATTCAAATGTGTTATTTAAGGATGATTTTGTTTACTTTTGTACGATAATTTTAGACCCATTTTGGCTTGTCACTTGATGTCCAATCTAGGTCCCCAAGCAAACCCAGTAGAGAAGCATCATACTAGAGTAAAATGAGTGTTAATGCATTGTCTTGTCAGTCCTGGTGCATCACTGAATGGAAGAGAGGCTTCAGTCAGTGCCAGATCTGCCATCTGCCGAAGTCCTCTGTGAATGCGCTAGTGTTAAGAGCCCAGCCCGGGCTCCATTAGCCACACACACACACACACACACACGCAGTAGATACGTGTTAATGAAAAACTATGCGCTCTATTATAGGACCCACTCTGACTGACTCTTCAGGGACTTTGTGCGGTGGATTAGAGCATTTTCAGGATGTAGAGCGCTTCATAGGAGACTGTGCTTTGATTATGCGTGACTGAAATAGGTGTCTGCTTGCGTGTGGCATGCTTTGCTTACTGTGCAGCGTGTGTGTTTTGAGGTTGAAAGTCCTGTCCCTGAGCAACCCTGCAAAAACAAGAATTCCCATGTGAGGCCACTTTTAGTGTTACTCAAACTTCCTACTTTTTACTTCCGCTCTAGGATCGCACAATATACACAGCTTTAAATCAAGACATGCTTTTAAGTCAGTTAGGAAGTTAAATGTGCACTCAGTCATCTTAGACATCTAGTGACGTGGATGCAGCATCAGGCAAAGACAAACAACGCTATTTGCAGTCAGCAGTGACTAATTTATTCTGTGAGCGAAAGTGTCCAATAATAAAGGGGTTATTGAGATAAAATATATTTAGATGGTCACATGATCATGTCAGCCCCCATGAGGAGACCTTTTTTAGGCTAGTGTCATGGCTGGAGTCTTCATCTCATGTCTTATTACTGATCAAAAGCACTATTCAAAACATTTTTTTATTATTTTTTTTATTATATTTATTGTAGCATTTTCAGATTTTCAGACAAATAGACAATACAATCACAGGACAGGACCAAACACATCCAAAAAGATTCAAGTTTGCAGATAACCACATCACCAGGCACAGACAAGGAAGGTCAGAACAGATTTTTGCCTAGTGTGACATTATAGTCCAGGTGAGATTGTACTATTCAAAACATTTAATGAGAAAAAACTGCAGCTTTAAGAAAAACTGCTTCCACCGTTTTATGATCAATATCAAATTCAAAAGAGACATTGGAGATAATCTATACTTCATACTGACTGCTACTAGTCAAATAGGTTGACCTCTGATCTGTTTCTGGCCCCCCAAAAAAACAGTTTATAAACATATAATTATGATTTTACGTGACAATACAACCTCACTTTGAACCACACCGTTTAATCTCCATGGAACAAGTTCAATTGTACAGTTGGTAAAATCATTTCCTGCAAATTACGAATTAATTTAGAATAAAAAAAGAGCGTGACTCGATTATCAAATAGCATTTTTGTGTCTCGGTTATTTTTATTCAAGGGCTAAATGCATTAATCTGCATCAGGCAGAGTGAGCCAGGAAGCGTAGGTGGTTTAAAATAATGCATTCCTACTTTGTTTTTCTTTGTTCATGTTCCCGATATTAAGTAGGTTGTTTGTTCGCCGCATAATGAAATTGAGAAATTTACTAAATTAAATCAAAGTAGGCAAATTAGACCTACAGAGACACTCTTTCATTCTCCTTTTTACCACCTTCCACTCGTTCTGTCTCTGTTTATCCATTTTGCATTCTTTTTTCCCAATCCCTCTTTGAACCCCTTGTTCATTCTCTTTCTTTGTTCTTTTTCGTTTCTTTCCAAACAGCCTCCTCCCTCTTTTCAGAGTTTGTGTATCTGTAACACCACCTTCCTCTCCACCACCATCACATTTGCAGAATGAGCAATAAAACAGACATTTGCATTTATCCACGTTTACCTAGATAACTAAAGACATTCAGTAGATTTCCATTGTATTTATATAAAGCTATAGTTATATAAAAATCGAAATAAATACATTTTTATATATCAAAATCATACTATAAAATACCATTTTATTTTATTCAATTTTATTACAAATGAAATGAAATTATGTTATATTATATTATAGTCTTTTTTTTTAAATCTCCAAAGTCAATGTGCACAAAGTAAGCTTTGTGATCTACCAAAAAATCCCAAAGAATTCAAACAACAATTCCTAGTGGTTTTCCAAAATTACCACTTTCACTGGCCACAATTTTGACATCGATACCATGTGGAAAAACTGCAATATAGATATTTTTTATATAATCTCATAATTTAGCAGCAGGTCTATAAAGGCTGCTGTCACTTTAAGACCTGACACACGGATACAATACTGTTATGCATTTTCTTTCTCAACTGTATACGTTCACTTAAAATAAAACTGACTGCGTTTACGTGAGCAAGGTAAAAGGCAAGGTAAAAGAACTCAATTTAATACTTGTAATCAATTTAAACTTTTTTAGTTTATTGAGTTTCACTTTGGGTGTGAGCACAAAATCTGCGGGAATGACTAAAATTATGCGCAATACGTGAAATCCCACACCGAAATTCATGCCCTGTAACACCAATAATATTCATCCAGACCAAATGAAACAAGTGAGTTTCATTTGGAAGAGGTGTGTTTGTATATGTCAACTTGCTGTCGGAGAGATGAGAGAGAGAGAAAGCGCAGCTGAAATCATGCATCTGTTCTGCAGAAAATGAGTATTGGAAGCGTATCAGATATTTTTGACAACATTTATTGTTTCCGATGACTTTTTAAAAGACTACAATTGAAAAAGTATTTATTATATATAAAATTCAACATGCCAAAGTGGCTAGTAGGAGTGACTGTGTGACACGCCACTGCTGAAATCACCCGCATTTGGTGGGCTGACGGGTGTTAATATCAAGCCCTGCTTTCCAGTATATGTGGTGATTATTGTTAGAAGCAGTGGTGTGATGCTTAGAACAGCTGTTCAGGCTAATGACTGATGTGCTTAAACACATACACACACTCAAGTGATAAAGCACTTCGTCACAGATGCTTCCTCCTCCACGCTGGCGTCAGTTAGCAATATTCTATGAGGAAAGTAGTCCTCCACCTCAGAGACAGAGTATTGATACCAATATTGTGTCTAACACTCACTTTAGTCCCCTCTTTTTCATTTTCTGATTTCCCACCTCATTTGGGCTTTTAACACAAGTTAAAAGTCTAAATAAAATTGACTGTATTTACTTTCTGAACACACACTCTTGGTTTTATGGTGAAGAACTTTTTGTTTAAAATGTTTTCTTTTCATCTGATGTCTCAAAGTCCTTTTTTTAAACATCTTCTAGCAACTTATTTTTTCACATCTCCCTTTCATATCAAGACTTTTCACTATCCAATCAAATCAAGAGTCAACATCAAGCCCCGCCCCTTTTCCCGCTCTCTCACTAAATATCCTGTTTCACTCAGGAAATTCTGAAGTAAAATTGGTTGTGAATGCAGTTTCTTATGGTCATTCTTAACCCTGACTTAAATCTCTGTTTAGGTTTCAAACTTTTCATATTTTCCCATGGGCAAGTGTGAAATATTGCTTCATATTGTTTAAAAAAGGTTAGGGTTATGCATAGTGTAAAAAGCCTACAAAAAGAGTACAAGTGGCAATATGCTTAAAAGAACGCTGACTTCAGTTTATCTGCTGTAACATAACATAAAACATATAAGATAAAACATAACATCTTAAGACAAAATATATATAATAACACCATAAGACAAAAAATAACAAGATAACGTAAGTTAATAATAACATAACATAACATATATCATAGCAACATCACATAAAACATTAACTAACTGACCGATCAACCGTCATAAAACAACATAACACATAACAAAACAGCACATAATACACAACATAACATAAAACATAACATACTATAAAAATAACATAAAACATAACATGACATAACACATAACAACATATAACATAACAAACACTTCAACAAGCAGACCGATTAGCCGACATAAAACATAACACATAACACAAAACATAACACAACAAACAGACTGATCAGCCGAGCATCATTGCCTGTATAATTTATTGTGACAGTAGAGGTTATGTAGTTTCTCTTCAGCTCTCTGTTGCATTGTGGGACTCTGTGTTAACAGACAACACAACAAGTCTTTTCTTTTGTGTCTTTGATGCTCGTAGACAAAAAAATTATTAAATCCTTGGTGGATTTTAGAAGAGAAAAGACAAGGAAAAAGAAAGTGAGGATCTATTAGAGGTTGCGTAAGCTGCAAATACACACATTTTGTCACAGATGCCCTGTACCCTTGTTCCTGTTTAATTATGGACGTCTAATTGGCACATGGTGACACTGGCGATAAAACTCATGAAAATGTTTTGAGGTCTGGTGGTCCTCTAGCCATTCACACACACACGCGCGCACACACACATGCTGTAAGTATGGCAGGACGCCAAGCTCAAAATAAAGCCAGTCAGCGGACGAACGCTTAATGGAAAGCTGGCTCTGCCGAGAGAGAACAAGAGAGAGGGAGAAAGCTAAAGGGAACACATGCAACGGGAACGACAAGGGGATAAAATAAGATAGATGAATAGAAATGAGATGAGGTCTCTATCTTTCAGCTCATTAATTGTTCAAGATATCCGTTCCTTTCTCCTTTGTGATTTTAACACACTTCTAATTAGCTCCTAATTCAGGAAGTTTAAGCCTTGTGAACTATATATATATATATATATATATATATATATATATATGAAAACCAACTGCCAATGTTTCCTCACCACAGACTGAATTGTAAAGCTAAGTTAATGCAGCTGTAATTGTCCTGCTTGTAGGATATGAAAAGTTTTTACCCCTTTCCATGTTGCAATGCTACTAATTACAGAAATGTGTATTCAAAAAGACATAGTGAAAACAAAAGACAGACAAGATGATAAAAGAGATGATGTTCCTCGGGCAATGTCTGCGCAGAGGTGAAACCGAGTGATGCCGCTGTCATTCGAGCGCACGATCTGAGAACGAACGAGCCCTCATTTAGTCTCCTCTGAGCCGCTAACCAGAAGTTTGGGAGGCTAGTGGCAGCCGAAAGCACATCTGGGAGGAGACTCTCGTTTTCAGAGCTTGATTTGGCAGCGGACCTAATAAGAGTTCAATTAAAGCAGAAGTTCTTTGGGCGACAGCAGGATGTGATTACCCAGGAGTCAGTGGGGTATATATAGTAGCTGTTCCTCTTTCCGTTCTCGTGCCAGGACCTGAGGGATGATGAGGGAGGTCCATTTGCACGAGGCATTATGACTGACTCCTTTCGCTCTGCTATAAATCTGCCAGGTTTCACAGTCCAACTGCAGGTGCCTAGCTAATGCACATCCCTGCAGAAAAGTACTATCGCACAGTCATTATCTGAGGGAATTCACTAAGAATGAATGGTTAGCGTCACATTATTTACTTGTTTTAGAACCGTTCACAAGAGTTGGGGTTTTCAAACTGGAGACCTCTGGAGGGCTACAGAAAAAATCTTTATTTATTAATCTGGATACATTTGAAAATGGCGTTTTCATTTCAAAACGGTCTCCGTCTACACTAGCATTTTTGAGCGCATCTCAAAAGTTTCTGAAACGTCGGAAGATGCTTAAATAATCTTACTGCACATGTGTAAAACATAAAAGCTCAATGAGATGATACAGAGAAAACAGACTAGAGACCAGATGCTATTCTTCTAGCACAATCTCTTTTTTAGCAAAATATCTGGTCAATCGGCACTCCATGTCTGGTTTAAAACGCAATTGCTCTCATGTTTTGAGAGTACATTTTCTGTCATCTTTGAAGGAATGCAATATGAAGATTGTACAAAGTAACAGAAACTATGCATAACATAGCACATACACATAGATATCTATTGGTACAATATGACACATAGTTTTCAAATACCTGTTTTCATTTCCCACACTACAATGCAAAAACTGCATTTTCAATTGTATTTGCTTGGAAAGCGTCTACAATTTGCAGGACAAAAACACCATCTCAGTGTGGACGAAAGGTAAAAAGTATAGAAAAAGATGTGTTCAAATGTTTCTGGATTAATGCCGACGTAGCCTGAGAAAACCTTAACAGGGCAACTTAAGATGTATACAAATGTTTAATATAATCCTTTTTAACACATATTAAAAACATAATTTAAGCAGCAAAATATATATTTTGGTCACAGAGGATCATTATATTTGGGAGTCCTTGGCATCATAATGTTTGAAAGCCTCTGTACTACAGGTATCATGTAAAAAGGTAATGGTGCAAAACAAATGGAATTTGACATATGAGATCAATTCACCACTGTGATCCAGACACCAATAAGGTCTTTTAAAATAACAAAAATATGTGCGTCTGTATATATATAGTCACTTATAATGCTCTTCTCCTTTAGATGAGCTTTTAGATGAATTACTGCTGGCACAATCACTAGAAAACACATCTAAACAACTCTTTCAAAAACATTCACCTGCGTATCTTCCCTGTATCCTCTCAACCCTAGCAAGTATTTCTCTGATAGAGTTGTACTGATGACTGTGATTATCCCTGCTTGTCCACGCTTCAGGGAGCAGACTCCACGCAGTAAGATCAAGGCGTACACATCAATTGCAGCATATATTTGTGAGATGAAAGCGATGGTAAGGGTGCAGAAGTTCAGCAGGCCCGAGGCAGTTTCACGAGCTCCCACCCATTTGGCTTTTTAACTTTGCAGATTGAAGCTAACCTAAAGGCAGTGACCGGGGCTCTCTTCCTGCTCACCTAGAACAAACATGGACACGTCCTTCAGCTCGAGCTGCCGAGGAGAATCAGGAATCGCTGTTTAACGAGAACAGCGGCAGAAAGAGAAAGAGATGGAGTGGGAAATGTGAGGATTTAGGCTAATGAATCCAACAGCTCTTACATTTCGGTTCTGCGGGTCTAGGCATTAGGACACCATCTCATCTGGATTGTAACCAATCAGAGATCAGGCACCAGGGTGATTATGACAGAAAATGGGAAGTGACAGAAAAACCCTCCTTTCCATCAAGGACTTTTCCCCATAAACTTTGTGCCTGGCAGTCAAATTTCCTCATCAGGATTTTGATGAGACTCATGGGCATACGCAGTGACAGGTTCATTTCTACAGCGTCTAATTGCTTTCAGCTTTCACTCAGCCAGGTCCCTTATTAGTCTGCATTTAGCACACATACAGTAAACCCGGGCAGCCAGCTTCACACCCTATCCGACTTGTAAAAATGATACTGTGCCAATCACATTTTGAAATCTTTTAGCTTTTACTGCAAAACAACATATTGTGTAAGAGCTACAGAAAAGTATGTTAAAGCTATAACAGTGCTTGCGATTGCATTATATAGTCTATAATTAGTTGCTTAAGGGATGGTTTACACAAAAATGGCAATTCTGTCATCATTTACTCACACTCATGTTATACCAAACCCTTATGACTTTTGTTCTTCTGTGGAAGACAAAAGGAGACATTTTGATACTGGTCATTCTTTCCTGTGCAATTACTATGAATGCATCTCAGACTTCAGACTGAAGTAAATTTGAGACAGTGGGAGGTTATGCAGTGAAAAGCAGCTGTGAAATAAAAAAGATATGTCAGCGATAAGAGCAGAAAGAAGGCAGAGCTTTTGCTTGAGTGACGGTTGATATAATGCAGCGAGATGAACCTGAACATGACTATCAGAGAGGAAAGAGTCCAAGATGGGAAGTCAGATAATGTCTTCACCCAGACACAGACTAAAACACACACACACACACACACACACACACACACACACACACACACACACACACACACACACACACACACACACACACACACACAAACCTACCCATCACAGAATTTAAAAATGTTCAAAAAACATCACTTAGTATGATTTATAAGCCGTTTTCCTCATGGGGACCAACAAATGTTCCCATAAGGAAAAGGATTTCGGATATTGGTGGGTAAAAGGGACGTTTTACCCAAAATTGATCCTATTTAAACACTTCTGGTCTCATTAAGAGCAATTATTTTTGTCTAACATCACAAATAGTTCTTATTTTTCATCCCTTCCCCCTACAACCACCTGTCATACAGAGACCAATATTCACAAATCCAATCAATTCCTAATGAATAAAACACTGAAGATTCTGTTTTCACCAGAAATGTCAGTTTATGTAATAAAATAGGATGCGAATGAAGTTTAAACAATCATAATTGTCTGTTTGTGCATGTGCACTCTTCAACAGGCTTGTTTTTTATTTCAAGTATTTATCCCCTTAAATGTCATCAAATTCTTTTTTTTTATTCTGTCTTTCCTTTTCCTCAACAACAACAAGTTGTTTTAAAATCCTAGCACAATGCCTTCAGGTGCTCGCTCCAACTCCAACTCCGCAAACATTATCCAGGGAGGGGGCAGACCGCTATTGTCCGAGGGCAATTTAGTTGATTGTTTGGGCCAGGAGAGAATCTCATTAGAACAAACACACTGTTTATTCATTTCTCTTTTTTTACCCCACTCGATCACCCTGTCCCCGCTGTTAGCCACCATCTGGGGGCCCCCCTCGCTGCGGTCCCTGCTTTTAGAGGACAGAGGGGTGGAAATTGGCACTAAGTGAAGAGATGGCATGCGCGCAACAGAGGGAACAATTTTAATTAAAATGTTTGCCCAGAAAATAATCTCTCGAGTAGCCTTGTTAATTATGACTAATGCCTGCAAAGGTAGCACACGCAAAACGCACGGCGTGTGGGGGTGTTCACCATGGAAACGCGCACGGACGGTGTTTTATCCCCCCTCAAACGGAAGTGGGACGGCTCTCCTCCTCCTTTTGTTCCTCACTGAAGCAGCTTGTTTGGCCACCCGGTGATGTGACTTTGTTGTTAATTGGGTCATTGCCTTTACTGCAGCGCGCTGACTCTTCAACCCTGATGTGAAATCCCAGGTGGGCTGTAGAGCAACACAAACATGCACTCATATGCACACCGTACACATCGGCGCATTATCGAGGGAGAAACTAACTGAGGAGAATTAGAGGTGTTAAATGCTGATTAGAAGCTGAAATATGAATTCACGCTTGCTGAACTGAGACGTCTGCGGGTGAATTTGTTATGTGGTTTATGGAGTCTTGTGTCGCATCCCGCAGTGATGTGTGGAGAACACCGTGGACCTTTGACGGCTGGAGTTTATGTGGAAGGCACACAATCTAGTTAAACAAACTTCATTTTTCCTCATGAACCTCTAGAGGACAGTTGAACTCGTACTCTAATGCACCTTTTGAGTGTGTGCGTCACAAGGTGAGTGTTTGTGAAGTAATGGGCCAACGATTTATAAGAAAGAAACTGAAAGTCATTCATTATCAATCAGAGCTGGCATCGCCTGATATATAACCGGATACAGATATAGTTTAGCATGACATCCACCATCATTCAAAAGAACAGTGACTTTCAATTTAATAGCTGTCTGTGTGAACGCTCCTTAACCTAATAAATTCAGTGCGTTTTAGTCAAGTTAGTGTCATAATAAAACCTGAATAATAATCTTAATTTACCTCATTATTTGACTCTCCTTTACATTTCTTTGGATGGGAGCAATAGATTTAGCATTAACAGGTAATTGTGAAATAAAAATTTAATTTTTTAACATTTTATTAGATATAAAGTTACTAGATATAGAGCTTCAACTAAAACATTCTGTTAATGAAAGGTATTGAAAAAGTCACAATGTAAAAAATAAAAATTGCAATTGTGAGAAATAAAGCCACAGTTACAAGAAAGTTGAATGACTTTAGATAAGAAATCTGAGGGGTAAGATAAAAGTCATATTTGTTAGAATAAAGTGCAATTGTAAAATGCAAAACAAGTTACAAGACAAAGTCAAAATGACCTTCATTCTTTCAGGTGTATACGTGAGTATCTGATGAGAGAGATGATGAGTGTAGATGACAGATCTTATTAAATTTCTGTGCCACACAAACAAGAAAAAAACAACCAAAAATGTGAGACTTTCCATCGTCTTCTACATGACTGACATTTAGAGGTCAAATTTCTAGCAAAACATGACTAGAAGCCATTTCACTGAAAATTAAAGCATCTAAAAAGTCTAAAGTGATAAATCTACGACATCTGTTTGTCTGTAATCTTTAATCTCACTGTCTCAAAAGCACAAATCCTAACGGAAATCCACAACCCCTTTCTCCAAAGCACCTCAAATATTTATTCAACGGATTGATGTTCCTTTGCTTTTATGAAATAATCAAAAATGTTTAAAAAGCATGCGCTGCCTTTCTCAGAGACGGCGCTCAATAGCGGACAGGTGCTCCGTCTGTCTTTATGGTCTGTAAAGAGGGGGGGGGGGGGGGGGGGGGTCTGGTATCTTGTCTTAATAATAAAGCCAGTGAGCCGCAGATCAAACAGCGGTTTGGTGTTACAGAAGATCATAATGAACCTCGGCAGCAGGTCTGGAGTCAGACAGAGCCGCATGCAAACACCGGGGAGGAGAGCGCAGGGCGCTGGGACGTGCTTCGATTCCTGATATTCCTGCCTCTGTGTGTGTGTGTGTGTGTGTGTGTGTGTGTACGGTGGTGCATGAGAGATCTGCATAGTTATGAGTTAAAGACAGAGCGCTTTACCTTATTCATCATATAGATACAAAGGGGTCATCAGAGCAACACAGGAGATCTCAGGGATATTTAGGTGTCAGCCTCTTTCTGGCATAATTTTTCTCCTTAAAATATTGCATATAGGGTTTGTTTGATGTCACTTCCTTCTCTACTGAAAAGACCAGCATATACAAATACTTCAAACAACTGCAAATTTCCTGTTTAATTGAATGTGTTACTTGCTGTTTCTTTGTAATTGTTTGTGATTTTGTTTTTGCAAAATTGTTTTTAACACCAAATTGCTTTTGTGTCCCAGCACAAATTCACATGAAACGTTCAAAATAAAGTAACACTGCCACATATAAAGGACACATTGTTTGATTTAAAATCATTTTGTGAGATACAAAGACGTGTTTCTGAAAAATAAAGCCGCAAATATGAGATCGATAGTCACATGCCGGTTTGGTAAAGTTGGTAAATCAGCAAAGCCATGCATAAAGCAGGAGCTTGAAAGCTGGTCAATCAACAAGGTTTTTTTTTTTTCCGATTAAGCTGGTTGACCGAGTTGGTTTTGTTGGGCTAGTTAAGTTTTATATCATGTAAAATACGAGTTTTCTTCACTTACTGATGAAGTCACTTGGCAAGATGGAAAAGATCAGTGACAAAAATGAAGGGTGGAGTGAATGGAGTCCGAAAGGAGAGGTTTGTCCTCAATCACCATCTGAAAGGAGCTTTAAACAGGTGAAGCAAAGTGTATGTTAGGATTTATTGGCAGAATTATTTTCTTTTTAAGTGCTAATACAGCACAGAAAATGTCAGGATTTTGACATGCCTGTTATTAGCTTTTATAGGCTGTGTCTCTTGGAAATCATAAACGCAAGGGAATGTGTGACTAATGGATACTTTTGATTTCTAAAGTTTTTGATTTTCTAAAGATTACATTTTTGGCCTATAAGCATTTTGCCATTTGCAAAACTTCTGGACTACACTGGGGAGAAAAACTTTCCTTTTATCAGGAATATCTAAACATCCTTAAATCTAGATAAACATACATAAAAAGCAAAACTTCTAAAAGATATTTAAATTAAAACTTTAATTTTGCCATCATTTATCAATGCCATTTTTCCAAACCCATATGTTTTTTTTTCTTCCGTCAAAAACAAAACCAGATATTTCGAAAAATCTTCATGCTTCTCTTTTCCATAAAAGCATTGGATATCAAGCTTGAGGGTGAGGAACTGATTAGGATATTGGGTGAATTCCTTTGAGACAGAAAATGCATCTTAAATATATTGTTCAAACCATGTACAAAAGTGTATTTAGAGATTACACCAAGTGTTTAACGGTTAGGGTTTGGGGTGGAGGGCTTTATAGAGATATAGAATAAAGCAGCACCCATTTATGATTTTAACAAATATAATCATATGCACCGAATATGTTATCATTGCATGTTTTATAATATACTACAATACACTGAGGTGCAAATAGTATATGCCAATATTTGCACTAAATATAAATAGCATTTAACGCTATTTGCACTTATTTGAATGTGAAGCATTAACTGCTGTAAATGTATTATTTCATTTCCAGCTATCTCTTCTACTTTGGACATTTGCCAAAATTTGGAAAGAGATGCTGATAAAAATCCAACAACAATGATACCATCAATGCTACTTCCACAGAAAAAGCTAAGTGCAAAGTTAAAGTTGCATAATACGCACAACACCCAGTCAGATGCAGTTTAGATGAAAGTACTAGTCCACATTTACACATGGTCAACTGCAGGGTCAGTAAAGAAGGGGGACGAAGACTAACTTGTGCACTGGAATTCAGAGGTGACTAAACCTCCCGCAGATCTGCAGGTGTGAATAGCCTGATATCAACATTCAGGGCACTCATTTTGCCTCTATAATGTGCAAGGCTCTCTGGAGAGCGCACACACACTTCCTGAAAAGCATCCCATTTCTTGCTTCATGAGTCATTGGAGAAATTATTCGCTGCACAAATATAGCTTACATGTTCTTCGTATCTCATTAGAGCAAACAAAAGAACAGAAACACTGAATAATTTTGATTTCTCGATGTTCCAGCTAATTATATTCTTTGGAGGCTGCCTGCAAGCAGCAGGACATCGTTTTAATTTGTATCCTCTAAAAACCCTATTAAAAGGAAGCCAGCCAAAAAGTTCACTATGTTCACAGCACTTGTTTTTTTGTTTTACAGATTGGAAAAGTGAAGCAAGGTAATTAAATGTAAAGTGGGCAGCAGTAAACAGTAAATCATAAGGCAAACACAAACAGAACTCCCCTTTACAAGTACATCCTTAAATTTGCCGCTCTTGCTTTGTAAACAAACAAATTGCAGCAATACGCAAAGTAAATATTGGTTATATTTTAAATGTAACATGTGAGATATTCAGAGATAATATATTCATAGGAATCACTGTAGGCATTGCTGTGCGTGGGCTACAGTACTGACTAACAAACATGAATTCTTGGAGCAATTCATTAAAGGCTTTTTAAGCATTCGATTAACAAAAATACTATAACGGTAGGCCATGACCCAAACATGAAACCCTCGTCACTGAAAACCAAAACAAAACATGGATGGATGGATGGATGGATGGACAGACGGACGGGCAATTAGATTCTTTACTTTTGTACAATAGCAAATGCCAATTTTGGTATTTGATGTTCAAAGTAACATCTGGGTCCTGAAGCAATATCAGTTAACCAATTTTCTAAATGCTAAAAATGATTTTATCATTTTTGGGATCATTCCAAGTTCATATATTTAAAATGAATATTTCTTTCATCTTTTAAAACAGGATTTATCAGCCTTTTAAAATCACCATGGAATTCAGTGTAACATTCTTGACACAGAGCTGGAGATATCTTTGATATGCAGAGTTATAAAAATATGCAGAGAAATGCATCTTCCACGCAAATATTCATATTAATGTTCATCTGTGCAACTGGAAGCTGTGTTTCTGGTGATGGTGGGAGATCAGTTCTCTCATTCAAAGTGAAGAGTCAAATTAAAGACAAAGACCGAGCACGCACACACTCACAGAGACACACACACACACACACACACACACGAATGAACATGTTTAGAGTCATGCATTTTGTCAATCTCTCTGCATGCTAATCTGATGATGGATTACATGTTGGAGGATGTGATGAGTTTTGGCAGACCATCTTCACTGCTTTCCACTTCACGGACAGAGAATCCGAACGAGACTTGTAAGACAGTTTGAAGTTTGTCGCCAAGGAAACCAATGCGCAGCACCTGCTGGAATTCAAACCTGGCACCAGCCCCAACAACTCAACAAATCAATAGCATCGGCCAATCCTATGGCATGGAAGGAATATATATTGCATCTAAAATATACATGCGTGTACGTGTTTAGAAGAGCAGCAGAGAATAAGTGTGAGAATAAAGTGTAAATGTCAAATACTCATTCAGATTTGATTCAATAAGTTTTCCCTGAGCACGCATCAAACCTGTTACATCAATATCTCATTTCAGAATCTCAGAACAGATGGCTTGACATGTCCAAGGTCTGTCTGCTGCGTTCCTTCATATTCTGTCATCGGCACGCCTGTAGTAGCACTCACAATATGTGAATTTGCAAAATGACTCTATAACCGTCCTTTCATTGCTATTTAGACTCTCTGACTATATTTATTACATCATAATCATGACATCATACTGCAGAGTTGATGCCATTATTGATCATCACCAGATGCATCATGTACATTAAATCTTCAAGTGGATTTTAAATGCAACATACAAAAGTATTTGCATCTTTGACACTTTATTTTGATGGTCCACTTTAGACATTTTACTAACTATAAGTTGCAACTATGTCAACTAACTCTCATTAGAGTATTAGTAGACTGTCTGCTTAATATCTGCTAACTCTTTATTGTGATGATCCTCCAACAGACATTCTACTGATTATAAGTAACTTTGCAAGTACATGTCAACTTATTCTACTAACCTGAACCCAAACACCTAATACTCTAATGACTTAGTGTTAGTCTAATGACTGTTAGTTGATATGTAGTTGCAAAATGACTTATAGTTAGTAGAAAAGTGGACTATTGAAGTAAAGTGTAACCAAATGTTTTTGTCTGAAATACTACAGCAACATGTCTACATTTGTCTGACCAATAAAGCCTAGCTCAAAGCTCTTTTCTCCTTTATTACTAGAAAGCATAAACCTTAGTGGAATCTTCAACAGGAGCCATGTGTTAATTTTCATAACATCACAGAGCTGTAATTAAATTAAATTGGCCATTGTTGTCTCGTGAGCGATAGAAGTTGGATCAAGTTAATTATTTGTGCATATGTTTCAGAAGAATTATCACTCACAGCACTATTTGTGCATATTGCAGAGCCCTTCCAGATGTTGAGAATGAATTTATCTATAAAGTTTTGGTAGTGCAACATGAAATGAGATGGAGAGAAAGTCCATTTACCTGCACTTTAGAGAGACAGATACAGTTTTAGAAAGAAAATAATGCAGTGGCATTTTTACTTAGGCATCAGTTTTCAAGGTGTTTTTAACACAGGTATTGAATTATATAATCAATGTTGTGAGATGTCGAACTAACTAATCATTATTATGACCTTGTCCCACAAGCATGATGCCATTGGTTGCTCTGTAACCATGAAGCACACGACTTAGCAAACCAGGGCACAGAATATGATTCATTAATTATGAACATTTCATATTGTCAGTAAGTAGTTGAAGGACCCCAGAGCTGCAAAAGGATAGTATTTTGAATAGTCATACAGTATATATATAAATATATATTCATTATTTTCAGAGACTTTGAAGAGAGAGCCAAATTGTCTCCTACTTTGCATCCATTGCCAAAAACATTATAAAGAGACAGTGAGTCAGTGAAAAAGTTTGAGAAGAAGAATGAACCCTCACTTTATAGGCAGAGTTTGAGTCTGACCAGCAAAAACTGTCAGTAAATGCATGCAATGAATATGAATTTGTTGGATTAATCTCGTGGGTTGAGTATTTAAAAGAAAGTATTTAAACATTCAGCTATCCATTTTCATTTTATTCTGCTTTGTTTCATATTGGGGTCCACCTAACATAAAGAGAATGTAATGCTAAAAAAAAAATGTAATGCCACAGACTCAAACAGAGGACATGATAGGACAAGCATCCAACATCAAGAGGTGGAGATGGCTTTGGTACAGGACACTTTGGACATCATCAAAACAGCATTAGTATAATGGTAAAAATGCCATGCATGGTGGTAAGAAAAGAGCGGGCACCAGATTGGCTAAGAACTCAGCAGGGACCTCCCACCCCGAGGCTTTGTTCCGACACTTTGCTGATGACAGAATTGGGAGTTTTCGTCATTTTTGGCATGGAGAAAGAACCATCGCAGAACAAAAGAGTGAGGGGGTGTGCTGGTTTTGCATGACTCCCTACGGAGTGAGTCCTAGACGCCCTAAGCCATGCTAAAAGTGGGAGGGAGAGGCTAAACCTGGCAACCCAACCTAAATCTGGCATCTTAACAATTCTTAGACTATTTGTGCTGCATTATGAGAAAACGACTTAACACTGATGTAAATTACAAAAGATAAATAAGGCTTATCTATATCAAGAACTAGGCCATTTGTATTCTGCATGCATTAAGATGGCTACTATTGTTCTTTGCCTGTATCAATGCCCCCTGAGGCATTTGCGCTGATGATGTTTCATATGTTAATGAAGCCAGCAATAGGACAATGCGTCTTGACCTTGCAAATAATACATTCTACTTCTTGACTTATAGTTCTTTATGTAGGTTATAAAAGTTTTTAATATACGGCAACATTCAAAAGTTTGGGGTCAACATTCAGATTTTTGAAAGAAATGTGTTTTGCTCACCAAGGCTGCAATTATTTGATCAAAAATAGTAAAAACAGTAATATTGTAAAAAAAAACAAAAAAAAACTAATTTAATACATTTTAAAATGCAATTTATTGTTCATAAAGTTCTAATATGCTGATTTGGTGGTCAATCATTTCACATTATTATCAACAGTTATGCTGCGTCATATTTTTGTGGAATCTGTGATCCCCCCCCCCCCCCCCCCTCCTAAAAGTTTAATACAACAGAATTTAATTGAAATATAAGTCTTTTGTGACTTGATAAAAGTATTAACTCCTTTCAGAAGAAGAAAATCATACTCAATGAAGCCTTAAAATGATGGTCATATATAGATAAAAATGTTTTAAGCCCGTGCTGAGATGTTTTTAATGTTTAACCCAATGCAGCTGAGATCAAAGCAGTAGTTTTTCATCTCTCTCACTTTGGAAAGAGTGTGATTCAAGTTTAATGAAACTAATGGAATCCATAACTTCAGAAAGGTGCTGCATACTTCATTTTCAATTACATTTATGATCCATCGTATTGCTGGATCTAAATATTAAATATACATATATAAATATTCATTACACAACGGATAGTCTCCTACAGACAGTCTTACTTCAAGGGAAAGATGGTAGCATTTGTTTGAAGCAATAAGAATATATAGTGTTGATTGATAAAGAATTACATAGCCTAAAAAAAACCCGCATAATGCGTCCATTAACTTTTAGATATTTATATGAATGTATAAGGACAAAAAGTACATATTTTAGCCCATGTAACATCTAATGTGTTTGACCATATGCAGTAAACAGTATATACAATCCCATTTAAAGCACATTCTCCTGCAACTATTAACTTTAATGAGTAGATACAATTATTCAGGGCTAAAGATATTCCCCCCCGGAGGACATTTGTAGTCATTAAGGATGACACCGTAGCAAATAACAGCATTCAGTTTCCAAATTTTAAAAGATTTTTTCAGTGAATACGTCAACCAACTTCTGCTTCAGGATATGGGTAATTCAAAGGCGATGAAAATTAAACATCTTTGTCACAACAAACATTGTTCATAAATAAGCAGCATATGACAGTAATCAGCATGCATTGTTGCGGCTAATTGTTTTGTGTTTTCTTTTCTCCAGCGGCAGTTGCATACGCATTTGTTCCACCCGTATTCCTTCGTAGTTTCAGAGTGAGCCAGACGGCACACCCCGGGACGTTTAACAGCGCTAAAATGCAGTACACCAGGCCTTTTATTCAGCTTTAAGAGCTTGAAACGGCTGACAAGAAGATGCCGAAGATGCATTTGTGAGTTTATCAGAGACACAGAGAGAGAGGACATTGCTGTGTAAAGCACACAAGTCGACAGAGAGACAGATGTTGATGGTGCGTACTAAAGAGGATTCACTCAATGGCACATGAGTAGATGGCACAAAAAGATCTAAGAAAATGGAGGTGGACACATAAGGAGAGTAATAGGGAACATATAGGTAAAAAGTGGCCAGAGATGGGAAGGATAACAGAGAACAGTCTTTAATGGCATAGTAAAAGCCGGCTCGGAATAAATTACCTTCCATCCCGCAGGATTACTCATGTAATTATTTGAATGAGGGATTTCATTAGGATGTGCAGAGGTGTGGAAGAAGGAAGGCCGAAATGATACAAGAGTGAGGACATTTTTTTCCTATATGAATTAAGTTTTAGACACGTGCAGATAATTGATATGAAATTCAGAGTCCTTTGATTAGGACAAAAAACATTAATAATGGGAATCTACTCGTCTGAAACGCAGCTAGAGAAAAAGACAGAGATGAAACAAAAGAGAGATTGAAGAAGAATGAGGGCATAACCAATTGATGGGGGTGAGTTTTAATTTAAGAGGCACAACGAGAGATTGATGGAGAAAATGGGATATATCTTGGTGGTAGTGGCGCGTCTGAATTTCATTTGTGTAAATGATCTTTGAAGAAACTACAGAAAAAAGTGTGCACATCCAATCACAATTCAGAAAACTGACAAAATAGCATTATATATGCATATATATACATTAACACTCCAACTTAAAACACTGTGAATTGAAGTGAACCTCTAGATCATCATCTGGAAAAGAAAGGTCTATATACCAACAGGAAATGATGACATCAACAGATTACCTGCCCACAGGAAGTCACATGATTTTTGTGTACACTTGTTTTTAATTTTGTGTAGTTATGTACCATATAGATTAACAACTGATATTAGAGATCTTTTCATTTATCTGTACCAGTTGATATTGGATATTTAATTGTGGATGGTGTTTTCTCATATTTTGACATTTTTATTAAGTGTCAGATGTCAGCGAAGGTAAAGTTCATCTTAAAAAACTATTTAATAACACAGTAAATCTTAAAATTAACTTACAATATGTACATTACAATATTGTGGTGCCTAAATTCACTTTTTAAAATGATTGTAAGTGTTTTATTTTCATTTATATAGACAAAAGAGAATTGTAATATTAGCCATTTATAAGTTATTAGCCATTGGTAAAAATTTTAATAATCGGTGTATTCTTAATTTGTGTATCTCTGACTATGTGACATAATATGATGATTTTTAAGGTATGAAATAATGTTAATGTAAATAAACCCATTCTCTTTATATACATTTATAAATCATGTAACTTCCTGTGGAGGTACTTCGATGTGAAATGAAGCGATAGAGACAGGTTGAGTTTGAAACGTTGAGGTTGATGATCTTTTCCAGAACAAAAAGCAGTTTCGACAGTGAAATTCCTCTTTAGATGGCATAAGATTAACTGACCAAAAAAAAAAAAACCCAAAAAATCTCTCAAATAAAGAAAAATTATATCTTTAGCACTGAAATTTCACAACACAAGTAATTAAACAATCCACAAAATCTGTTAGGAAATTCAGATCAGCACATGCTGGGAAAGAAATGACTGGAGCACAGCAGTAAACCTGATGACAACGTCTTCAAAGGAAAGACCCACATACGGGCACGAATGAATGGAGAGAAAAAACAAGAGAAAGCCATATGACAGTGTGAGCCACCTCTGACCGAGTGCAAACAAGTGTACAAACATGATGAGCATCCATCGCCCAGGCATCAGCTCATCCTTCCTTTCCTAGTCCAATATTTTTCTTTTTATCCCTTCGATCTCTTCGTCCTCTGATGCTTACTTTTCCTTGGGCTATGAAAGAGGAGCAATTGATCGCGTATCAATGCACAGACGCACGCACACACACGCAGAGTGACAATTCGTTCGATTTGTTCATTTTTATTCATCCAAATATGGAAGAGATGAAAACCCTCTGCACATCTAACAGAACCGTCATATTAGGCCTAATGCCACACACAGTTAATGCTGAAGAGCTGTAAAAACACATGGGAATAAATTATCGCCAGAAGGAATGTTAATAAATTATAGTGGGGAACATGTGGATCAAAGTGCAACGTATTCTTGTTATGCAAAAGCGAACTTTGCGCGCACGACAAGTCTTTGATATTCGGAGGAGGGACATTAACGGCACGCTTTAGAAGAACTTTTAAATATTTGACCTTAAACACTTCAAACTACTGTAAAAGTCCACACTGCTTTAGTAAAGGACCGTTTGCTTGAAAACACACTCACAGTTTTACACGTTTACAGTAAATCGAACAATAAAGAAGATGTAAAAAAGTGGAGAACACAGGAAAATATTCTGACTTTTTTTTTTTGCTCTATTTTTTAACATCACATTCCTGTTTAGGGCAAATTTATTTCTTCCAGTGTATGGCCCCCAGGTTCAAAAGAGCAACATATAACAACAGAGCAGTTAGGAAAAAAGTAGGATGAGAGACTGAGACTCGGATAAAGAGAGAGAGAGAGAGAGAAAGAAGTGGTAAAGACCCTGAACAAACTTGTTTGCACCATAGCACTGTTTCCTCTGTAACTTTCAAGAGTGGATCCAGAGCAAAAGAAAAAAATATTCCCCCCCCCCCCCCCCCCCGAGTCAGAGGTCCATTGAGGCTACAAGGTTACAATGTTCCTTAAATAAGTGCCAGCCAAATGAGGAGAAAGCTTGGCTTCCATGACCATAAGTACATGCGATTGTCACGCCGATTCAAGTGCAACACAAGAGTCAAGTTCAGAAAAAGAGTTCAAACGTCTGTGTCAGTGAGGCAGAATGCCACTATTTTATGTCTGAGGGTGGCACACGGCACAAAAATGGGTGGAAATATCCTTGGGAATATCCAAATTAGCGTCTCTCGCTCGCTCTATATACACTACGCAGCATCTGTATACGCTCAAGAAAGGGACCCTGAATGACAGAAGGTGGCGATGGGCGGGGTCTCGGTTCAATCATGAGCTCCTGGGATTGGGCAAGTCGAAAACGATGGGTGCGTTCATAGGCTGGAAGTTCACCGTGCACGCAGAGGCGTTAACAAACGTGGTGGTTCCATCTGTCATCATACCGTAACCTAGCTCACACAAACATAAAGGACAGAGATATTACCATCGCTTTAGTTGAAAAACGTCATGTACGTGATGCTGTAGCGAAAATATATGTTTAAATACAGGTAAAAGGTGAAAACCGATGTTAATAAAATCAAAAACCAGGATGAAAGTGTTAATGATAAGTACAAATAACCATGCAGTGTGCGTGAGGGATGAATACTTTTAAGATTTTAACCACTAAGACATTGCAAACAGCAAAAAATGACACATAACAGTAAGTAAACAGCTGCCATTTTTATGTTATGGCACAGAAATTATGCAAAAATATGGCAGAGCCAAACACAGACATGCAAAGCACAACACACAAGCTTACACAAATGTATAATGCGATCGCATTGCCCTCTATGAGATTATTTCCTCTATTTATTATGAATATGAATGTGAACTAGTTCTTGCTGTAGTGCTGTCAGAAGGCAAAGCAGCATGGGACAGACTCTGCCTTGCTAACCCCAAAACAGGGCGGACTGACGTGGCAGCATGAACAGGATCACAGGGCTGTGTGGATTTTCATGCATGTGATTTATAGACAGTTGGGAACATCATCATCTGATGTGATTACCTTCATGAATGTGTCCAAATACATGTAGTTTGGGCTGAACTCTCCTCTGGACGGTGTTCAATAGCTCCATACAGCCAACACGTTGCATCTTCCTGGGCACCCAGTCCAAGAAACCTACAAAAAAAGGAGTTTAATTACTAATATGAAGATCACAAGTCAAAGAAAATCACAGATGACAGAAATATATGATGTTGGTTTAATTTGTTTCAGTTATGCTTTTGGAGTTAAAGCAGGACAAATGCCAGACATACCTTGTTACCAAGTTAGGGAAGGGAATCTTATCGAACTTAACAACTGTGGTTCTGATTCAACTTAGTGGTTTGGGTTGCTTAATGATGTTTTATTCATTTTGAAGAAGAAATTTGACTTGTTTTTTGCCATAATCTTGCACGTCAGAGGTGCTAATTTAAGAACTCTACCAGGGTAAAGTCTTGACTCACTGAATGTTAATTAGATGAAGTGACTGGATGCTCTAGAAATGTTACAAATATGATTAATATTCATGAGCTAAGCCTTAGCCATAGTAGGATTAGTAAATACACATCCAGGATTTTGATTTTCCTTTCACAATTAATTGGTTGAGTCCAAAAATGTTACACATCCAGAACCAATAACAAAAACAAACATGAAGTTTACAGGTTCTTGATTCCCAAACCTACACCAAGTATAGAGCGAGTACAATGAATTCTTTAAGTTTTTGACTTCAATAAAGGCATTTGACATTCTTATGTCCATCTGTATTGTTTTTATATGCAAACAAAAATTCATTTTTGTGAAGAGACTTAAGCTGCATCTGAAATTTAATACATTCCTACTATGTGAAAAACAGCACGCCAACATAGTATGTCCGAATTATAGTATTCAAAAAACAGTAGGCGAAAAAGTACCCGGATGACCAACAACTTCAGCCGAGACTCTGAAGTACGCATTTGATGGACACTTTACTATCCCATGAGGCCACGGGAGAGGATTTGTGAATCGTGGTGAAGCGATGAAACTGGTCGCGAAGTAAGTTTCAAACTATGTAGTATCTACTATACAGTTTGTGATATCGGATGCAGAGTTACTGTATATATACACGAATTGACTGGATCCAAGGTGATCATTAAAGACTATAAACTTGATTTTACACACATAGTCTGATGTCTCTACATACATAATGCACAGACTTACTGTGAATCTTCAGAGACCTCATTTGAGGCTAATGATAAACACCCACATCTGCACGAATGTATAGTGAGACACGTCTTTACCATGAGAATTACACATTGTCACATTCTCAAAGCCCAAAAGCTTAGTGTTTTAAACCGCAGCTGTCTTTATGCACAAGCTACCATTCTCCGTACATATGACTGTGTGTGTGAGGGTTTTATTATGTGCGAAGGGATTTGCTGCACTGCGAACAGCGTCTCAGCGTTTGCATGCTTTAGCAGCCTGCTGTAGCAACTCCATCTGCCAAAGCCTCAAAGCAAAAGACTGTGTGTGCGCAAGGATGAAGACAACATAATGGGAAATAACCATCAACGCATGCTTTGTGTGTGTGTATTTGTGTGTGATTTAGGTCTTACCCAGAGGAGGGCAGTGTGTGAGAAGAATATCTGTGGAATCTGGGATCTGATTCCACTTCTCCAGCAGAGCTTGTCCTCGCGGTAGATTAAAACCCCAGCCGTAGTACCATGGCTGCCTGAAAACATAAAGAAAGAAGAAAAAAAAAACACAGTTAAAGCCTGCTGATGTGACCATGACCATCTATCTTCACTTGTGCTTCACTGATCTTTTACCCAGACTGCCCAATCACTGATGAAGGTAAGATGACATTTCAATGTATGGTGAATGTATCTGTGAGATATCTTAGGTTTATGATGGAAAATCCCCAAATCTCAAATAGCAATCACTTTGAAATGACTGTCACATCTTTTACTAAATGTAATAGAGAAAATAGTTTAAATAGAAGTGAAAAAGAAAACAAAACAGGAGACAAATTTAGCTGTGGTGGGAGTTACAGGTATGAGGCCGGATAAGATTATATCCTCATCTTTTCTTCCCCCCATCACTTCCTGTCATCTCTGCTGTTGACTGTCCAAAAAAGCAGGGGCGTGAGGACGATTTGAAAAGCTTGGCTCATGAATATTAATTAGGTGATGTAACGCTCGCCTAGTAGTCCAAAATGATCGAAAAGGCTGGTAAGTGGGCGCTTCACATAGAGGATTACCATTTGTGCATTTGATCAGTCCACTGCCAATGCACTTGATTGGCAGAGGCTTCTCCTTGGTCTTTAAGTCATTTAAACATAACAAAGAAAACACTTAAAATTAGGGCTGTCAACAATGTTTTAATTTAGATTAATTCGATGAATTAATACATTTAATATAAATGTATTCATTATTAAACAGCTCATTTAAAATATTAAATTCATTAAAATAATTTAATATTGAATAGTGATTAATATTTGTATGCCTGTATGCATATTACAGGTCACACACACATGCCAGACATATCTTGTTATGCACATATATGCACTTTAGATTAGGGTTCGATTCTCACTATGAACTAACTATTAACTATGTATTTTGCCTCAATAAACTCCTAATTACTGCTTATTAATAGTTAGTAAGGTAATAGTTAAGTTTAGGTATTGTGTAGGATTAAGGGATGTAGAATATGGTCATGCAGAATAAGGCATTAATATGTGCTTAATAAGTAATAAACAGCCAATATCCTAGTAATAGGCATTCTCATAAGCAACCAGTTAATAGTGACAATTGGACCCTAAACTAAAGTGTTACCATTTATATTTGTGTATGTGTGAGAGAGAGAGAAATGGGGAAGGATCAGAAAGACAGGAAGAGAGAGAGAGAGGTAGAGAACAGGTAGAGAGAGACTGTGTGTAAGGACAGAGAGGGGGGTTGATGGTTTTGCCTATGCCCCATCACTTTGATTGCAGATGCACCAAGCTTGAGTGACGGTATAGAAATTAACATGTCACTAACAATCTGTCCCCAGATCCATCTTCCTCTGCTGTGGCGGATTTGCACAGTATGTGAGTATGTTGAAAGACTCTGAGAGTGTGTGTGTGTGTGTGTGTGAGAGAGAGAGTTTACACATGAAGCTTCCCTTGCCTCTACGTGGATTTTGTAATTTATAGAGAGCAGTCACTTGAAACATTTACTTTTATAGCTGGCTGACGCATCGGTGTCCTGCGCTGCAAACAAACACACACACACACACACACACACACACATGCAAACACAGACACAGACTCTTTGAGGAGCTATCTAGATCAGCTCTGGGTTCTATCATCTTAAGAAGGTCAAGAGGAAAGAAGGGGCTCATGGGAAAGCAAATGCTATTTTCATTTGATTTCAACTGATTAATATTCAAATCACTTCTATCATCAGAGTCTAAACATTTATGATCAAACATCCGAAGGCACATGGACGCAGTCTGATTAATTCACATCTCTAATCTTAAAACATTTAAAATGGCCTTTGCATATTGATGGTGCTATTTAAATATTCATTTCCATCTTTACACGGACGTCTCAATTACACTGGATCGAGAAAGTACTCATTATTGGTGTCCCAAACAGCTTTTCTAACTAAGTAGAGGGAGATTAATAAACAGAAAGAACATGGGAGAGAGAGAGAGAGAGAGAGAGGGTTGCATGTGAACACAGAAAGGGAAAGAGAAAGGGAAACACTTTGAAAACTGCTTTAAAATACAAGCATGATTCAATCATGAAATTCAAAAACTCTGGCTCAGTTTAATGAAGATTATTTCAAGCCAGAAGTTCAGACGTACACGTGTAATTCCTTAAAACGTGACACGGCAGAGCCAGTGATGTACTAAACCATCAGGGTATTTATCAGTTATTGTCGGATGTTTTTTCATTTGTCAAGGTGAGTAAGAAGCAGAGACAGCTGTTTGCTTTCATGCCTTTACTCCCATGATGCCACACCAGCACAAAGGAAAAAAATAAATACTTTGCAAACTAGGTTTTAGGATTTTATAAAGCAAATTTAAGGGGTGTTTGTCCACGTAAAACATCACCACAATGCTAAGGTGTTGCTATTTGGTTGCTATAAGGTGTTCTGAGTGCTGCTAGTGTATGTCGATAGGTTGTTGCCAAGTCAAAAGGGGGTTTTGCACCAGGTAGATACAGGAACTCGGTTATAGGAACGCCACCAGGACAGTCCACTCCACCGAGAGCTAAATTAAGCCGACAGTGAGCGACGTCATTTAAGCATGACATTTAACAACGTCAGCAACTGGAGGACGGAGGACGGCGTGATCGGTTGAGAAGTGTCCGGGTGTCGGTCCATCTATCGCTGTTTTCCATGTTTGTGGAGTAAATATATGTAAACTGAGTTAACAAAAGGCGGGTGACGGTGTTTCGTACGGCATGTGTATTGGCCAATCAACATACACGTATGTCACTGGTAGTTCCTGTTCCTGTTTCCCCCAAAAGGCATTCCTATAACTAAAATCGATCCCAGTTCCTGCAGTGTGAACACTCCAAAAAAACGGGTATTTTCGGCCACAGGCATAGGAACTATGAAAATCATTCCTCTGGTGAGAAAGCCCGTCGTAGATTAATCACTCACCAATCAGAACTAATCAAATAGTTGGACTAGAACTGCCATGTTGTTAATGTCTTTTTAAAGTAAGTCTATTTAAAGTAAGAGAAAGGTCTGGGTCAAATCAGTGAGTGTGTCTGCATGCAAAACCTCTCTTGGCCAAATGATATCAGTGCAGTTTTGCCATAAATCTTTAAAACGCAAGGCTGGAGGGAAAAGGCTGTTAGGCCTTTTTTGCTGCTAGTAAGGTGACGCACTTTGAGTGGAAAGATAAAATGTGTACGAAAATTGGGGAGAAATAGATGGAGAATGCGAAGCAGAAATATGAAGTGTCATTCACAGGTCAGTAAAGTTCGTCCTAACAGCCCTTTTTACATCAAGCGCATACACAAGACTGGAGCCTACAAGGCAGCTGCCTTCTAAGGGTACATTTACACATCAACGACGTACTAAAAACAGAAATGTTCTTCCTTTGTGTTTTTCACAAAAAGACGACAAAGTTGTCAAAACGATCCCCGTTCACGCGGATCCGCAAAAACGACTAAAAATGCTGTATTCTGATGCCAGGCCAGTAGATGGCGATGTTACTTTGTAAAGAAACACCTATAGACTGAACAACACGTAATACGCATGTGCAAGACGTCACAGTTTTCACACATTTGAATGTTTGTAGTTTAAATGTAGATGATAGCGGTATCATTTTCAGAAACGTGCATTCTGAATCCAATTATCAAAAAATTTGCATTTTCAGGCCCCCAAAACGCTGTTTTTGTGTAAATGAACAGTCAAAACACATAAAAGGTTTTCCGTTGTGTAAAGGTGACATCCTGACTATCATGGTGGAACCTCATAAGTGAACGCTTTGAAACACTCCTGTGTTCTCACACTTTCTGAATAATGAATTTTCATATTTTTGAAAATATTTTTAGAGCTTTCTTTTAGCTAAAGAAATACAACTAAAGTAAAAAATATACCACAGAACTTTTCCATGATTTGATCAATTTCCATGGCTTTTCCAGGCACGGAAAACACACTTTTGAAAGCTTTTCTAGGATGGTGGGAACTCTGTTTCTCCATAAGCAGCAACTCAGCAAGCTGTACAAAGAGCACTTTGCATGGGAGTTTAAAGCTTCATTCACTTAGCTTGTAGCAATGCATTCTGGGATTGTCCTATGCACAAAGAATACACATGATTCTGCCTTAGTATTTGGCTAACATAAGGTATATCTTAGGAAGCGGCTTAATTAAGATGCCTACTTTGTGAAACAAACTTCAAGATGAAAGCGCTCCTACAGTATGTTCCTCAATAGGCAGCTCACTAGATTTTGGAACATAGCAATGCATAACTAGACGTGTGCACATATACGCAGGCACATACAAGCTATCTTCAAATGAGGAGAGCTTCTGTTCAACATCCTCACCTGTGGCTGCTGTAATTACAGATGCTGGTGGTTGCCTGATGCTAATTACAGAAGAGATGTACACATTCTCTGTGTGTGTTTAAGATACTGTATGTGCATGGCACAGAAGCAGGTATGAAAGTGAATAATTAGTAATGCGATGTTTCTGACAATGACCCAATTGTGTGTATGAAGGAGAAGAGGTTAGGAATCTACAGGGATAAGCTGTTACATCTCTGAAGAGTTAAGTGGCAATATCAGACAGCCTCTTGACAGTGCACACACACACACACACACACACACATACATAACCTCATTAAGAGAGCGTGTTTCAATTAATAGCTTGCAGGTCACAACAGTCCACTGAGATATGCTAGCACATAAGAAGTGCTGTTAACATCAAACATGTGCTCACTTGCACACTAGCACGATGAATGAACAATAATAAAACTTTTCATGACATGCTATTCCCGAAATGGCTTATCGAACAAGTGAAACAAAAAAAAGTGAAATAAAAACAAACAAACAAACAAACAAACATTAATCTATGATATCTCTATAATGATTTTATCAGTGAAATAAAAAAAACGAAGAAATATAAAATTCACACACACAAGAAAAACAATGTAGGTCGGGACTTGATTTTATCGATTGGTTGTTAAATAAACAAAATAAAATAAAATAAAATAATATGGATTAATGTGTTTTTATTTTATTTTATCATAGAGAATAAAAAACTAAGAAACATAAATCCACACATATAAGAAAAACAATGTAGGTCGGCTATTGAAAATAAAATAAAATAAGTAATTAAAATTAAATAAATAATAATAATAATAAAATTTGTAAGTCACATGCAACATAAAATAAGCTGTGAATTTTCCATTTCATGTCGACTTTAAAAATTCAACAAGAGGGTTTTACTGAAAAGCTAAAGCATAGCATGCCGTGGAAGCGTACACATATCAAACAAAAAAAACTATACAAAAAAAAAATCTGAACTAACTAGTTGACCTCACGAATCAACTAAAGCACTAGTTGATCACTGTGACCCATCTCTGAGCCAGTGTTGTATATTTAGTACAGTGTGCTGTGTTGTGTAGTGTTGTATATTTAGTACAGTGTGCTGTGTTGTGTAGTTGTATTTCAGGCAGGGTTGCACATTTAGTACAGTGTTGCTGCATTTTTCAAGCCGTGTGTATATTTAGCACAATGTGCTGTGTTGTTTTGTTCTGAACTACAGGGCCGGCTGGACTTTGATGTTTAATCTGAGAGAAGCAAGCGGTCCATTCACGCGGGGCTCCAGTCCGAGCGGCACAGCAGGAGAGACACACACTCCACAGAACGACAGAAAGGGAGAAAAACCCTGGAAGGCAGAGTATATCAGTCTCTGACAATAAAGGGATTAGCCCAGGCTTGAGCTGATATGAGTGTGTATCTGTTTATGTTTCTGTCAGACATCGCTGCACACATGCTCTGCACAACTCCACTGTTTGCCTGATTCCCCCACTCGGTCTCTGGGTTAACATGTGATAAATATGAGACATTTGGTCCCCAGCATGACTAATGCAACACCCAGCATGCAAAAGTGAAACCAAGACTGCTGGCCATGACATATACACACATTCACACACACACACACACACACACGCACACACACACACACACACACACACACACACACACACAGTGATTAGCATGTTTAGATTCAGTACCTGATAATGTGGAATTTATAAAAAAAAAATATAAAAGAAAATTTTTATTAAGATAAATAAAAATGAAAATGAAATGAAAATAAAATATATAGCTGGTGGAGAAACTGGAAATTCAAACTGACATCGATCGAATGAACACCACAGCTCAATGTGAGCATGTGTGTTAACCACTAGGCCACGGTTTCCACCAACAATTAAGCACTAATGATAGTCTTAAGTATAAATTGAGGGGTGGATAATGAATTTGGACCCTGGGAGAACGTTTCTGGTCCATTGCATCCGATCCGGACAGTCCGAGAACCAGCAGTAACAAACCCATCTGTGCAATGAGACATCTGCCCACACAGCTCGACACCTCTCTCAAACTTACACACACACACACACACTCGCACTGGCCTGGGCACACGGCAGACTTCAGAACAGCTGTGTGGACTCACACTCATCAACAGGAACATTCACAGCACTGATTAACATAACGAGCCAAGAGCAGGGACACACACAGAAGTGTTTGATAGCCGATGCAGTGCTTTAAAGGAATGGATTGAGCATGAAAATGAAAATTCTTCCATCATTTACTCGCCCTCATGTTGTTCCAAACCCGTATGACTTTCTTACAGTATGTGGAATATATAAGGAGAATCTCATTAGCACATTAGCATATTCAGATTTGTCGCATGACATGTACATCATGCCAAATTTGAATCTGCTCGAAATCCTTTTGTGTCCCACGGAAGAAAGCAAGTCGTACAGTTTTGATTGATGTGGATGTGAGTAAATGATGGGCAGACTTTTCCTTTAAAGTCTGCCCATATTTCTTAAAAGCAGTTCTTAAACGTCCGTGGTTGCATGAATAAGGACCTCTGCGTCTGCAAAGCTACATTCGGCATTCCTTTTGAAAAATCAGGCTTAATAAATGCTTACTGAAAGAAAAAATCCTCAATGGACAACATCTGCAGAGAAGCTCTCATCTTGCAATGGTGTGTATGTGTGTCCGCATAGAAGACGAAGATGCTCAATTGCAAGAAATACCCAATTAAACTTCTCATTTATATTATAAAAGACAAGTAAACTTAAACTTTACAGAAGAATCCCCATGGCCCTTCACAAAGAAGAGTAGAATAGGAATGAGAGACACACAAAAAAAGGAGATGTAGAGTAGAAGAGATGACAAAATTAATCGAAAGAAAGAAAAGCAGTCTTCATAGAGTTCTTGCAATAATACACACAAAAACAAAAGCTCACACTGTCTTGGTTTTGTCTGCTTAAGCACCCTGCGTTTTTTGCATTGTCGTTTTTATTACAAACACTCTGGACATCGTGGACAGAGAAAACAGTCGGAAATATACCTGCATCAGAACCTGCACAAACACTACTGGAATTTTTAGCTAATCTAATCTTAGCTGATCTTAAAATACTCTGCTGCAACCGACCAATCAGAATCAAGAATTCCAGAGAGCCTACCACAGTCAAATATTTGTGCATAAGCACTGCTAAACTGTACGACTGACCATATTCCTCCTACAAAGCTATGCCAGTTTCATGTTTCTGGTATCACTCTGTGCGTCTGTGGTCAATATCTGAATCAATACATCATGTACATTCGTTTATTTGGCAAGTAGCCGTGTAATAAGTGGGATAATGTGTAATTCAGCCAATCATTACAGCAAAATAAAGCCAAAATAAATAAATAGGTAAATAATTTGAAGACTTTGATACGTGGGTATTAGGGTCATACCCCTGCTGATCACCATTTTGTAACAATTTTATAACTCTACAGTACATATACAATTACTATACTCTATGAGTGTTATTACATTGCCATAAACATTTTTGCTCCAATTATAAGAGGGTATTAATTAATAAGTGGGTTTTATTCATTCTAAATGCTGTGGAATTATCATCAAAATTAGAGGTAATATTTAACATGTAACAGATGCATAGACATTAGCTTGAAAATAACCTAGAATATTTCTTTAATAATGATTTTTAATCACAACCTTTTTATAAAGCATTGTAAACATCTTTACTGAATCTTTTGATAAAACTAAAGACACACTGAACAGTATCCTTAAGCAAATCTGAATGTTTGCGCAATAGGCCTTTAAACTACAAAGCGCACAGCGTCTGGAGATACTTCACTGAACGATTACTTCTGTTTCTTGCGTCGGGTCCCTTGGCTTTGTCTCTCGTCCTTCTTCCGGGAGGATTTTAGGAGCGCTGAGAGATATGTGTGACTCAAACACACACGTGCATGCAGTGCTAATGAGCTCCCTCTGGAAGCCCTCAAACACTCTGTCATACGTTAGAATTGCGTTGGCAATACGTTAGGTTGTGTGTTAGCAGTTTGTATATGGTGTCGGAACGGTGGAGAGGACGAAGGGAGAGGAGAGAGCGGGATAGAAATGGAGAGAGTTTAAAAAAGGATGAGTGAGTTGATAGGGGAAATATCAAGGCTGTTTGTGTGTGTTTGTTTGAGTGAGAGAGAGAGATGAGCCGTCGCCAGGCCCCTCTAGTCTGAACTGTGAGGAGCAGGTGCAGGACAGCAGCATCAGTGTGTGTGTGTGTGTGTGTGTGTGTCTATGCAAATGTGTGTCAGTGACCACTTGTGTGTGTGTGAGATGAGGCTGTCATATATATTGGCATGGAGCGATGCAAAGCTATAGCCTACTGGACAATGAACACACACACATAAACACACACACAAGGTGAGCCTGTCAGGTCATAGAAACTTGCTCCTGCTGTGTTAATGCACTTTGGGTTGGCTTACCAGCAAAGCCTTCAGCGTTTACACACAGATACAGTTTCAGCTTGACTTTCTGCTTCAACTTGCCCATCTGAAACTTTCTGTGAGATTTTAGCTCCATGAGTATCCATTTAAATATCGTTTCAATGAAAATGCAATGCATTTTTTAAAAGCAGAGGCTATTTACTCTGACTCCGCCCACTGACGTCTGGTTGGGCCAGACAATCTTACCGAAGACACTGGATTGTCAATAATGTAGGGGTAGTTTAGATTTTTTTTTTTACTACTACCTTTTCCCATCACATATCAGATCAGAAAGGCATTTATTTTCAATAAAAATGAAGAAAATATTCAAAAAGTGGAAATAAAGTGTCTAACACGTGTTAATAATGAAATGTTTATCGTTTACAGGGTTAGGGGTAGGTATAGGGAGGGCTTTATTGTCCCAATAAGGCAGAATCCATTTAATAAGTAATGGATTAAATACAAGTAAATCATTCACACTATGTTATTATTGCATACCATTTAATGTACAACAACATTGAAGTCCAAATAGTATCTGCCACCATTTATAACTATAAATAGCATAACTTATTGCAAAGAAAATACTGCTATTTTTACATAGTGTAAATACTATCCATCACTACAATCTAGTGTAAATAGCCACTGCCTTTTTTAAATGTTATTTACAAAAAAATTGGTCACTTAATATAAGGTGTCTTTAACTATGTACATTTAAATTCATCATTTGATACAATGCACTTATTGTGCACATACACTGAAAAAAATGATTTGTTGAATTTAATAAAAAAAAAATGTATGGTAAGTGGTTGCACACAATTGATTTTAGCTACATTTAAACAAATGCATTAAGTTGAACTTAATCAATTTTAGTTCAACTTAATGCATTTGTTTAAATGTAGCTAAAATCAATTGTGTGCAACCACTTACCATCATTTTTTTTTATATTAAATTCATTTTTTTCAGTGTACATGTTTTTACATTGTACTTATAATTTAAAAAAAAAATACCTGCATATAATTACATCCATAATTACACTGTTGACCCTTCCCTTAAGCCACCCTTAAACCTGCCCATACCACCAAACCTGTCCCTAAACGTACCCGTATCCCTCCTCAATAGCAGCAAAAGTGTTTTGCAATACAATATGAACACAATAAGTACATTGCATTTATTTTTTTATGTAACTACATAGTAGTTAAAGACACCTAATATAAAGTATGACCAAAAATATAATACAATTCCAATGCTTTTTTTTTTTAAATGAGGATCATAAAAATTGTTAATACAGCTGTGATGCATTTTTTAAAGTTTTGTAGATACCCCTCATACCCCAGATGATCATATTTGTGTGAATGTGCATCTGTGTGAGGGAATAAAATTTCTCCATCTCTTATTGCTGGCAGAAATACTCGTAAAGTTTTGCCACATGGTACCACATTTCCTTCCTCCGCAGCTGTGCGAAGGAAATAAACAGCCAGTACAGAATAGAGAGCAAAAAGAGGTGTAATGAACAGGAAAGGGAGTTAAAACGTAGAAACTGAGGTAGAGTAGCAGAGGAAACGCAGAAGTGGTTGTCTGGGATTGTGGCGGTGTTTCTAAAAATCAGCATCTAATTCCGCCTGTGAAACTGCTGGACATTTTTTTCCTCCCTCTTCCCTCTCTTTCCCACAGAGTGATAGTTGCCTTAGCAACCGTGGCAAATCTTCCTTTTCTCAAACAGATGTCCCATTTAGTTGGAAATTAGAATGTGTAAAAACCCAGGAGACTCAAATTATTTCCAAGTTCTCCGGGAGGAGGGAGACGGAGAAGAAAAGAGGAGCGTAGAAAAGAAAGGAGTGGCGAGGGATGGAGAGAAAAAGAGGAAAAGGGAGGGAGAGGGTTACATATCCTCCTCCTCAGGAAGTGTGAAAGTGTGTTGATTAGCCATCGCTGTGGGGCAGCTAATTCTGACGCCCGACCAACACTGAAGAGGCAGCAGACGGAAAAAGACACAAGAAAGGGAGGACAGGATGAATACAGGATGGGTATGAACCATTGTATGGTCCGTCTTTCTCTTAATACGGTGTATAATTTATTCTCCGAATCTTTTTTTTTTTTCAATTTACTTCTGATACGACTGATAAAGCGGGTGAAGTCATGGAGAAGGACGGAGATAAAGAGTAGCATCTCGCCTGTTTTGCAGGTAAACAGATTCAGCGTTTATGAGAATGTAAAGAAATTCCCCCGAGCCGTGTGTGCTCACATATGTGCGAAGACACAAGCCCGGTGTGAGCGAGGAGTTTTCGCCTTGGAGACCAATTTACAGGTAACATCCAGCCAAGACATGAAGCCCCACATTCTGCTTTTAATAAAAAAAAGCTTTCTTTTCTATCGTTTTCCCAGACAGAATGATTGACACATAGATAACAGGCTGAAAAGACTGGCGCGTTGGAATATCTGGCCCTTGATTCGTGTCAACGTCCCCCATGCAATGCTTTCAAGTCTATGGAGCATTAAACTACAGCTTACCTATTGGAGCAATGCCATTTTTTTTGCTTTTTTTTTTAAGGGTAAATCGCTGACATTTCAAAGCACTGTCAATGATTATGCACATAATTTGGTGGTATCAGGGTCATAAATTGCCCTAGATATTTAAAATGTGAAAAAAAAAGAAGTAATTATTTTTTAACTGTGATCTATATACATATCAATATATTATAATTTTATATATTGTTATAGCCATTACGATATTTTATTCTATGGCCATCTAGTTACAGGTTTTGACCCTTTCAATATTTGACAAAAAAACATAAATAGACAACAAACAGATTTATACTGTAAGAAAAAACCCTCATAAGGTCCATAGTGTTCATTTTATTTATTTAACAAAAATGGACAACAAACTGGGTGTTATGAGTCATCTAGGGAAAATTTCGCATACATTTCTGACACTGACCGATATACCATTATGTTGGTGACCATTTAATTAATAAATTCAATTGAATTACTTGCACAACAAATGGACAACAAACTGGGCATTACGTGTAAGAATAAAATATTACATAATGAATGTAATGAGTAAAAAAAAAAAACAGTACCAGTACCATTAAATTTCCAATTCTGCTCTTTTTCTGTCCGAAGCTGAAATATATTTGATCTTTTTCCTACTCTTTCACTATTACCACTGTCACACTTCCCGCTTTCTTGCTATCTGGCAGCCTCACAAAAGCCCATAACGCCCAAGTTTGGAAGTTGAAGCACAAGACATGAGCCATGTGAAAAGGCCTTTAAGAAGAAAAAAATAATAATCCAAAGCAGATGGAAACAGACAAGGTCGAACAACTTCTCTGAGTTAAGAGCGGCTAACTCAAGTGTGTGAGCGTGCGTGAGAGGTCTACATGACAGGACTGGGCCGTTCAGACACCCCCTCTCCCTCAGGCATCTCAGATGTTAATTGAGGAGGTCCTCCAGTGGCCAGCCCTACATAGCCGAAGCGGTGAGCTCTTTTCCCCGTAGGGAGACACGACTGATACTGTACTAATCTCTCCTCTCTTCTCAAATCATTCTCCACATCAGCCGCCACTTTAATTAATTCACACAGACGTGCTGACAAGGTCAAGCAGTTAAACGCACTGTTTTATATATATATATCCACCACCACATCGTCCTCTCGATCATTAGGCTCAGTTCCTCCTCTCCTCCTTTTTAATCTTTCGCTTCGTCCAAATGAAGGGCTGTTCATTAGTGGCTTGTGCCGTGTCCCCTTCATCAGTGAAGAGGAGTCATCAAAACAGGAGAGGCAGGTACACCAGAAGAGAAAACACGCATCCTCTCTGTCTTTCACTTTACTTTCTTTCTCTTTTTTTTTTGTTTTGATGAGCTTCTTTAATTGGGCCACTACAGAGGAGAAGCAAATCCTCAATAATTAAAAAATCTAATTACGGAGTCTTTTGCATCTCTGGCAATAATTATTCCTTGTGGAGTCACTGGATAGTGAACATTTCTTCTATTTTCATTTCAGTTTTACAAGGGGAAAAGTCTGCTCGCTCCTTAATGCTTTATCCCCTCCTCTTTTCAGTCTCTTTTCATCCTCCTCCTCCTCCCCCCTTGCATCTTTCTCAGGAGAAACTTTTTGATGGCTGTCACTGATCTTAATAAAACCGCTTACACACCCACAAACAGTACATACACACACATACTGTATGAGGTGAGCAGTAGTAACTTCAGTAACTTTATATCATGTTAAAAGTAAATGGTATTCCGTAATCTTTGATAGAAATTCATGAATTATTTTAAAAATAAAAATAAAACTATAAACTTTTATGTATACATACTTATTACATACTACATAATCCAATATATTACACTACTTTTGTTTAATCCAGTGAACTAAATACTTAAATACCTGTTAATGACCATTTCTCCCCTTTTGACTTTGTAATTTTGCATTACTCCACGTTACTCCATAAAATATAGCATGAAACCGGGCACATGCCGTCATGCAAACCTACATATATACTGTATGTTGGCAGCCAGGTGTTCAAGAACATCTGTCTTTGCTTATGAACGCCCTGCTGTGTTGTGCTGCCTCTTAGAGCAGGAGAACAAGACTGACTGAAAGTGATTGACAAAAATCTGTTACAATTAATCTCCTTTGTGGTGCTCTTGTAGGAGATGCAAGTTTTAGACCAGCTTGAGTCGTTGGCTGATCCTGTTCCACACCTTTACATCATTTTCACTACTACACTAACACTGTCAAGGCGTAGTTGAAAAATTAAAATGAAATAAAATCCTCTAGACCTCGAGACATGAGTTTCGAGAGACTTTTTTTCCCAGTAGAAAAATAAACAAGTCTTACTTTCATGATCTTAAGAGATGCAATTTGCAATTTTTCTCTTCTAAGTAGCCCTGCAGTGTTACAAATTAATTTTACAGAACAAATACAGATCCAGTATGAATTTAATTCCATTTTTCAATTATGCGTCAAAAAAAAAAAAACTGCACGAATACATAAATGTTGTTCAAAATAGTTTTAGATAAAGTATAGCATGACATACTGCAGGAAACTGCTGCCACTGCTTATAAACTATTAAAATAAAAGAGCAAAAAGGCCAAAAATTTCACTTTTCACTTTGTACAGTTTGCGCATACAAAGGCAAAGCCAAAACCTTTTAATCTCCTGAGTTTAAATGCACTTTTCCCGATTATCTTCTACCTGCTCTTACTGCCGGTGCATAAACATTCAGCTATCAGCTTTCCACCCCCCCGCAGGGCACACAGGATGTGTTTGTGTTCACCAAGCATCACTGTATGCATAACTGTCCATATGAGCGCATATACATGGGAAAGTTTAAGCTCCGTGCGAGTGTGTTTAGCTGAGAGCGATATGTGCAGTGGGTCCTACACAATTGTTTGTGCTTCACGCTCTTCTGAAAGGGACAGCCATCCTTAATACTTCATCCACCCACACCAGCTCACACACACGCACACAAATAGGCACAAACACACCACGCGTCTCTGCATTTGCAGATCTGCGGATGACAAATGACTTGTAAACTTGCATTAGCGTCAGTAGAACAGAAAAACACGCCACATGTTTCCCCCATGCAGGTCTTTTCATTCCAGAATCACCGTATGACAAATAGTCAGGATTTAGGAAAGAATGCAGCGTGCCAAGATCTCATTTAGCCCGGTAGAGGAGAGTGAGCATGTGTGTGAAAGCACGCAGATTACGAGTTGGGATGTGCAACATCGACTAGTCAATTATAGAGGTTGACTAGTCTCTCATGTTTTCTTATTTATTATCATTTCTATTGAGGAATTTTAGTGATTTTAAGTATTAAATCTGCACGGAACAACCCTCTTGGAGGGTTTAAACCACGAGTTATTGTCATTCTAAACCTCGATTTTAACCCTGGGTAAAGGAACGCTTCACACTTGTAATTTAGAAGCGGAGTTAGCACCACCTTTTACCTGAGGTTAGCAGCACTTTTGCGGCGTCAACCCAGCATTGCGGTGCCAAACGTGTGCAGTGTGAAATGATATGTGTTAGAATGTTACAACGAAACCAGTCGCGTGTCTCATATTCACATGCTTTGGACAGTCACAGAAAACACAACGCATTGTATAAATAGTAGTGTCAGCGTTTGAAGGGAAAACTGTTAAAATGGTGACAGAAAACATGACAATTGCAGTTAAGAAGAGGCTGTTTCGTTCTTCCATTCAGGAAAAACTAGAAAGCAGTCGGCAATATATAATAAGATAATGTGCAAAGCTAGAACCTTTATACAGGTTGCATGCCTAGTTTGTCCAATCAATGACACTGACACAGCAAATAAAAAAGTTAACCCAGGATTTAGTGTGAAACGAAATGACATCTTCAATACCCGGAGTAATTTTTAACCCCACATTATGAGCATTCTTGTGAAATGTGAAGCAAGATAACCCAGGATACCATTTACCCAGGGTTTGGAATGATCCAGGGTCCAACTATTTCAAGTGTGAAAAGCTTTTAGGAGAGATAAAGAACACGATTAAAAGAACCTTTTTTTTTACTACATAGTAGTTATTTATACAAATGTAAGGCAGGATAGTCTATTGTAAGTTTTTTTTAAATCCACTTTACATTAAAAACAAAGAGCAGGTACAAATGAGCATGATGCTTCTGCTGAAGATCTCTGTTTCATTCTGTTTTGCTGCAGTTGTTTTTGGTAACAGCCCCAGCACTTTCTCAAAAAAAGGTACACTTTTGCACCATATCTAAGGGCGTTTTCACACCTGAAAGTCCGCACCAAAGTTCATGTTTTGATACATTGTATACATTTGGTTAGTATTGGTTTGGTTTCACATTGCAATTATGCGAGCGTACTAAATAACTTTACATGACGTACTTGCGTCCTGTCGTCATCATCTATATGGGCTGAATCTTGACATTGATTGGTTTGTAAACGGACGTGCGTCTGACGTCAGCGTGTTGTCAATTCGGCGGGTAACTTTGACAAGAATGAATGAACAGACGCATATCGTTGCCACTATACTTGTATTATTATGGCATTACTCCCTGCAGCACCAACTATACTCGAGGCTAGTTCAAATTCGCCAAATGAACGTCCTCGTTGTGCGAACATTTTATCGTCGCCGGCAGGACGCAGGACAAATGGGTTTCACACCTGTAATTTTGATTCGGACCAAACTGAAAAGTCCGAAAATCCGGACCAAACAAGGTAGGTGTGAAAGGGCCCTAAGGGTGTATATAGTTCCAATATTCACCAGTTAAGGGTGGATAAGGTACTAAAGGTGTACCTTTACGGGTACTGTCCCAGTGACAAGCTTTTGTTCCCCTAAAGGCCAAAATTTTGCACATTTTACAGTGCAGGTAAACTTAAAAGGCAAAAAAAATAACTTGATCCAGAAGAGAAAAGAGAGATGGAGAGATGAACAAGATGTGATCTGATGGACAACATAAGCTCTTTTCCGAACCTATAGCCTTCTTCTGCCTACATAGACATCTGCCGTCTAAGCTTCTTCCCTGAAACAGAAGCTCAAAAGTGAATTCATTTGGAATAATTTGTTTTTGGTTTTCATTTTTTGTTGTAATTCTCTCTGGGGTTGTCTTTTCTGTGAAGAAGAATACATACAATAATGACAATCTGGCCAAAACGAGGTATCGTAGAAGGCAGCCCAAATACATAACCTACAATTTAAAACAGCCTTGACACTTTATATGTCTTTAAATAGACAGCTTTGGGAACAGAGCAGTAGATGAAGAAGCAGCAAAAGTAGACTCTGTGTAATGCAGTGCTGCACAGATCACAGACAGCCATCGCCCGCAGCAACACAGGACTCGGCCCATAAATCCAGGAGACTTCACCAGAACAAAATCTCCATGGAGATGAGAGTTTTGCAACTGTGCCCCAGTACGGCAGAGTACTTCAACTCTACAGTGACAGGAGGAGACAAATGGATGTAGGACTAGATGGAATGACAGAGAGAGAGAGAGATATGATGATGATAAAAGAGAGAGAGAGAAGCTCAGAGACGCACTTTCTGTCCACCTTCCCCTATGGTGGAATGCTATTACCAGATCTCAGCAGTGCTTATGTTTTTGTAAGTCTGCATGGTGTGAACACACATACACACATACACACAAGCACACTGGCATGAGATGAGGATTTCTGTCGCGACATATCGGAGTGGATTAATACTTGAAGGTTTTAATCTAGCTCATGAGTTCATGACTGTTGTAAACACCATCAACTTGACAAGCCACAAACACATGAATGAATGCTTATTTATCAGCTTTGATGTAAGGGCTTACTGTGATATTTGCAGAAGCCATCTGTCAGTGAACACACCTTAGATGAGCCACACACACACACACACACACACACAGCTATAAAAATGAGAGCATATCATAGACCTCTATTGTTGTACCAAACCAAACCCGTATCACAAAAATAAACCATAAATAAATAAATAAAATAGCTATAATAATAATTATGATAATAACAACAACTATTTTTATTATAACCTTATCTCTTAAAGAAAATGCTTTGCAATGAATAAATTACTATTCTAATTTATTTTTATATGATAAATTATGTTAAACTTTACAAATTATTTATATATTTATATATTCTACATATTATAAATGATTTATTATAATTTAATTACAAACTATAATAATAAATTATTATTTGTAAATGTATTAATATTATCAGACTTCATAATTACCATTAAAATGCATCTTATTTATTCACATTTACTGCTTTTAATATAAACAAATTAAAATTACTAGAGACAAACCCTACATCACTTTTACTCTTATTTACAGAAAACATAATTTATCCCCTATATGAATCTGTTTTTCATTTTAGCGACACCTCCATGTGGTGTCATTGTGTTTACTATTCTTGTAAGGACATTTTTGCTCCTGCAAGTTTAGAAAATACACCCACACACACTATTGTACAGGCCAAATTCATAAAAATTATTTGGCATGCATTTACAATACATCTGCGTTTATACTTAGAATTCAGTGCTTGCAAGTAACAAACACACATAGTTATTCACACACACTGGCACAGAGGTAAATCGCAGGACAATAAGGGGTGGCAAAAGAAGTGTTAACAAGAAAGATAGACCGAAAGAGGGAAGAAGGAGCAAAAAATGAGGAAGACTTGAGGGGGAAGGGACAACACAACAACATATGGTGACAAACACGGTGACAGAAAGACTTGAGAAAGCGTGCGCAAGAGAGAGAGAGAGAGAGACACTCACCACGGTGAGCCGTAGATGCGGAAACCCCTGACGGTAACATCAGAGTCCTGCAGGTAGATGCAGTTGGTGAGCAGGGACTGCACGTTCTCGTAGTTCTCCGGCTTGAGTTTGGAGGCCGAAGGAAAGTAGTAGAAATCCTGCTTTATCAGGTCTGCCATAAACTCCTGATCGAACGTCAGCTCGTGGTTCCCCGCTATAACGATTTTTATCTCGTAGGGCAGAGTGCCTGAGGAAAGAGAAAACAGCTGTCATGATACGGTGCCTTTGTTAGGGTTATGATATTTATTTTATTATTTATCATCCTTCATGCAATGTTGCCATGATTAGCAACTGTGGGGATTCCACCCACGCTTTTTTTACCAACAAATTTCCATAACTTTCCGAGTTCATTTGGTTACTAGATAAGGACTTTTTTGACTCAATTTGAAGACACTGCACTCAAAAGAAACTGTATCCGATCTGAGATAAGAACAACTAGAAAATAAATTTTCTTTATTTTACTGAAGATTGTATTATTTTCCAGCTTTTATTACCATTTTTTAAATTCTCAATTAAATCCTTGTTTTTTAAAAAATATTTACCTGTCATTTTTTTCCATCACTGTGGGAACTCTTTAGCGACAATAATCTATCTGGAGCAAAGTGTCTTGATCAAGGATCAAGCGATTACTCCTTCTATGGTTCAAACCTGCAACCTTTCACTTACAAGCCTTGAACCAATCTTAAACAAATCAGCAGGTCCAGACAAAATGTGCATTTTCTTCATATAATTGAGGGAAAATTTGCAGAAAACTTTCTAAATTGATTTAAACACAGTCAAATGTGTTAAACAGAGCTTAGAGAGACTGCACTTTTATTGGTACCTAAAAGCAGGGTTGAATTAGCCAAAATATTTAATAAATGAGCACATAAGGGGAAGGGGGATGTGTAGCACTGTAAAAGACAGTCGGACTAATACAGAGGAAATCTGCGCTGCTTTCTGTGGGCACAGATGCCACATGGGCCTGCCAATAAGGTGGGCTACATCGTTCTCCTTGAGGTATTAAGTTGGTTGATTTTGGCACTTTCGGCTAGCAGAATGCATTGCAGTAAATCAGAACATGATGCTGGACTCTTAAAGAACTAGTGTTCGGTTCCTCTCTGGAACAATGCAAATTAATATAGCACTTCATAAATCTGACATCAATAAATGCACAAATATTATTACTCCTCGTTCCGTTCCATCTCCATTTTTTCACGGTTCTATAAAATTTTCACCACACCGGGGAGCGAACCTGTCCACGCCTGACAAACACAAAGACAGTCTGTCCCCACAAATCTCCTCTCTCCAAATCGCTCTCCCCGCACCCCTGCGGATCCGAGGCGAAATTACGACAAACATCTGGAAATGTTCCCTTTATTTGAAAAGTGTCATAAAAGAGATGAGATGCGTCAGAAAGTGTAAGGTTTGAGGTGTGACGGAGAGTTCAGTCAGCCTGTGTTTTGACAATTACGCAGCCAAGCGTGTCCCTGAAAAGCGGCAATTAAATTGTGGGCGGGAAGGATGTGGGGGGGTTCTGGTTTTGAGGACCTGCAAAAAAAAAAAAAATTGACAGAGCACACACACACACACACACACACACACACACACACACACACACACACACACGCAGTCCCTCGCACATGCTTATGCTCAAAACGTGTGACTTAACAGCAATTTTCCTGACACTTAACACACACACACAATACTCCATGGCACCTCTCAAAATCTGCGTCCATAAGCACAATTTTACCATCGCTGGGAGATGATCGTAAAAGTAAGACACGGACAAAAATTAAAAGTGAGTTTTATGTGTCCGTGGCAGATGCTTTACAAGAATCAGCACAGGAGTCTTGCAGATTTAAAGCCTCCTTCCAGAGGCAAAGCTCTGACATCTTTCATGTTTGCTCAACAGTTTTGTAATACACGTAATAAAGAGCTATCTTCAAGCTAAGTCGTTTGCTTTACTGTGATCTGATTTGATTTCCAAGCAGATTTTAGAGAGTTCATATCTTCTAATGCATGTCAAACCCTTCATAATACAACATCAATTTTTCAGACACCTGTCAAGACACCCTCTATTATTACAAGGAATACTTCATTCTGATTGGTCTTAGCATTGTACTTCATTTCAGTGGTTCTCAACTGATTTTGCTTCAAGACCCAACCTTATATTCAAATTGGTTTAGCATGCAAAAGCAAGCAAATGTCTTTAAATAAATAAATAAATAGGATCAATTGGAATCAATCAATTGTTGGAATCAATGTAACTACCTTATACCTATAGTAGACACAGAACTTATGCTCAATTAGGGTGTTCACACTTGGCATATTTGGTTCGATTAAAACGAACCTTGGTGCGGTTGTGTGAGCGCTATCATCTGAACCCTGGTGCACACCAAACAAGTGGACCAAGACCCCTGAAAGCATCAGATCTTCGTTTGTGTGTGTGACGGAGGAATTCCTGCCGCTGTTGAGTTCTCTTTAGGTTCGGTATCTTTAGATTCAGTGTTAAAATGCCATTTAAAGTGAATGCTAAGCGGGCCAGGACTAAGGGTGTTGTTCACACTTGTAGTTCGGTTGGCTTGGTTCGTTTGGTCCAGACCAAAAAACAAACAAACAAAAAAAAACATTTAGTCCTGGTCCGCTTGGCATTCATTCGTGCATTTTTATCACCTAAAGGCATAGGGATATGTTCACAACCTGATTGGTCGGCTTTTATGACGTATTGCCTATTTTGAGACGGAACTTACCGAACATCCAAAACAATACTGTGCATGTGCGTAGCCTACATATGATGGTGTGTTGACTAGCTGAGAACTCATGAAGAGCTTATAAAATGTGTAAAAAAGGAATTCCCCCCGTCACACACACAAAAGAAGATCTGCTATGAGGAGATGTAGTTCTGATGCCTGGACCGAGCTGTAATGGGACTATGACAAGAAAAAACTGGTATTCTTGAGCATTCTGTCCTTTTCAGTTGCATTGATTTATTTTCATTTTAGAATTGTTTTTCAATGACATCCATAACCCTGTATTTTGGGATCATGACCCACAGTTCTCCTTCTATTCGTCTATGTTCTCACAACATACAGCCATTTGTTTATGTGTGTCCTCGCATCAAAAAAAAAAAGGAAAAAAAGAAAAATTCCATGTCGTGTTTATGTTGTGCACCATCGGTTTCATGTACATGTGTAGGCACTGCAAAAGTGTGAAAATTTCCCGGTGCATATGTTCATCTACGTGTACTCGTTGCCTTTCTTTTCTCTCCTTCTCGCGCTGCCTTTCTCTCTCATATAGATTCCACAAACGGCCAGACTCCTTCAAAGGCAAAATTACAGAGAGAATCACCATTTTACAATGGAGTCATTCTCTTAGAAACACAAAGCAAAAAAAAAAAAAAAAAAGTCTTTGGAAGCAATCAATCACACAAATACAAAACGCCAGCAAGAGGGAGGATGGAAAAGACGAGCCCAAAGCTTTTGTGATGAGGAGGAGCGGGAAATGGAAAAGAAAAAAGCATGCCGATTTCAGCCCAAAATGCCTAATCCGGACACACGGACGAGTGTGCGCTGCTTGTTGTTATTAGTTTCTATCTTCTTGGGCTCTTTGTCTTTGATTTCAAAAGCACTTTCAAGGCGGCAATAGCTTAAATTTCACTGTGAATCTGACAGACAGCTTCTGTTCTTTTCACTTCAAAAAGAGCGCAATTAAAGTGGATGAATGCAGGCCCGTGCGTGCTCACACAGAGGCAAACGTGCAGCGAGAATAGCATGTTCAACAACTTAAGACACACACACACACACACACACAAGCAGTTGCCATATAAAACGTCTCACTCTTAACATGCCTTGTGAGCTGCAGTATTGATGTGTGTGTGTGTGTGTGTGTGCTCTGGACCATTAAAATAAGGGCTTTAGAGGTGCATAAGCCCAGAGGAAGTGTCCGGATTTGAATGCTATTGTCATCTCTGTTCTGGTGGGTGGTCTTTGGACTTTGATGGAGCAAATCCTCCAACCTCCAAAATTCAGAGCTCATTCAATAGGATTATGGAGCTGTCTCACACTGTGTGTGTGTGTGATGCTGCAGACGTTCTGCGAGACGTTTGCCACCTACGTGATACGTGCACTTTCTTGTAAGTTGGCTGACTGAGAAAGTATCTGCCAACGGCATAACTGTGCATTTTATACAAATTAAATTTAATCAGGGTGTATTGTGAAATATAAATGGACAACCACAGATCTTTAGAGTACAGATTTTGACAATTTTCGGCAAAAGACAAAAACATTTCAGTTTCCATCTCATTCTTCAGGTAAAACTGTCAGGCTGTCATGTTGCGTTTTGCAGTGTATTCATTGGATAAATAATTCATGTCACTGCAATACATTAAAAAGAATATGAAAATGCCTGCCTCTCTTTACAAAGTTTCTGTTAATATACATCTTTTAATGGGATTTAACAGATTTTTTTCTGACTTTCTTACACAATGATGCCGATTAATCGTTTGTTTAGTTTGTTTTTCATAAAAAAATCTGTAAGAACAAACTGTAGATGGGATCAAAATCAAAGACCCTGGCTGTGGTGATGCTGATTGGTTGATTTTACAGGTGGCCAAGTTGTAAAGAAATTCCCTTTATATTTAAAAGGGTAGCCTATTTGAACCAATAAAATAATTTTTCTTTAAACAGAATTTAGTTGTTCCCCATTTAACGTTTTTATGGCTTTTTCATGGCCAAAGCCTACAGTAAATTAAATTGAAAAAAGATTCATAAAACAATCTGTGTGGAAACGTGCCACTCAAATTGTGAATATCAGATGTGGGAGACCATGCATTCATCTGATGTTAAAGTTAAGGAAGCACAGACCAAGTTTTTTTTTTCCAGCTTAGTTTCCATAGACGGTCTTTTTGGACTGCGTCCTGAAAAACAGTTCGAGTTCATGTTTTCATAGTGCATCGAATGCTTTTATTTCAAAAGATCAAGGAAGATTTGATTTCTCGTGATATGACCCCTTTAAAGCATATTTGTGATATTTGATTTATTTAGTTCAAGCTTCTCACTCGTTTCAACCCTTCGGTTCACCCTCTTCCTTCTTTTTAGATCTTTTTTAGTCCATAATCCCGGCTCAACAGAAAACAGTGACGCTTTGAAGAAGTGAAGTGAAGAATCTTTCTGCGAACATGCACAAACACACAACCGGTGAAGGTGTTCTTTGTGTTTCTTCATGTGCCCATGTGAAATGTAAACACACAGTATTATAACAAGCACACACACACAACATCCACTCATACACAAGTAATCAGTTTTTCTCTCTCACACACACACACACACACACACACACACACACACACACACACACACACACACACACACACACACACACACACACACACACACACACACACACACACACACACACACACACACACACACACACACACGGCAGGGCACAAGGTAGGAACATAACTGAATCTGTATATAAAACTGGCAGTTTGTATAGAACTGTACATAAAACAATGATACAGTAATTCATTTAGTTATTTTCTTGCTTCTTGAAAATAATTTTTTTCTCATATTTACTCTATTGTACGCAGTAATTTTTTTCTGTGGAGAAATCCATAAAAAAGTATTTTTTTAAAAAAATGTAAGAAAATTTTGGTCTGCTCCAAATCATACTTCAAAATACCTGAAGCATTATAGTGAATTATATTCCATGTGAATCTTGACAGGTCATGGACACTGTCATGGCATGGAAAAGAGAAATACATTCTTCAAAATGAGAAGAAAATTATAATCATACAGGTAAATAATTAATAATTTTAAAGAAATTTGCAAAAAAAGTCTTTTAAATCACCATGAAATCAAAATGATCAATTCTTATATTTTTTTTTATGGAATATTGCAGTATTTATTATAAATTATTTACCCGTGAACATCATTCTTATTATTATTATTTTTTTAAATCATGTGCCCTTGTACTCGTACATCAAAATAACTCCATCAGCAACATCTCTTTTCTTCTCTGATGACAGTTTTACAGAGTGAGGGCGGAACAACCTGTCACTCACACGAGATCGACCAATAGAAAAACCATAATGGTCCAATGATCCAATCAATTGCCACCGATGGACAAAATCATGTCCCAGCAAACAGTTTTTCTTGTTCAAGAATCCGCCTAACTCAGATATATGTCACAATACGAAATAAAAGATTAATCATAACTTCTGTTTCATGCCGACTTTAAGCAGTAAGATGAAAAAGATATTAAGATTAGTTACAGTAGTAAACAAATGATATGCCATACACATTGATCCATAGACACACTGTATTCAGCCACAAAACTACACAAAGATTTAATCTATGCCTGAGATTGTGTTTTACACTTTAAGTAAAAAACCGTAAAGCAGTGTCAAGCTTCCTTGTTAATAATCCACAGCTAAACCTTCAGCTGACTAAACCCATGCCAGGGTGAAAAAAAAGCAGAAAAAAAGAGCCGTAGAGCTTGAAGCAAGAAAAAGGGAGAGCACATTAAAGTTTCATGACGGTTTTCTCTCCAGATACAGACCAGAGAGAGAGAATGGAGGGAAAATTCCAAAGTTGAGAGGAGAGAGAGGGGGAAAAAAGGAGTGAGAAAGGTATAAACTTTTCTCCCAAGATTCTTCCACCCCACACACTCGAACACACATCTCACACAGCCCACGCAACTGTCACATCACCACTGGGCTAATCTATTATTCATTATGTGGACAGGACAGAACAAGACGAGGAACTACCAAACCTTCCTGACCTGAGAGAAAGAAAGTATAATATCTACTTCAGACACGCTTCTCTGCACATAATGACTTACAGTGAGACACAATACAACAACAGATTCATCCTTAAAATTCAGCCTCATGCACACATTATCTTAATAAACTCTCAGAAAACACCTGTGAATCCTTAGCAAGCAAACTTCTTAAATTGGACTGGACTACTGTCCGCACAGACATAACTTACTAAAGCTATTGATTTATTCTTCAGCAAAACACGCCGCCACTACAGCAGATTTCAGTCATGACTATGACCCCCAGAAAGGTTGTACTACCACTTGTGATTACTGGGAATTTCTTTCACGCAGTTCTTGCAAGAAATGATCCTCAAGCATGTTCTCCGGCCGGTGTAAGCCTGAAGGATACATGGGGAAGGTACAAGCTAGGTTTCTCACGCTAGTACAGTTGTTCAGCAAGCAAATACAAATCATTCAAGACCAATAAACACACAGAGACCAGTAAAGATACAGATTTGCTTAAAATCACACAGCTGAAACTGCGCTCCTACACTTCTGCTGCGCATTCATTCAATAGCATCTGTACTTCCGAACAACGACTTCTGTTAGTTCAAATGACCTGCTTGGGCAGATGAGACAATGTTCAAATCATTTAGTATTTAAAATTAATGAAAGATTAACATTTTTGTCATCTAGTCAAATGACAAAAAAGCTCTCTTCACATATAGATTTAAAGATACATGATAAAAAAGTACTGAATGGCCATTAACACTTCAGAATGGGTCACAACAGTGGTCGATCTGTGGTCAAGTGGTCAAATGACGAATAACGAAAAGTTAATTATGAAGGATGTGAACTGTTTGTTTTTCTTAATACTTTTAATCCACAAGGACGTATTAAATATGACATTAGACATGTTATATAATGTAAATTTCTATTTCATCAAAGAATCCTGAAAAACTAAATGGATAATAGTTTCTCTAAAAGCATAACTGTTTTCAACATTGATAATGTTTCTTGAGCAGCAAATTAGCTTATTATATATGATTTCTGAAGGATCATGTGACACTGAAAACTGCAGTAATGGCTGCTGAAAATACAGCTTTGCATCACAGGAATAAATTATCATTTTTAAATAAATTAAAATACAAATGTTACGTCAAAAAAAAAAAAAAAATCAATACATTTTACCAACCCCAAACTTTTGAATGGTAGTGTGTGTGTATATATATATATATATATATATATATATATATATATATATATATGAATATTCACTGAGAAAAGCCTGTAAATGAAGATAAAGAAACCACACTATGAAGGCAGGTAAAAATCATTAAATACACATTACAAAAAGTGTCTTTAAAAGACTTTAGTTTATTTCCGTATCAGTGAACGCAAGTCTATCACTCACCTACAGTCCACGGCAATCCATTTCGCAATGTTTTTGTCTATATAAACACACACAAGAGTCAAGACAGATATCTTCAATCGCTATGACACATCACTGTTCTTTCCCCATTCCAGCAGTGCTAAAACACACAATATAGAAACAACTAGGACACATAACACCAGTTTACCAAGCTACTACGTAAACCTCTGTTGTAGGATTATATACATGATAACTAGGTTTCAAAATCCATGTTATCCACTAAATAAATAAACCATCTTTCATGCACTTCCACACCTCCTTCGAGTTGCATTAATGCTGTATTGCATTACCACACCTACTTTGAGGTCTAAGGTGATGCTCCATTATTGAAGAACCCAAACTGGCTAAAATATTAAGGCTGACATGACAAGCCGTCTCAAAATCCCAGACAAAAAGAGAGGGAACAGATTTCGCAAACCTCAGAGTGTCAAAGTGAAAGAGAAAAATATAAAACTGACAAGGAGGCCTTGAGACTAGGTTAGAGTTAAGAGCATCACCATATGAGGAAGTGCGATAGTGTGTGTGTGTGTGAGTGTGTGTTGGCATACACTTTAAAGTATTGTGAGGTAAAAAGTAAATCATATCTCTGAGGATTGTTGCTGGATAAAGGAAGCATGTGCGCAGCGAGTTCTCTCAGACACAGGTGCAAAGACTCACGTTATAAGACTCACGTTATAAATATTTATACAGAGACAAACGCGAGAACAAACACGCAAACTTCCTTTCTGGCACAGGGACGGCATGCCAGAAAGAAAGAGAGAGGCAGGACAGCAGAGAATCAATAGGGGGAAAGAGGATGAGACACACGAGCGACAGTCTTAATCTGACTGGTGTCTTCTGCACCCCGCTGACTAACCTCCATCCATCCATCTATCCAGATCTCCTGCTTTCTATTCCCTCTCCTCAAACAACACTGTTTCACTATTCTGTTTATTACTGAGCCTCTCTCATAGTTTTTGGACAAGCACATGTGTACAATAAGTTATAAATAAAAAAAGCATGCAAAACATCATGACTATGACCTCTAGATATTCTGCTTGTGATAAAAGGACTTGAATTTACATTCAAATTCACTACAATATTCTGAAATTATTTTATCAAAGCTTGTTACTTCAAAAAGGTATCTTTTCAAGATTTCTCATAACGTTTATGTTGAAAGATCTCCGTGCTTTATTTACAGTGATATTAATAATAAAATTATAATAATCTGCATAAAATTATACAACATTTAATTTATAAAATGTTACATAAAATTTAAATAAATTAAATATAAATATGAAATCTTGAATGGTGATAAATTAAATATTTTAACGTTGCATCCCTTTTCTCAATTTTATTTCTGCCTTATTACATGGTGTGAACTGGGCAGGTCAAGTTGATATCATGAGTTTATGAAACAGGCTTTATAAACATTACTGTTGACATAAAAGCATATAGATGAAATCAGAGGTCTGTGAAAGTTTAGAATGAACTGTTTCCAATAAGTCTATTTGGACTGGTACTGTATGTTTTCATAGTGCATGAACTCCTTTTTCAAAAGATCTAGGCTTCTGTAGAATTTGAACATGCATCATTCACAAAGCTACACATATCTTGCATGTTCTTCATTTAAATTTTTTATTTACAGTGAGGAAAATAAGTATTTGAACACCCTGCTATTTTGCAAGTTCTCCCACTTGGAAATCATGGAGGGGTCTGAAATTGTCATCGTAGGTGCATGTCCACTGTGAGAGACATAATCAAAAAAAAAAAATCCAGAAATCACAATATATGATTTTTTAACTATTTATTTGTATGATACAGCTGCAAATAAGTATTTGAACACCTGTCTATCAGCTAGAATTCTGACCTTGAAAGACCTGTTAGTCTGCCTTTAAAATGTCCACCTCCACTCCATTTATTATCCTAAATTAGATGCACCTGTTTGAGGTCGTTAGCTGCATAAAGACACCTGTCCACCCCATACAATCAGTAAGAATCCAACTACTAACATGGCCAAGACCAAAGAGCTGTCCAAAGACACTAGAGACAAAATTGTACACCTCCACAAGGCTGGAAAGGGCTACGGGGAAATTGCCAAGCAGCTTGGTGAAAAAAGGTCCACTGTTGGCGCAATCATTTGAAAATGGAAGAAGCTAAACATGACTGTCAATCTCCCTCGGACTGGGGCTCCATGCAAGATCTCACCTCGTGGGGTCTCAATGATCCTAAGAAAGGTGCGAAATCAGCCCAGAACTACACGGGAGGAGCTAGTCAATGACCTGAAAAGAGCTGGGACCACCGTTTCCAAGGTTACTGTTGGTAATACACTAAGACGTCATGGTTTGAAATCATGCATGGCACGGAAGGTTCCCCTGCTTAAACCAGCACATGTCAAGGCCCGTCTTAAGTTTGCCAATGACCATTTGGATGATCCAGAGGAGTCATGGGAGAAAGTCATGTGGTCAGATGAGACCAAAATAGAACTTTTTGGTCATAATTCCACTAAACGTGTTTGGAGGAAGAAGAATGATGAGTACCATCCCAAGAACACCATCCCTACTGTGAAGCATGGGGGTGGTAGCATCATGCTTTGGGGGTGTTTTTCTGCACATGGGACAGGGCGACTGCACTGTATTAAGGAGAGGATGACCGGGGCCATGTATTGCGAGATTTTGGGGAACAACCTCCTTCCCTCAGTTAGAGCATTGAAGATGGGTCGAGGCTGGGTCTTCCAACATGACAATGACCCGAAGCACACAGCCAGGATAACCAAGGAGTGGCTCTGTAAGAAGCATATCAAGGTTCTGGCGTGGCCTAACCAGTCTCCAGACCTAAACCCAATAGAGAATCTTTGGAGGGAGCTCAAACTCCGTGTTTCTCAGCGACAGCCCAGAAACCTGACTGATCTAGAGAAGATCTGTGTGGAGGAGTGGGCCAAAATCCCTCCTGCAGTGTGTGCAAACCTGGTGAAAAACTACAGGAAACGTTTGACCTCTGTAATTGCAAACAAAGGCTACTGTACCAATTAACATTGATTTTCTCAGGTGTTCAAATACTTATTTGCAGCTGTATCATACAAATAAATAGTTAAAAAATCATACATTGTGATTTCTGGATTTTTTTTTTAGATTATGTCTCTCACAGTGGACATGCACCTACGATGACAATTTCAGACCCCTCCATGATTTCCAAGTGGGAGAACTTGCAAAATAGCAGGGTGTTCAAATACTTATTTTCCTCACTGTATTTTTGCTAAGAGTAAGACTGCAGTTCTCTTAGCTCTGCTTAACATATTTTATCATTTAAATCCACAAAATCAGTGCAGAAAATGGCTTAAAGATATGCAGAATTAGTCAAATGCAAATCCATAAAAGTATTGCAAAAAAATAATTATCAAATTTTGAGTCAAACAGCTGGCAAAAGTTTTTTAAGGAAGAGAACAAATAAAAAAACCTCTCACCGAGCCAGTCGTTAAACTTCTTGACTTCGCTGGGCAGGCCGAGCTCTGTGAAGTCTCCAGTGTGCAGTAAGACGTCACCGTACGGCATCTGAATAGTGTCAGTGCGCGAGTGTGTGTCGGAGATGCAGACAAACCGAGTGTAGCCCGGGGGCTTGGGGGAGTCATGGGGTAACGGATCTACCCTGTGGATAGACAGAGGGAGAGAGAGAGAGAGAGAGGAGTGGGAATAAATAAGGTTATATATCGTTCTCTCGCGGCTTAAACAGTTGCGTTGGCAGAAACGGGTCTCTGAGGGACACGGCAGAGTTTTGAATAAGAATGGCCCACTTTAGAGCATCTCCTACTGGGTCGACCACACAGACTCTACCCACAACACACACACACACACACACACACACACACACACACACACAGGTACACACTGACAGATATTCATAAACATAATAATAGCTGTGACCTGTTTTCCTTTGTAAAATGGCATGAATAAAGAAATAAAAAAGAGAAACAATGAAATATGGCCCATCTGAAAAAGAAAAAGAAAAAATAAAAGCATGTGCAAAATCACATATTTTCAAAAGCATCTAGTTAGTTGTTTCTCTGAACAATTAGACAAACTAGTCTCTTCTAAGGAATCCCTGAATAACTCTCGATATTCACATGAACCCAAACTTGAAGCATTTCATAGGAAACATTTGATATCTTAAAAAACACAATGCTCATGGCGTAAGCTGCTTAAAAAACAGCATGAATTTTGACTTGACACCCAAACATGTCCGTCTAAATGCACATGGCTGTAGCAGTGGTGTTTTAAAAGGTTGAGTTTTAACATGCAAACTGTCAGTTAAAGCGAATCATGCTGTCATCGTGCAAACTAAAGAGCTGATGCTAAAAATCGAATCAGTTGTCAAACAACTAAGTCAACCATAGTGACCCATACCAAACGTGCACATGCGAGTTTCTTACATGTGGACGTGGGGCGGCTGGAAGCGACCCTGGTTGATGTTGTAGAAGGTGAAGGCTTGAGTTGGGTTGGAGCTGTATTCGTCCACCTCTACCACTCCTCTTCCTCCTCTCTGAGACTGTTGCTGCTGTCGTCGGGCAGCCATGATTTCCGAAAGTGTGAAAGCCATGGCAACACACACACACACTATCTCTTCCTCTCTTACACACACGCGCTTGTCCGGTGGTGTGTGCTTAATAGGCTTGCACTTTAGCTGGGATCAGAATGTCTTGTGCAAGTCTTTGGGATGTCCAGGACCGTATTCAGTGGCTGGCCCACCGTACGCCTCTGCTGCTGGGATAGAGAGCCTGCATGCTTCCCCTCAATCACAATACACCTGAGGGAAGAAAGGTACGAGATACAAGATAAAGGGAGATGTGAGTGGTGACAGAGGCATATTATCAAAACCCACAATCAGACGCCCGGTTGGCGGCGGTTATGTCCCACTCTCCTGTGTGTTAGTGCCGAGATCTTACACAAAGCCATGGTAACCATTCTGTCACGATTTCTATATCTAACAATAGAGTTCCCTGCACTTTCAAGACGGGAGGGAAAAAAAAAAGATGCGATGCAACAGAGACAATTGTTTGGGAGGAAAGAGGACACAAAAGCCCCGTGAAAGAAAGGGGAGCTAAAATGTTATTTTTGAACTGAAATAACAAGTAGGGGAAAAGCTGAAAGCTTACTCCATTCCTCGAGAAATGCATAAGTGCTCAAACCATGCACAAATAGAAGAAAAAAATAGCGTGTGAAAAGAATAATGATAACAATTAATAAAAGAAGTAAAACTATGTGGGACAAAAGCTTTGAATAATAGTTTTTTTTTTTTTAAACAAAACTATAATATATTACTCTTGTAAAAAAAAAAAGGTACCAAATATTAAAGTGATGGAATTACGAGGCACTTAGATATATATCATGGTACTGAATGATTTCCATATTGATAAACTGAATATCTACCATGCTACATGTCAAAAACCATGTTATTAACATGGTATCATGTCCAAAAATTAATACCCACATACTTGTTGGCACTTTTACTGTTAGTATAACAATGGTTCACAAAAAGAGCCAAAACGAGTTTGATTGGCTAGATTGCATGATAATTTGCTTTTTACATTGAGTTTAATTTTGCAAGGTGTTCTTTGCCACATGATACGATGTAGGTAACAAGGAATAAAAGCAGCACATAATATAATATCAGTGCCAAAAATCAATCACTCATGTTTAACAAGTATTCAAGAATTGACTGTATCTATGGTAACTGTCTCTTCTTTCCAAACAGACGAGCATCATTTATAACAGCGCACTCTCTTCTACATATTAATTCATGCATATTCAAAATATATGCGGTGCTGATTTACATACCAGAAATATACTTACCTTTTCAAACTCAAGAGTCTAACGCCAGTGTGTTTTCGGAGATGTGCAGGTAAAGACTAATACATAACCGGCAAGAGCGTGAAAACGCAGCGGCTCCTGTTTGCAGAGGCTCGCGCTGGTTTGTTTGAACTGGAGTCGCGTGGTGCCCCGGTATGCGAGCGTGTGTGTGTGTGTGTGTGTGTGTGTGTGAGACACTCCCCCTCGCGCTGCTATGGATCTTTCTCCCCTCCTCTTGGCGAATCATACTATGGCTTGGAGCTTCAGTCATGTAACTTAATTAATAATCATAAGCCAACCTTTTACTATTGCTAACAGACCCGTTTGTTGTTGATGAATTGTATTCACAGACCCCCCCCCCACCCCACCCCAATCCACCCCAATATATTCAATGGAAAGCATTTCATAATTTCAACATAATAACGCTAATCAATGTTAAAATCTTGTTGGGAACTTTAGTATACACTTAAAATTACTTTTGGACGTTTCATAATTGTACACCGTCTTTCCGCTTGACCACTGTCTCCCTTTCATCCAATCAGTTAGGAGTCAACAAGGTAAACGTCACGTAATTACTATTCACGTGACAAGCCCCATCCGTCAGGTCAGTTATTTCAGTCAGAGGGTGGCTTATATTTTAGATATATATATATGCCAGTGCCATCTATATCTGTGCTGTCTAATCAAAGGTTGTATTTTTGTCTGACCTTGATCTGCATGCCATATTAAAGTAGTAGTGGCATTTTAAACCTTAATCATACAGATATATTAAAACGTAGGCTATATCATAGACCTGTGTGGTAGTTAAAATTTGAATTCTGAAACATGAATAACAACCTTTTTAGTTTTCAAATTAGTTCAAATATTTTGAAAAGCAAAAATCTTGGTCCACACTGCCCCTTTGTGGGGAGAAAACGGCATGATTTTTGATGATAGGCCTATATTAATATGACCACAAGAGGACGACAAATCATTCAAAATGTCGTGAGTTGCTTTTTTCTAATTTTGCAAATTTTTCCCTCTTTAAAAAAAAAAGGATTTAACTAATAATAATAAGCAACAATTGTTTTAAATGAAAGACAACAGCACAACAAACAGCGTGAGATTTGAATGATTTATTAATAATGTGAGGTCTTAACAATAGTTCCCATTCTCTTCTACACACCTTCTGGGGTTGATTTCACACTGCTGAATTGTTTATTCTTCTGAAATGTGGTCATTCACCTTGGTGGATGTCAGACTGTGACCTTCCCCAGCATATTGTCTCCTTCTACTGTAAATATTAACTTAAAAAAAAAAAAAAAAAACACAACACTAACATTTGAACATCATTTACACATCTGTATTCATAAAGCTTACAAATCACACCAGCAGCAGTCTTGAGTCACTCTCTCCATCTGAGGGGAAAAGTACTTAAATCTGTGTGTGAAGCCATCGAGGTGTGTGTTTGTGTGTGTATTTTGTGAAAATTGTGATTCTTCTTTGCTAATGGCAACAGTTCCTCAAACAGTCACATGCCTTTGTTTTAGTAATCAAATGAGACAACAATATGTGATTAACACACACACACACACACACACAAAAGATCAACTACAACCTGCGGTTATCTCACAAATCATAAATTACTGTGCTAGCATAATATGTATTACAGCATTTGTGTGTACATGCATGAATGTATGATTATTTATGCTCGATGCATGAGCGAATGTGTTTCCCTGTCCATATGTGGATATTACAAATACAAGCATTAATAAGTGCTCATATAACGAAGCAGCTTTAGAATGATCACTCCGCCCCTCCCTCCCAAACTGGAATATATGCAATACAACGCAGAACACTGTAAAATGACAGGTAATATGATCTGTATTTCAGTGACTTCATGGCTCATCTAGATGTATGTGGTTGTGTGATTTGATTTAATTGTGATGGGTATTTTTCACATACTTCAGGCATGACATTAGTTCAACAAACAGCCTCTAGTCTTCATCCACAGTTCAACAACAAGAGCAAAATATGTGTCTTTGTGCACAGCACAAAGGTGATATGCAATTATTATGTAATAGATATGATATAACTATGTAATACACCATAATAAGTCTCTAAATCCAAAATGGAGTTCTTTGTTGTTCTGAATAAACTCTTCACCATTTCCATGAGTTTTATGACACAACAAGCTCAAAAAAAATTATCACCATATTTACAATTTCTCAAAATGTTCTCAAAATCTAAATCGCAGGTTAATGACAAACTCATTGCATCATGTAATCTTATAGAAATGAATCTTATACTTGTCAAGCTGACAAAGAGGTACAAACCCAATAAAACCAGATGGCACTTCAACATTAATACTTTTTCTGATATTAAACTGAGATTATTATGAAGTGTGTTTTGTTTTCAGGAGAGGGAGAGGTGTGAGAGTGAGAATATCTTTCTGTATCCCTGTAGAGGGGCAGTACCGACATTTCTTGTTTCTACAACCAAGGTAAAACATCTCTATACAACAAAAACAACAACGAAAAAAGCAACTTATATTTCCTTATTCTCTACAATATAAAATTCAAGTGCAGTTGAAGCTCCAAATACTAGTTAAACAACGTACACGTAACTCTAACTCTCATACTGACAGGTAGTTTTTGTCTTTTATCCTGTTTTTTTTTTTAAATCTTTCACTTGTCTGGCTTTGTATTTAATTTTTTCTGTGGTCAGAACAGAAAGTGATTACTTTCTCATTAAGTAACCACTTACTTTAAGTGCACTAGGATATTAAAACCCCTTGTGCACATCAGGGGCATGAAAATAACCTTTTCCAAACAAGAATATATATATATCTGCGTGTGTCTGTATGTGTCATAATAAGCCATAAGCTTGCACATAATTTTGTTTACACGCAGACACACACACACACACACACGCACACGCACACACACACACGCACACACACACTTACAAATATATACTGTAGATATCAAACATCCAAAGAGGGCTTTTGCAAAATCAAGCACATAAATATTAGCAAACAAAAAACATACAAAGACAAAAAGGGACAAATGGACAAATCTCAGACAGGAAGAAGGCCAAACGTCTTTATCTTCTTGCAGTAGTTAGGCCTTCTGGGAGCTAGTGGAGAAAAGACAGGAAGAGAGATGGGGATAGAGCCGGGGTCGTGGAAGAAATGTTCGGGTTTCTATTTATACGGCCGTAGAAACCTGGAGACTTTGGAGCGTAGCAGCTTGATAAAGGAACGTGGAAACATCTCCTTTGATTCCTGCACGGTGTATTTAAAGTAGTTATGAGGGTGGGCCAGCACATCAAACAGAGCTTTAATCAGCTTCTTATCCTGAAAACAGAGAAACGTGCCATTAAAAGAGGAATATAAAGGTATGTCTGATGACAGCTACTTAAATAAATGCTCACTTTTAATATCTCTTGGTGGTTTTCTGAGGCGTAAAGTCGACCGTCTCGAACAATGTCCTCTATAAGTTGCTGGTAGTCTTCTATAATGACAAAAACACAAACTGATATTAATAAATGTAGTATATTATTTATGTACACAAATAACTTTTTACAATTTATAGAATGTTTCTCATGTATCTCATTTGTGTAGTTGCTGTCTAAATGCCTGGCCACTTTATTAGGTACACTTGTTCAACTTCGTGTTAACGCAAATATCTAATCAGCCAATCACATGGCAGCGGCTCAATGCATTTAGGCATGGTCAAGACGATCTGCTGAAGTTCAAACTGAGCATCAGAATGGGGAATAAAGGCCTTTGAACGTGGTAGGGTTGTTGGTGCCAGACGGGCTGGTCTGAGTACTTCAGAAACTGCTGATCCACTAGGATTTTCATGCACAAGCATCTCTAGGGTTTATAGAGAATGGTCCGAAAATATCCAGTGAGCAAAAATGAGATTTCACGGGCTACATCGAATGTAGTATGTGAATGTGTGTGGCTACATGTGGTTGTGTTTGGACTATATCTGTAACTTACCATCGTAAGTGACATACGGCACTTGAAATCCCTTTCCACTGTTACCCTCATTCGATTTGAACTGGATCCACAGCTTGCGTGAACGGGAGGTGAAGGCGATTGGTCGCTCATATGTTTGGCATGTCTCATAAGTTGTAATGGAAGTGGGCAGGGCTAAAAAGAGAGAAGAGGAGCTCAATAATTTGCATGCCTGCTTGCAATAATTAACTAGCATCCAAAATGACAGGTATACCATACCACTCTTCCTCATGACCAGAACATCCCCGCACTCATCCTCAATGGGCAGGAAGATCTCTGGTACAACAATAAGGATGCGCCTCTTGTTCGGAGGGTTAATGGTCCAAACACAGTCCACATTAGATGGATAGTCACCGGGATAGTTGGGAGATTCGATGTAGCCCATGAAATCTCCCAGCTCACCGCCACATAGCTGATCTGCAAGGGATGAGAACAGACAAACCCGTGAATTCACTGCTTATCATGGGATCTGTGAATGGATTTGCATATATCTGCCTTACTTTTGCAGTGAGATACATTGTTAGCTCCGTCAAAATCTGTAGTGGTGTTTCCAGGGCAGGTGATGCAGTAGTTCTGTCCGGACTCAGACTGGTAAGTTCCAGCCGGACAACGGATGCACCGGTGCGTGCTGGCATTATAATGATGCCCAAGAGCACAGTGAACTAGAAATATGGGGAAGTGGAAATACAAAGTAAATATGGACATAAGAAATGTGCCTATTTTGCAGTGTTGCATCATACCTTTGGCTTCACAGTCTCTAAAGGACGTGCTGGCCGTGTGTTTAGTCAAGAGTCCTCCTCCACAGGGGAAGCACAGCACACGGCCCGGCTCAGGCTGGAAGGTGCCCAGCGGGCATGGCTGGCACGGGCGGAAACCATCAGCAGAGAACTGACCGGCAGGGCACTGGCCTACAACCAGAGAATGACATTTTGAGTATTTTGAGCATTGAACAAATAAAACAAGATAATTTTGATTATGCACTACCATTCAAGATGAAATAACTGCTTTCTAAGTTAATATACTTTAAATGTAATTTATTCCTGTGATGCAAAGCTGAATTTTCAGCATCATTACTCCCGTCTTCAGTGTCACATGATCCTTCAGAAATCATTCTAATATGCTGATTCGCTGCTTTTTCTTTGATGAACAAGGTTCAAAAGAACAGAATTAAAAACAGAAATAAAATGTAATGCATTCATGCTGAATAAAAGTATTAATTTCTTTTAAAGAAAAAATATTTTGAACAGTAGTGTATTTGTGTTATTGTTATTTCTTTTATTTTCTTTTTATATTTTATGAAAATAGGGGATAGTTCAACCAAAGAGAAAAACAATGTAAATTCCAGTCTGGAATTTACAAAGATTATCAAGATAGCTTTATAAGACTTACTGAGTATAGGAAACAAGTTGTCTAGACTAATGGTGCTTTTGTCATTTCTGGAGCTTCATAGCCCCTGTTTCCACTCACTACCAATGTATTTAAATGCACAACCTGAGCATTTGGCACAATAACTAGACAAACAGAGAAGTGTCTCATGATGTTCATCAGTTACAGCATGTCTCACGAGATTGTTTGAATTTTTTTTTTAAATGTCACAAAGGGGGCTAAAACCAAAGTCACTTCAATCAAGTCAATTGAACAAGCATCATGACATATTTGTAAACATTTCGTCTTGACATTTTACCATGAATATATTAGAATCACCTACAGTAATAAAGGTTTTAGTATTGAGGTGTGTTTGTATGTTGTCAGTCAAATACTTTTTAGCTGCTCAAATAGTTAAAATTAGCAGCTACCAATTGATCCAGACTTTGCTAAGTCCTTCATACGAAATCTTGCATTTGCATGATAATGAGCAATTTTGGATTTTTTGACCCTGAATTTCAAAATCTATTGATTAATTTGAAAAAATGTGGTCTTGCATTAATCAGCTCCAATAATCAATAGGTGTGTCATTACCATCACAAAGCTATTCATTGATTGAGTGTTTTATAACGTGTATCCACACACACCTCCGCACTCAGAGACGTTCTTGGCCCCCGCGATGCCCTGTCCCTCGGTGCTGGGGCAGGGCTCGCAGGACAGCTGGCCCTCCCTGTCCTGATAGGTTCCTGGCGGACAGATGATGCATTGTTCCAGTTCTCCACTGTAGAACGTTCCCACACCGCAGCTGACTGGGAGACACCCGAACACACAGAAACGCACCCAAACACACAGATACAAGATTTATGAAAGTGTCTTCAACCCCAGATCAGAAAACAAAACCCTTATCCCAAAATACTCACCGCACTTCCCGTCAGTGAGGACCTGTCCTATACTGCAGGTCTCATCTCCTTCTGTCTGTCGCACGGCACGCTGGGCCACCTCGTACGCCGTGCCGGAGAACTGAATGTAGAACTGCTGTTTACTGATGGACTTCCTTAGTGTGCGCATGGCATTCTGAAGCCTCTGTTTGGTCTTCTCACGCACACAGTCCACATTACATGATTCTGACACATAAATAAAGACAAAAGACATCACATTTACACTCTGAAGTCACAGATGGCATGACATGGGAACGCAACAGTTAACAAGAGAGAACTACTGTACACACATGCAGGCAATGTTACCTGAGGCTTCCTCTTCTTTCATTTCCATCTCAAACTCTGCTGTGATGTGGGAGACTTCCTTTGATGGAGACTTCCGTCCACGACGGCGCTTTTTGGAAGAGTCGCACTTCAGATTCACAAACGTCACCTGACAGTCGTCTGTGCAAGGTAATTGACCAGCTCCTGAAAGGACAGGAGAGGTAAAAGAGGAAGAAAAATTAAAGGGAATAAGGAAAAGGAGAATAGTAAATGAAACGGGAAATCAGAAAGAGAGGATTAGGAAAAGAAGAAACAGGAGAGAGGAAAAATAAAAGAGAAAATGGAAACGAGGAAGAAAAAGAGAAGAGAAATGGGAAACGGGAAAGAAAAGAGTTGAGAAAGAAAAGGTCAAAAAACAAAAAACAAAACAGGAAAAAGGAAAAGAAGACAAAATTATAGGGAGAAGGAAAAGGAAATAGGAAAAAAGATGCAAAAAACAGGGAAATGGGAAATAAAAAACATGAGAAAAGAAAAAGGAAAAGAGGAACAAGGAAAGGAGAAAGGTAGAAGAAAAATGGAAATGAGAAGGAAAAGGTAGAGGAGGAAACAGGACAAAGGAGAAAAAAGGAAAGGAAACAAGAAGCAGTAAACAAAAGGAACAAATATTTTAAAAAATGAGAAGAGAAAAGAAGAAATTTGAAAAGAAAAAGAAAAAAAGAAGAAGAGAAAGGAAAATGTAAATGAAACAGGAAAAGGAAAGGAAACAAGAAGAGAGAAATGAAAAGGAAATAAATCAAGAAATGAAAAGGGAAAAGAAAAAAGAAGAGAAGTAGAAGAAAATGTGAAAGAAATTAGAAACAGAAGAAGATGAAAAAGGAAAAAAAAGAGGAAACAGGAAACAGGAAAGGGAACAGGAAAAAAGAAAAGGAGAAGTGTAAAGGAAAGAGGAAAACAGCAAGGAAAGGAAACAGGGCAAATGAGAAGGAAAAGGGTAAAGGAAATGAGAATCCTTCAATGAAAACATTTTAAATGTGGTGCGTCTCACCCTGCAGGCTCTGCTTCCCCGTGTCCCGGTGTTTCTCCTTGTTGCGGGGTCTCAGGTGGCACTTGGCGTCTTTGATCTTAAAGCGTGCTTTCTGCTTCACAGGCTGGGCCAGCATCTCTGATGGACGGGAAATCGGCAATGTCTCACTTTCACTTGCACGGTTTGGATAATAATCATGGAAAACACCAAAATATGAGGCCTTTTTGAAATCCAACATTCAAGCACACTAAATCTGTCCTGTGGGCTTAGCGGCCCATTCCAAAGTATTAAAAATATGAGTGTCTAGTTTAACACAACAAGTCCAAAGTCAGTGAGGGAATGAAGGGAGACGAAGGGTCAGGAGTTGAAATGAGAACACACTGCGGTTGAGGACTTCAGCTGGTCTTGTAAAAGCATATCGAGCGTGTGGCGGTATTGGACCCGACAGCAGGGGGTTTGGTAGTGAACCTTTTAGCGATGTTTTTTTTTTTTTCAGAATGTGTGAATCAGCGAGCTGTCTGTTTGCTCGTTCTCCCCGGGCCCCGTGTGTAGAGGCCCTCAGGAGCCACTGTGGTAGAATCCCGTCTGTGTATTTCAAATCTGTCAGCATAGATGTGCAGCCAGCACAGAGTCATTTACTCAGGTTCACAGCATTCCTATGTACGCCGTCCAAAACAAGAAGCGGCGCGTGTGTATGCGAGAGTATTTCTAAGCAGTCTGTCTGTCTGTCTGAGTCTTGCTTAGCTGTCCAAAATCTACACAAGGAACCACATGGGGAATGTCGAATTCTGAGAGCCGGGAAAGAGAGACTACTGGGGATAATAGTAGCGTGTCTGTGACCTCGGCAGGGTTGAATGATAGGACCTGTCCTAATTCTCCTCACAGATCTCTGTATCTGAGCCCTTGCAGTGATCCAGTGTCTGTCATGCGATGTAATGGAGTGGAACATGTCACGCTAGATGACTCGTTTACAGCTGTCCTGTCTGAAGTCTGCTGAAGGGGCCAAAAAACCAGAGGCGTCCTTGCTCTGAGCCAACCCAAAGGAGATGTGGGACATACTAGACTCATGCTGAAAGGAAAGGAAAGGTTCGTGTACGTTCTGGTAATTCGATTTTCCTTAAAGGCACACTATGCAAGATTTGTACCTTAATATAAAAGCTTCGAAGTCATTTCGATGGGCGAATCATCCCGATAGCAAAGCGCGAAAATCACGACTTGCTTTACGTCACAACGTCACATACATCAACAACATATGAAGCAGCCTCTATGGAAGACACTAGCACGCATTTCAGACGTGAATCATGGCAGAGTCGACGAAGAAAACGAAGAAAGCGCAGGTCGGAAGAGTCAAGGAAAGAAAACGACGGCTCTGCGTGAGTGGAATTTACAACAGTAACCTTCAATACAAGTACTCCACAGCGACTCTAGGGGGCGCTGTTTGACAAAAATGGAAACTGCATAGTGTGCCTTTAAAGAGCAATAAAGAGCAATAAAAAAAAGTTTGATTTTTGTTTTGTTTATGAAACGGAAAAATTAAGCTATTTTTTAAAAATATTTTTGTTCATGGGTAAAAAAATAGATTATGCTTTAATATTTGTTTTGCATGCGTGGGCGGCCCTGAAACACCCCTTTTCAACACATCCTGTCTTTTACAGCCTGTATCATCATGCAAAATAAGTTCATCTGATGCACTGCTTTGCAAATTAGTTACAATAACGTTTCTTCATATTTGTTTGGCTGTTGCATATATTTCTTGCCAATATACATCTCGTTTAAAGCACAACAACACCTTCTCGGGTCGGCGGAGGTGCTGGTGCGATCCCTTGTATTGTTTCCTGATAACAGCGGAAAGGACTTAAAATGCTCCGTCATTTTTGGTCATACAGATAAGAGTAAGACATCATTTAAAACATCACTGTGAGTGGCCTATTTTTATTGGTATACACTCACAATACCCATATACCAAATACACTAAAAAACTCTTAAGTCTCGTTTAATATAAAATATATTTCAATGCTTTTTGAGTTCGCTCGCAAAACTTTTGCATGTTTTTTTGCGACCGAACGTAAAGTTTATCAGGTGAACACAAAACATTTTGTTTCGTTGGGGGAACGTAAAACTTTTCGTATGAGGCTCCGTATGAGAGGAATGAGAAGAGAAATTGGAAAGAATGGGAAAGAAACAAGAAAATGGAAAAAGAAAGGAAACAATCAAAAGAAAAAAGAGAGAAAGAAAAGTAAAGAAGAGAAAATGGATGGTATGGGAAGGAAACATGAAAAGGCAAGTGTTCGATCTACTGAAGATTGAGAGGAGATGAAGTACATACTAGATTTATGCACTATAGTGAATACTTGTTTTTTTGTACTGCATACTATATTTTACAGTGCACGTTAGCTGTTTTAATACATATTATAGACTACTGTTTGTAGTGCATACTTGACTGTAGTACATACATGTTTATGAGAGTCTCAGTGCAGATAAACCACAATTCAGTTATTGAGAGAAAAGATACAGTACCTGTGCAGGTTTGCAGGGAGCTACTGCTGGATGTAGTGACGTTCTTCTTCAGTGGAACTTTACCTGGCTGGACAGGCACCCCGCAGCTCAGAGTGTAACTGTTCTCAGAGTCTAAATCACACACACACACACACACACACACAGAGAAAGCTTTTAAACAGATGTTCCAGGTGCTGCATGCACCTGAGTATTGTCTCGTAGTGTGTGTGTATGATGTACTGTATGTGAGTTGAGAGGGTTGGCTGTCAGGATGACAGAGTACTGTGAAGTTGTCTAGAGAGTCATTGGCCTGACTTCGGCCTTGCCACAAATCGTCCAATGGCAGGCTGAGTATTTCTGTTGGCGTGCGGCTACAGACCGCGGGTGAACAGGATTAAAAGAGGTTTTATGCAGCTTTAGTGCTCGAACCCGGGGAGACCATTAACACACACGTACAGAGAATCCAAGAGTCATAAACACACACACACACACTCAAATACTCAGATTCGCATTGATCTAACTTACAGATGAAATTTAGATTTTATTCATTTGACTTATTCTACTATATACTACTAGGTCACATTTCTGATTAGTGCATACTTATTATTGTAGTGCATACTAGACTTTATAGTGCATATTAGCTTTTATAATGTGTACTTCTTTCTGTAGTACAACCACTGCATTGCCAAATTGTTCATAAAATTCACTATATTTAATATTTATAATGCACACTACTTTCTGTAGTACATGCACTGCAAGTTTTCTATAAAAAAAGTCTACTTTTTTCTTGTTTTAAGCGTAAAAACTTCAAAGTTTCTAAAAAATGTAATTTAAGAAATATTCTCTGAAAATATTTTTTGGATTTAGATTTTTTTAATACTTGGTTTTGTAATGCAAACTTGACTGTATTTATGTTTTTTAGATCGTAGTGAGTGAGAATGTGGCCGTTGTGTTAGAGCTGTGGGAATGGACCAAAGTTTAGTGAATCAGGACTTGTTTGAAAGTTACTTCTGGGTATTAATATGTTTACGCACATTCCTCTAAACCGATGGTCCTTGCATAAAATTTGTCAGAGACAAGTTTTGGGAGTCTAACACCTTAATACCTTTACCAAATCAGTCCGCAGAGATGATAGATGTACTTATGAAATATCGTTGCAACATTCTTTTCTAGTGACTTTCTCACAGAATGTCAAATATCACATTCACGTGATTCCTCTGGTCAGGCCAATTGAACGTATCTTGCCCTTTATTGTTTGTTTGGTAATCTAACAGATATGACAATGCTAGCATGTTCAACGTCATTATAGCAGACTGTGAGTTGTTGAAAGCTTAATTTTCATGCGCTTTCTCATTTCTGGCCAGTTTTTCCTCATTCCATCAGCCTCTTCATCATCAAGGTTCTTGATTTGATTGAACCAAGCATGCAAATTTTGTGATGTAAGGTTTGAGCCACTAGAGGGTAGCAGAGGGCAAAGACTGTTTGAGCCAATAATCATAGAGTGCTGCTTGATCTAAATAAATATATTCCTTTCAGATGTATAAGAAAGTGAACAGATTTACAAGTTATAATGTACATTACTGAATTTAAACAAATCAAACTGCACTGAATGTATCCAAACAACACAGAATACAACATGCCGTTCAATGACTTCCACAGAAATCCCAAAAAGTAAGGTAACTAACCAGCCAGGAAAAGGGCGTTTGATGGACAGGACAGCGAACACGTCTCTCCTCCACCTGTCTTAGTGCAGCTGAGCTGAGCACGAGGTGCCGGCTTCCCATTCGCGAGGCATTTTACCGCCTCTGAGGGACAATCGAGGTACGGTTACCATGGAAACGACTAACATTATGGGATATTTCGGGACGGGGAATGAAACGAGGACTTACCAACACAGTCTTTCTTGTTCCAGTGGAGCTTTTGTCCAGGAGGACACACACACTCGTAACTGCCCGGTGTGTTCACGCAGCCATATTCACAGCTCCCGTTACTAATGCTGCATTCGTCAATATCTGTTACGCACAGATGTCAGTTTGTCCATCAAATTATGATTATTATTATTTTTTTAACCATTGGCTGGTATTGAGATTGTGAACTCACCGCCACAGTGTGTGAGGCCATAGAGGCTGTAACCTTTGTGACACACACACTCAAAGCTTCCCGGGTAGTTGATGCAGGTGTGATCACATGTCCTCTCAAAGGAACACTCGTCAATATCTGCAGAGGACAAACACACACATTTACACACACACAACACCATCAACGCAAATCAATTGTGTATAATCATTTCCTGGCTGGCTTGTAGTAAAAAGGACCCCACAAAAGTGATTTCACCAGAAACTTGGATACTCATCACTATCCTAAAAGACAAAAAACAGCACGTTTGACTCATGGTTACACTTTATTTTAATGTGTCCATGTTACAGTGTCATTATAAGTACTACTGAGTAATAATAATTAACTACATGTACTTACTATAGGGTTAGGGTTTGGATTAGGGTGTGGTTTGGGGTTATTACATCAAATGCACAATTTATAGTAATTACTATAGTAACTATATGTAACATGTCTAGCAAGGACACTGTAAAGGGTTACAGACTCATTTTTGGTTACGTTTTTCAAAGCCACAATTGCAACCAGAGTAATTAGTGGTGCTTTCTACGACAAGCATACAATTTATCCTACTTTAGGTTTATAGGTCTTTAGTATGTTTGTTAAAATCGCAATCATGCATCATGTTGAGGAGACTTTTACTTTTCTAAATGACTTTTGTCATTTAAAAATAGATGACAGAGATACCATAGAGAGAGATCCATGTCATGCAGCATCATGGCAGTCAAAACACACTAAAGTTAAAGGTAGGGTAGGCAATTTCGGGGAGGCTAGCAATAGCAAGCTAGCTTTGAAAGCATGAGATCCCACCCTCCTTTCAGAGCGTCTCCAAAGCCACGCCTCCTCCAAACACATGAACGCACACAGCCAGAGCAGAGTCTGCAAAGCGTTAAACTACCTCATGTCTCAAAGCACATAACATTACAAATAAAGGTTTATTATCCGCAGGGTGTGCGGATGTACATATGTTAACAGGCAGGTAGGACATTTTATCGATTGGACTAACATTTTTTGGTCCTGAGACTTCCACAGAAGATTTCTGTACATGTTTTAAAATTCAGACCACCTCTTATTGATCAGGATGTAAAGAGAGTTTCAACCAATATAACAAAAAGTGTTTCTAAAACAAATTGCCAACTCTACATTTAATATTATTGTTACACCCACTTTGCCACACCCATAGAATAGACAAGCAGCTATTTTCTGGTATGAAGGGAATAGAAAAGTAAATAATTAAAAACTAAAGATGTATCTATATAAACATAGCGGGGAAAAGAGACAAGAATGACAGAAAGATCATCTTAGCACAGCTGGCACATCCACAACATCGCGCTTCAACAACACACCCTTCAATAAAAACACATACACACCCCACACACTGATTAGCAGGAATAAGGTGGTGTGGTGTTTTGGTTTAGCTTAATAAAATAATTTCTGTTTGTACTCCCACTCGTGCTCCGACATGCTTATAGGAATCCGCCACCATTCACCTCCAGTAAACTCAACTAAACACACACACACCTCATACGACGCCAAATGCTTGCCAGCATCCCAACCAAACAACAGCCTGTGCATGAGGTGCTTTTAATGAAGAGGTGTGGGACGGTGTATGTGTGTGTGTAGACAGCTTCTACATCCACGTCTCGCCCAAACGGCTTTAAAATAGTTCACCCCAAACTTTATGGGGTCTTCCAGAAAGTTTTAGCTCTTTTTCATTCAAAAACAAGTCAAGATGTTTTTAAGCCGTACAATAGCTTTGTGCGATAAACAGTTCGTTATTCAAAGAAAATTCCAAACTGTAGCTGGCAAGCATGAATAAAACTTTACAGCTGAGAGTGGCGAGGAAGATTTTCACTAAATAAAAACCTACATTTACAGTCATAATAAACATTTACAGTTCAGTCATAAATTTTTACTCATTTATGGTACTTGATATTTTATGGTTATTTTTGGAGCTTGAAGTGGTTCAATGCAGCCTGAACATTTTCCTAAACATATCCTTTTGTGTAAAACAAACCCTTTTTAACTAAAACAAGGGAACAGGGAAACAAATTATTACAACGTGACCCTGATTTAGTAAAACGAGGGAACAAACTCTTAATTAATGGCCATTATATATTTTCTCCTGGATGTCATGTGCAGCCAGGGCTCCGTACCCATGTAGATCTAAAATGTTCATTTGTATTTCCACCCAGAAAGCAACAATTTGTAGTGTGAAAACTTAGTGACTCACCTTGACAGGTGCGCTCGTTGGTCAGGAGTTTGTGTCCTTTCTGACAGCTGCACTCAAAACTGCCCACCGTGTTCCGGCAGAAATGATCACAACCTCCATTGTTCTCCAAACACTCATCAATGTCTGCAGAGAAGAGAGAGAGATGATGATGATAATGGTGAAAAACACTGATACGGGGTTGTAAACCCAGTACCACTATTCTCATAAACAGCTTTTTGGATATATAAACAGTTTTCCTAAACAGGCAGCCACATACACAGCTCCACAACATCATCTTAAATATATCAGCCAACCCTGGCACGCCGTCCACAAACCCAATAAAAGCTAATCCCATCAACAAATGTGTAGGAAAACTGTGTATGTGTGGAGTTTGGGGTTTCCTCTGCAGTTATTTCAGTAGCTGTAGCAAACACACACTGGCTCAGGTTTGCACTAATATTAACTGAACTGTGGGACAGAAAGTTTCCACTAAGCTTAAGACCACAGATACACATGCTAACTGAACACAGGGCACTAACGATGCTTTTGGGAAACGCACCCCAGATTAAAAAAAATTCAGATTATACATTTTAGACTTTTGGATCCCACTGTATGAAATAGTTTACCACTTTAAAAAATGCATTGTAAAGCCAGGATGAGCAATATGGCCTTAAATTAGGGCTATATGAAGCCTAAACAGCATTTAATTGATTTGATTAACAAGGCAAGGCAATTTATTTATAAAGCACAATTAAAAACAACGAGTAGTTGACCAATGTTCTGTACAATTGCAAAGAGCAAACACAAAACACACCAATATTATACAGCACATCCATCTTACTACTCACATTATATCAACAAGCTTCTAACAACTCAGCAAGTAGGGTTAGAGTTAACAGACAAACTCTTCCTGAGAGCCAATTTCCAAAATACATAATGTTACCCATCTCAAAATCATTTATCTCTGCTGCTCTATTTCTCCAAAAAAGATAATAAAGAGAAAGAGAACAAACGGATCGGAGAATAAGCTCTCTAGAAGTTTGCATCTTTTGACTGATGTGCTGAATCATAATATCTACTTTTCTTGTCTCAATCTGTGTGTTTTAACATCAAACCTCTCCGTAGAGTGCAATGGTTCAGATGTCTCCAGAATCAGAAGACCTATCCTGTCTAATAAAAGCAAGTGTGAGCCTGAGCCGTGAGGTCAGTCGGTCTCCATGACCTAAAGGAAGTGCTTTATCATCTCTGACGGTTTATTTCCTGTCTACCTGTCAGATATGTGTTCAGGTCAAGATGTTCTACAGTACCTAAAGCGCACATATATCATCAGAACCTTTGCATTGAAAAGATGCTTTCAGGGAGCTGGTGTATGCAGCTTGATAACCAATTTAACATCATGCGGATTCATTAACAGAATAAAAACTAATTATAGTGCAAATGACATAATGGAATGTTTAACAGTGATTTAGCATTCACACTATTCCCTAAAACACACTCACACACACATGCACTTTTTTCCAATGGCTCCTTAGCGCAGGCAGGGGGCTAATGATATTCCACATAATGAAGTTTAATGGGACTAAATAAGCTTTGAGTTTAAGCAAACATTGGACATTTTTCACATCTGTAAATGATAAACAACTGCAGGGGCGAAGACTGAGAGGCTGAGAGGATTCATCTACATCGATTTTCGATTGGAAACTGGGAGAGTAAACACTCACACAGCAGTCAGAGACGCGCTTATAAAACAAGTGCTGCGCTAACTTGATCTGATTAGAAAGAAAGAAAGAAAGCTTGCAAGAAGAATGTGGGATCCCCAGAGCTCTGGAGCGAAGGTCTGTACTCAGAGATGTGTGTAGCCTTACCAAATATTTAGAGAAAAAAGCAATTAAAATTAATACATTTGTGGAAACATGAACCTCTACAAATAAGTCAGGACAGAGTTTTCAACAAAAGGAGCGTTTTTGCAGATTGTTTTCAGGCTGCTCACCTCAGGCTAGCTAATCTCTGAGAAATGCGCCGTTGAGCGCGCCAGTGTATTTTTTGGAGATTTAAATGGCCTGTTTTATTTGCTTTGTTCATAAAGGGATTTTGCCATGTAATAACACAGGCGCTGCTTGTCCAGAGCCGCCAGGAAAAACCAGCGTGATTTCACCCCCGACACTAAAACTCTTCGGAGCGCGCGGGGGTCCGTCGGGCCCGGTGTCATCCGAGGTGATGCCGCCTGGCTGCTATTGTGCGGATTACTGGGCTCTGTGTGTATTAATACAAATAGAGCTCAGTGTCCCGACAGAGAGAGAGAAAAAAGGAGAACTGATGGAGAAAACAGGCCTGCTGTATGACAGCTTGGTCTTTTCACAGTGCTGTTTGGTGACTGTGAGGACAGGTGAGCTTGCTGAAAAGACCCTAGAACATCATAAGATCCTCAGTTGCATAAACATAGCCACTAGTTAAAACTGTGTTTGATCAAACAGTCTGATCAGCTAGCAATTAGTAAGGGATATCAAATTTGACCATTCTACCTATGTAACTCACATTTAAAATTATTAGATGACAAACTTGTAAGAATAGTCTAAGCAGTTTATGCAACCAGCCGCTGGTCCACTTATCTATTTTTGCTCAAAAATCCCCTGCTTAGACAGGAAGAGATTGTCTGACTAATAAAAGCAATCCATCACAGATCATATAATAGACCAGCATCTTTGTAAAATCTTGTACAGAAAAATGAAAAATGTGCATAGATTTTCAGTAATCCAAAATTCAAAGACCTAACTCAAAAAAACAAAGGAGAATTTACAGTTCTTCTAACAAGCATCTAGTTGTTTTGCTTCTAAGTGCCTCAACCAAAACTGAATGCCTTTTAGATTTAAATTATACTTGCCTGGAAAACTAAAAGAAAAAAAAATATCCTAATCCTATTAATTTATATTAAATAAACTAAATTGTTGTTCATTTATTAGTTTACACACACACACACACACACACACACGCACGCACGCACGCACGCACGCACGCACACACACACACAGTATATATATGTAGACACACAAAAAAAAAAATATATATATATATACATTATGTGTGTATATGTACTGTGTGTGTGTATATATATATGTATGTATATATAAATTAACATAACATTTTATATATATATATATATATGTTATTTTTATTTTTGTTCTTATTATTATTAGGATAATGTAATAATAATATATAGTGTGTTCATAAATTGATATTTTAATTAATTAATTTCACACTCCTTCAAATCAGTATACATTATTCCAAAGCAAAAAATAAATAAATAAAAATATTGTAGAAATAATGCAATTCATTCCACATCTGAAACAAGTGAAACCATTTTGATAAATATTGCATAGACTATGTGTGTGTATGTATGTATGCATGTATGTCTGTATATATTTATATATAATAAAAGATATTGTCAAAACCAGACAGACTAGCATGGTTATTGCTAGTCCATCAGCTACTAGTACTAGAACTGTAACCTGGAAGACCAAATCTAAACTCCTTTCAAGCTATTTGAGTCCCAAACACAAAAGTATGCAGGCCAGCAGAGACGTGCCTGGGGTCCCATCAGCCGGACCGAGGAAACATACACACACAGACACACGCACACAAGACAAACTGTTCACTCCCATAATTCATTTCCACCGATGACACCGTACACACACACCTTCTAATCAAACATCTGGAAACTGTTCGCAGTCATTTCAATCACCCTCTATATCCTCCCTCGCTCGCAATCTTCCCGCGTGCGACTGAGCGAGCGTCTGTCAGCGTACTGGCCAAGCTCCCCTGTCTGTCATCGCAGATGAAGGGCCTTTTATAAAATCCAGGCATTTAAACATGCCCTAAATAGTTTTTATTGAAATGATTATGTCACAGAGGCAAGATTGGGCAGCTCCCTGCGAGACCACTCACTGAGGAGGGGAAAGAAAGTGTGAGAGAAGTAAAGCGAAGATGACAGTGGAAAAATTAGGAAAGGTCACTTGTAGACATCTACACACCACATACACTTATCATAGCAGCGTGATCTCTATGTGATGCACTTTTTTGTTTAGTCTGTGGTTAACGTTGGTATAAGCGCAGAGTCGCCTGGGTTATTACATAAGTGGCACTTGTGCCTTTTCTGTTATGTGCAACATTTACATCCCAATTACATATGAGGGCTGAACACCTATCATTATTGTGCTTTCATCTGTCCTTGCTTCCACAGGCTTAAAACTAACCGACTTAGCATCAGATAGCCTGTTAAAGATGTAAAGTTAAAGGGATAGTTTCTGTCATCATTTACTCACCCTCATGTTGTTCCAAACCCGTATGAATTTCTTTATTCTGAACACAAAAGAATATATTTTGAAGAATGTTGGTAACCAAACAGTTGATGGATCCCATTCACTTCCATAGTATTTTTTTTCTCCCCATTACATTTTATATTTTTTGTGAATTTATTTATCTAAATAAAAACCTACATTTACAGTCATAATAAACATTTACAGTTCAGTCATACATTTTTAGTCATTTATGGTACTTGATATTTTATGGTTATTTTTAGAGCTTGAAGTGGTTGTTGTACGTATCCCTGGGAATCGAACCCATGACCTTGGCGTTGCAAGCGCCAATGCTCTACTGTTTGAGCTACAAGAAGACTGTGGAAGTCAATGGGGCCCATAAATGGTTTGGTTGCCCATATTCTTTAAAATATCTTCTTTTGTGTTCAGAATAAAGAAATTCATACAGGTTTGGAACAACTTGAGGGTGAGTAACTGATGACACAGTTTTAATTTTTGGGTGAACTATCCCTTTAAGTCATTTGCTTTATATTTCCATCATAATTTTGCTGGAGATCACAAATATTTCACAAACATGGAAATGCATGGGATATTACATATGTGATGCATGTTTGTATATTTCTGTATAAATTAGTATTCCCATATAAATACCTTGATTCACTGTAAATAAAATAATAAATTGTATACATTTATTTTAATAAAAAATATATTTTTAAAAATGAAATTTATATCTTCAATTATTTAACAAATTAAATATAAAAAATATATAATACAAATACTGGCCCATAATGCTGTGAGGGAGCGCCGTATCAAATTAGATGGTCACTACTGAGCTCTATTAAGCCTGTTAGGGGTGTGTCCTATATCTCCAGCCAATCAGCTTTAAGTCAGAGGCGTCAGACCATCCTCTCATATGTTGATACTGATGATCAAAAGAAGCTCTATAATCACAGCTTACTTACACTTGCTCCCTAACTGAACAGAGATGTCTAGAGCGTCAGATCTAGCATTCACAGCCAGAGTCTAATGTAACATCCTTGTTCTTATTTACTAAAGAGCTTGATTACAAGCTATTTTTACAGAGTTCACTAACAGGCAGTAATAAGTGGTCACTGGCACAGCACACCTGTGATAATTGACCCAAAAGTATGTGTGTGAGTGCATGAGTGCGTGCGTGATAAATGGCGTGTCAGTGAGCAGATCTAAGACCTTGTGCTGGATTTATGAAGGCAGACCCTGAGGCGGGCCTAATTATTTGGGCGGGTCACAGCCAAACCAGACCAACATCCATCTTATCATACGAACACAGAGATACCCAAAACACCCCTTTAAAGCCATCCCACTAAAACTCATCAAAAAGTACACTTTGTTGAATGTTGACAAAGATTCCCTGGTTTAAACCAGCTTACAATGGTTTGCTGGTCTTACCTGGTCTACCAGTTGGTTTTAAAGAGGTTTCAGCCACTTATCAGCGGGTAAGGTAAAGACAAGCTTGACCATGTTGGGACACCATCATAAACCAGCTTAAAAGCATGCAAACCAGCTCAGGCAGGTTTCAGCAGAGTTTTTTTCTTTCAAGCAAGTATAGCAGATTTTTTTTTGCATAATTGCATAAATTAACATTTCTACTGAACAGTAATTGATGACTCTTATTGCACTGAGGGGTGTATGCAAATTTTTGTCCAATCAAATGCTTGCTTTCAGTAGCAGATCATGCTCCCGGCTGTGATGCAAACTAAAGCCACTTGGTTATTTATTAACAACAACAATAAAAAAGCCTTTCAATATGTCCAGCCTAAGTTCCTGTTTGGTCTTTAGAGGTCAAACCTCAGGATGGCGCTCTGCATGTGTGTTTATATGTGTGTGTGGTTTTGTATGACATCCTCACTAATCAAACAGTGGTTGGTTTGTGGAGGCGTCTTGCTGTACAGCGCAGATGGGGCTGTTTTAGGCACATACGTGCTACATTCTCTTCCTTCTTGAAGAAACGGTCACATGACCACGCCTCATCAGTATGGCAACCTCCCAGGGAAATGACAAGAAGAAAAAACAGCCAATTTCAGACGCATTCTAGTGGAGTGACCCACAGGTGCCCAATCACACACTCGTTCATCAAATTAAGGAAGAACAGGAAGCGATTAATCTCTAAGTGTGCAGGTCTCCTGGACCGTAGTATGGTCAGTGAGTTCTTGAGTGTGTTTGTTTATAGAGAACCCACCATCATCCCATGCCAAGATCACTACGCGGCAGTTTTACTTTGAAACCCCTGGTCATTGACGTCAAAGCTGGAATTTCGGAAGGAGAAATGCTTCGCAGCCAAAGCAACAACAACACGGCCATCACCGACCCATTCCACACGACAGGACAAACGGACGTAAAGCCAGTTGGTCTTGGCTTGGGATCACACACCCCCACACATCCGCCGATACCTGACCATTTTGAGCAAAAGAATTCATCTAATAACGTGTCTCCAATTTAATCCGAGCCTCGCAGTCTAAATACAGGAAATCTCAAATTGTTCCCTGACATTCAGAAGCACACAGAGGGAGGAAATCAGGACATGCTCCTTGCAACTTTAAACAAGTCATATACAAACAACACGCATCTACACTGACCTTTGCAGGTCTTGCCGTCGGGTTGAAGGGTGAAGCCCACGGGACAACTGCAGCGCACCCCGGTGGCCGTGTCCTTGCAGGTGCGATCGCAACCTCCATTGTTCACCGCACAGGTCTCTGGGTAAATAAACACACGGGATGGGACAGACAGAGGAAGTAAGGGAGCATAAACACAATTAGAAATCAATTTTCAACAGTTTTTGAAAGTCACTAGACAGTGTTGACTAAGAACTAAGTGAGGATGTGCAGTCGTTTTGAGAGCTAGGCTTGACCGCAACTATTTTTGGGGAGAGGTGCATGTAAATAATGAATCCCAATGGATGCATTTGGTAGTTTAAAAGGAATCACAAAACTAATACAGCACTTTGCCCTCGAACTTAGTAGGATGACAAGGTTCGTGACAGACATGAAACAAATACTTCCTGAAAAGAGCTGGATTTTAAATTCTTTTTGATAACACCATCCCTCTGCCCGTCCTTAAGCCAAAGATAAAGACTTCCTTGGCTACTTTGTCAGTCAAAATGTGAAATAAAAAAGACAAACAAAAGGAAAAGAGTTGTGAATTTTTTCCTCTGGGGATAAAGTTAATAGAAGGGAAGTCAGAAAACGGACAGCGTTTCTGAAGGTGGAGGGTGGAAAGCGGAGGGTTAGTCTTGTCACATGAATGACTGTGGAGAGAAAGTCAAAATAAGCAGTTAAACTGGAAAACATTGTGTTTTACTTGCACTCAGATGCACATGGGCCAAAGACTGCTATGGAGGCATGAATATGAACATGTTTTGATTATTAAAACTTAAAATGAAATATTTTAAGACTTAATATTAATATTTAAATACTCAGATGAGAGTTCCATCTTATATGTGATGTCATCACACATTCATTGTGTTCAAATATGAAACATTGCTTTATTGATCATTTTATGCAACAATAAAAAAAACATCCACATATTTGGGTCTCACTTTATTTTAAGGTGACATAGATACACATTACTACATGTACTTACTATAGTAATTACAGTAAATGATGCATAACTACAAGTAACTAACCCTAAAACAAAACCCTAACCGTAACTCTATAGTAAGTGCATGTAGTTAATTATTATTACTCACTACTTATTTGAGTAAGTCCAATGTAACTACGTCACCTTAAAATAAAGTGTAACAACAGTGTGACACTTTAAAGTTTCGTCAGTTGCTCTGCCCACTGTGAAATCTCATTGGTCCAAACTCTCATTCCACATAACGACTATATTACATACCCACATAATCACACCTGGTTAGTACACTGTGTCTGATTCTCCAGGTCACGTTGGAAGCCAAGATGTCCATTTGGGAACAGTTACGGGATCTTTGAGCCATCATGTTTGCTTTTTGCTGACCAGACAGTCAAAGACAAAGACCCAAAGGCAATTTGGTTGAGGACACAAAAGAGTAAAGGCGTAGAAGATCTTCATCTTCAACAGCACGTTTTTTTCAACCAGTGGGTGAAGTGGCTTTCAGTTAATGATTTATTAAGCATGTCAAAGTCCCTGTTATTAGAGTTTTATGCTATGGGCTTTTCAACTGCTCCAAGAACAGCTGGACCGTCTTTTGCCCAGGGACATGTACGTGGGATGTGCGTAAACACAAAATAGGGTTTGATTAAGTTAGCTGTGAATGACTACACCAAATACCGGCACCAAAAGTTCTCGAAAAGGGGTGTGGTAACTCTAAATGGGCATGCCTTTCTGATTGATGGATTTGTATGTTTATATATACGTATATCACTCCACAACGAAAGATGAAGATTCCTCAGACATCATGATCGTGTTTCCCGGCTCCTTTTGGCGAATGGCCAGTTAAAACTAAAAGCCCACAGATGACTGGAGAGATTTTGACTGAACGTCCCAGTGCTGAAAAGAAGCCCTTCTTTGGGAGGTGAAGGAAACCACACAGACCTTCCACACATCTAGAGCTTTGGTGCCTACAACAACTTTCAGATGAAGTCTAGACTTGAGCCGAGAGACAGCTGCCCAGAGGTGTGTGACATTTATTTGGATCACGCTCCGGAGGTCAACGAATCAGATATCAGGCCCTTTTCCACATGTGCCCGACACATGGCAGTTTATTTAGATCAAATTCCTTCAATTCCCCGCTTTCTGCTAAGTGACCACCTTTTTAAAACACCTATTTGTGTTCTGTGTCTTGCTTTCTCTTCTTCTTCTTCTTCTTCTTCTTCTCCAGTCTCTGGGTTTTCCATCATGCCTAGGTACAATAGCAGCTTTCTTTCTGACACCGACTTTCCAGTTTAATATGTCAGGATCGGTCACATCCTGGTGCTGTTGGCCTCAGCTGTGACAGGAGGGCAGGATGAAGCGGGAACACCGAGTGTCAAATCTAGCGTTCTCCTGTGGCTCCTGTGTGATAGAACACACACACTTGCACAAACACTCACATGCAAAGCCAAGCTACTTGTGTGAATCTGTCATAATAACAGGCCCATTTGTGCATTATGAAACTTGGAATATGATCTTAGACGGGTGAAATAATGAGGTCAGTGAGTAAGATGGTGATGACATCACATGTGACTCTCAAAACCCTTCACAACCTCTCCATACAGTTCATGGTATGAAAGTGCTACAGTTGAAATATACTGTGTGTATATGTGTATCGGGGAAAAATGAATGAAATCTCAACTCACGGGGGGAGGCAAACTCAAACTGAAATGAGGTAGAAACAGAGGAGGGTTAACATTGGGTCTTTCTTCAATGCAGCTACTACAGGGAGGAGAAAGTAATTCATAAACCAAAGACACTATTTCAGAAATGATCAAAGAATCAAGAAGGTGATAAAGGGTGAAAAATCTCTGTGTCGTCAGGTTCCTGGGTGGTACCTAAAATTGTCAAAAGCAATCAGTAGTGAGAGATGTATGAACTGAAAACTGGACTGAATATACTTTGGCTAAATCGTTTTTAACCTGATAGAATTAAATGTAATTCACACTGATAAATTTTAAATGGAGCTGGGTTTTTTGTCACAAACATAACTTATTTTTAAGTTATAATAATAATTTGAAAACATACTTATATTCTTTAGCCACAACCAAAAAAAACAAAAAAACTTCAATAAAGGTGTCTGGTCTGTCCTCCCAAATATTTTACAGTATACTTTACAGTTGTTTTTTTGCCATACAAAGGCAGATCTGACAACATCTTGGACTTGGTTCATGAATTCAAGGATAAATATTTAAATGGCTGATATATTTCTGAAGTTTCGAGTCTGTGTGAGTTATCTTCTCTCTCTTAGGAGAGCTAACTGAAGCAGATGGACTGGAAACTAAAACTTTATTCTGCATTTCTTTTCCTCACCCTGAAACGATCATTCCCCCATTAAAGACACATTAAAGTCAACACCAAATCAAAAACGACCCTATTTACTTTCAGAATCTGGTCTTAATGTGAACGATTCATCAATGCACACTATCATTAAAATAAAAAAGATTATTTCAGATTATTCCAATAGAAACATTTGCTTTGCCTCTTTAACTTTCTTTTTCAGTCAAAGAGTCAAGAAATTCACCCTTATACGGGCAAAAGTCTAATTTTTCCATTGACAATCATTTGGAAGTAACGAGGTATTACATTTTTGCAAATATTTGTCATTTATATGTTGCTTGCAAAAATGTAATACCTTGTTACTTCCGAATGATTGCGTATATATATATATTTATTTCTTTTTGTGTCCATTTTGGTATGTAACACCCATTTTCTCATGACAAGTAAATTCCCATTTGACAAAATCAAACCCTTCATTTTTCTCATTGAATCTTGTTCAATTGGAAACAATGTTACATTACGAAAGTAAAACAGGTTTGGCATTTCATGTTGACTTTAAAAGAGGGGGAGCATTGAAAATAAAAACATTTCTAATGGTGAGCAAATTTACAGACACTACGTTTATGGAGAAGAGATGACAAGATAAATGTGGGCAGATGATAAATGCCGATATTTAATTTTTAAGAACACATACTATTAATAGAGCGTAAAAATGATGTCAGGCATCTTCAGCGGTGGTTCACCACAGCCCACAGCCTCCTATGATGTGGAAACGCTCTGGACCAACTCTCATGTCATTCTTCCTCCATAAAATTATCTGGCCATTATTTTTTCAGTATTCAGCCCACAAATGTTCCTCCAGTTCAACTAATCACTGTCTAAAATTACAGCTACAGTTGAAGTCATACAGTGAAATGTTCGATTGGAAAAGCGGGGATCGGTTTATCATCCAGTGTAGAGCAATCCAGTGTTGTTTTTGTTTCCGTCTTTGGAAATGGGAGTGGATGGAAGCGGTCAGTTGTTAGTTGTGTTGTTTTTGTCAAAGAGAAGAGGCGGCGGCGTTGAAGACAGTTTAAGGAGAGTGCAAAAGGAACCTTGTCATGTTTGAAGGGACATTGCTCTAATTTGTAGGAGGGTCAGACACAGAAATATCGAACGAGTGACCTCAGGGGGAAGGGCAAAGGAAAGGAAAGCAACTCAAACAAACTAAAGGACAGAAAGAAACGAGGGGGTAGAAGCACAAGCGCCATGGCAACACATAGAAAGAGGAAGAAAAGAGTTACCCATAAGTAGACGACGTTTCACCCGCTTGTCCACATCAGCTACTGACGTGGTATTGAATTCAGAGCTCTCAATTGCAGCCTCATCTTTCTCTAAAACACAAGTGACAGGGGACAAACAGGGAGGAGTAGGTTAATGTGCAGCCCAATGTCCATCGCCCGCACAGACAGCCCCGCTACAGGCCGACCCGCCTCTGGCGACACGTGGACGCCTGGACGCGGGCTGCCTGACCACCTTGGCGTTTGAGCCCAAACCAAAGCCAAGAGGCGTAAAGCCATGAAGAAGCGCAAATAACCCTGTTAGAGTGTTAATCACATGAACAAACAGATAAATAAAAGAATATCAAGATCTCCCGAAATAGGGGGGAAACGAACATGGGGACGTGGGAGGAGCTTAACAAAAGGGGGACAGGGATTGGACGGGAGGGGCAGAGATTGACAATAAGACGCTGTTTCCGTTGTAGTTCGTCTTCCATATCAAACAGCCACTTGTTTACCGCAGTAACAGAGAGGACGAGCAGTGGAGGAGGGAGAGAGAGAGAGAGAGACAAGGGATACAGAAAAAGAAGAAGGGGAAGGATGGATACAAGTCAAAAGACAAACTGCATGATAATGAGATGATGACAAAACAGGACACAAAAATAAAAAAACACTCCGTGACAAAGATTGAGCTGAAAGGAAGATGACAAGAGAAGGATGGAGGTCTCATGGTGGGGTCCATGAGAGGAAGGTGGGACATGCCGAGAGGTGGATGAATGACAGAGTCTGGGGCAGCGCTGGTTGCCTGTTTGTCTATGGAACACATTACAACTGGCTTGGACAGTCGAGTAAATGCAGAAAACCACTTTCCGAGCGTAGGGAATTGCCAGGCGAGTGTTGTGAGGAGGGTAATGGCTTCTGAGCATGCAGATACAAGCACAGAATTGGTGTTAGAGAGGAAGGGGCAGGGTTCTGGGACAAAAGGAGCCAATCCTGAATGGGTGGAGGGCCAATCAGGGTGTGGATGCTTGCCTTAAAGGGACAGTTCACCTAAAAATTACAGTTCTGTCATCATTTGCTCAACCTCAAGGCATTTGTGTTTGCACTCATTCTAATATGGTGTGTCAAAATGCCATATTTGATGATGTGCCATATTTTAATGTACATAGTCAAAATTTAGACTGGCAACTAATTTTATGGTGCTTGTTTGTAATTTTTGGAGCTTGACTGCATTTATCCCCATTTACTTTCATTGTGTGGAATAAAAAATCAGCATGAACATTCTTCATAACATTTCCTTTTGTGTTACACACAAGAAAGACATACAGGTTTTGAATGACATGAGGCTAAGTAAATGATTTTTTATATTTGGGTGAACACTCCCTTTAACATCAGGCACTGAAAGTATGTTTGTCCTCCCCTCTTTAGTCACTGGAGGACACTAGAAAAACATTGAATGTGCGTGTTTACATAAATCTGTCTATTTCTGTGTTTATGATTTGCATGTATACAGACTTGGCTCTGACTGGCCTCTTTAGAGGACTCCACCAATCAGAGGTTGGAGTGAGTGCGATGTCACAGAGAAATTAAATAAATAAATAAATAAATAAGCAAAGGAGAAAATAATCAATAATCCACTACCTCTAATGTGACTACAGTAACCATAAAAAGCACAGGGGTTACTATTAATGTTTTTAACCAATTAAGAAGGAAAAACTATGAAAAAGAACGATATTTCACACGGACAAAATCATGCAGGCGAATGACAGCTCGTGCGTTAGTGTGAGAGGACAGGAAGTGAGCTGATAAGAGTAAAAGAAGAAAGCGATAGTGCAGGGCAACAGGAAAACATGCAACTGGCATGAGGAGGAGAAAAGGACGCTCTAAATGAAAAAAGAGTGACAGATGAGAGTGGAGAGGAGGCCAGTTAGGCATTGTTTAGTGACTCTTTTTATTCAGGGTTGCAGACAGGGTTGGTTCATGCTTGTTGTGGGGGACAAGAACGAGAAGATGCCATTGGCTGGCTGATTTCAGAGAGGTCAGGCAGGGGGCGGGACTGGTGTACAGATTGGCTGGCCAGAGGGGATGTTGTTTTCTGATTGGTGGGGACTCTCCCGTTGATCAGGCTGCAATTGAGAGGTGTGTTTAACCCGTTTTACCCTTTCTTTCTTGCATTCGTTAGTAGATTTGCTAATAAACCACTTTATTCCAGTCAGAATCACTCTTTAAATTGCAGACAAGACAGGCAATCAGTAACTTTCACCAGAGAAGCAGGAGGAAGAGCAGGGAGCCCATGAGACACGCCATACACAGGAGCGAAAGGGGGATCCTAAAGGAGCGCTAAACACAGTGAAAGACCAGACCCACACAGCACAGCTAGACACACAGACCACAGCGAGGGTCCAGAGAGACAGAGAGAGAGAAGAGGAAGAAAGGAGGAGGGAGACAGGGATGAGGTGGGAGCAGTCTCTACACTCCTCGTCTGGTCCCCGCGGCCGTTTGGTGTCGCTCCGTGGAGGCTGGAAAGGAAGAGTTGATTGAGTTTGACGGGATAGAGTTTGGCTCCGGGCTCTAAGCTGCCAGAGAGAGGCGAACCAATCCAGTGTACGGCAATCAGCAGGTACAACAAAACAAACTTTTGCGTTTATGTTTCTGTGGTCAGGGGAAATGTGCGTGTACTGTGTCAGTTGACAGTGTAACGCAAAACATGATTGGTCAGGACACAGTCATACAAAATAAAGCTGCTTAACAGTTTCATATTCATTTAAATGATGGTATATGACAACTATTAAAGGGATAGTTCACCAAAAAATCTATATTGTGTCATCATTTACTCACACTCTTGTCATTTCTTAATGACATTCTTCAGAAAAGAAGAAATGACTTTCTTCAGAAAACTAAAGAAGATATATATTTTTTAAAGTGTATTTTCTTCTCATACAATAAAAGCCAATGGTGTCTAAAACAAAAACATTCTTCAAAATATCTTATAGGTTTGTAATGACATGATGGTAAGTAAAGGAGACCATTTTAATTTTGGGGTGAACTACCCCTATAAATGTGTACTTCATTAAAACAAAATCTACAGTAGCATAAGAAAAAATTGTTTCAACTGAATGATTTGAGTTCATCTTATGTAGTTGTACATTAAAGACAAAACAGTAGCATAATAAAAGTTTCTGTATTCTACACAAAGTGGGTCACCTCATGAGCACCGCCATTTTGAGATCACATAACAAGCCGAAAAGTACTTATTTTACCTTGGTAAACTACCTGTTATTGGACATTTTAGATTGCAAACAAATCAACCATGTATGACTATAAATTATAAGCTTTTGCATCCATGCCACGATTCCAAAACGACTTACAGATAGGCACAACATTAGAAAATTGCCCCTTTAAAGGCACAATATGTACGATTTTTGCATTAAAATATCCGAAAACCACTAGCACAGTGTTATATATCACAAATGTTTCCAACAATGTTTAAATACAGAGAAATTCGCCAGTGAAGTCAGAGAAGTTTAACCAGTGTAACGTCCCGTGTCATTGTGTCGCCTGCCAATGGCGCCAAGTCCGCGTTATCCCCGGTTTCCGCTTTTACTGCCGTAGAAAACATGGAAACACAGTGAGTCTCATGAATAAATGCGGAAGTATCGCTGTAGCGTCTACTCGTTTAGCACGCCACTCTGTTGTTGTTTCGCACAGTCGATTTATTATCATTTGCAGCAGGTTCTGTCGCCAAAGAAAACTCCTATAAACGTAAACGTACGGGTGAATCAAATGACCCAATAAGAGTTTGGGACAAGAGGAGAAATAAAACAAGGATCAGTATCGGCGTGGCATTTCCTAGATGGAGAGAGCTTTGCGATAAACTTCGACTGGACAGAGACGCTGATCTTTCATGTGTTTGATTAGGTGAGCAACTGTTTGGATAACTTTTACCAACAGAAAACACTCCATCGGCAGTGGAGGTGAAGACGACAACTCCCGTCATTCCACGTTACTTCACAGCATCATTAAGCTAGGCCTTTGTTATTGTTCTGAATATGCGACCTCTAGTGGCAAAAATTACATCCCGTGCCTTTAAATATACATCTGACGTCACTATAGCCACTGGAATTTCTTGGCCTGGGTGTGAGGATCTGATTGGCCACACCGCAGTGCGGTAAAACTCATGTAACATGGAGTGTAAATGTGTTTCCTGTGCGCTTCACATGACTGATGACCCTTCACTGGCTCACAAGCCCATGTGAGCCCACTAAACCCACCTGCCAACTACAAAGTCTCTATCCCCACATTTACAACGTTTCAGTCCCAGTTCATGTGCATACACCCTGTCTGGAAGGTTTTATGCTTACACACACCCTGAGTAATGATACCAACGGATCTAAATGTTAAATTTAGGGTATATGTACTCTCGTAACTGAAAGAAACTTTGTATCGGCTAATGCTGTGGTAGCTGGCCTTCAGTTGGAGGAGTTTGAGGAGACAGCAAAGACTCATGAGAGCCAAATGACATTAAAAAAAAGATGCTCTTTGGAAGGTTTTCCTTAACTCAAGCACACATGCTGGCATAACAGATTGTAAAAGCCGGTCAAACATTGCAGAGGCCATGAGGTTCACCCTAAGAAAACAAGCATAAAAATGAAACTTACCTGCAGTGGATCATTTGTCTTCCCGAATTTCAAAAAGAAAGAGTGAGTTGAGAAAGAAAGAAAAACCCTTTTCTTCTTCATTTCTGAAGTATTGCCCCTGGATGCAGCCATACCCGCATGGCGCATAAAGTTTTCCCTTTCGGCAAATATGGCAGAACTCCATGTGCCGACTGGTTGGCTTTTCCACCATTATCAGAATGATGAATGTGTTTTGCACACGGAGAGTTCAGCGATGAAATTTCCATCATCAAGCACATCTTCCCAAACCGACACAAGCACACACATCTCTCTCTCACCCAACCCACCCTTTTCTCTGGCTTATGCACGTTTGCTAGAGCAAGATACATCAGAAGTCTCATTTTCTGCCCTAATAGTCACACAGAGCTGCGTGTGTGTGAGAGAATGAGAGCATGAAAGCCAGAAGAGAAGATGAATGACCAAATTAGCTGTGTCACTCCCCGAGTGTCACAGCTAATGGGCTTTTCCATCATTGAATTAGCCACTAACTGCTAAAGCAAGCACTGGAAACTACTGCCATCCCTGTACCACAAGGATTTAATGCTTTCATGGGCTGGGGTTTGTAGATGAGAAACATGAGTTTTCTTTTCCCACCGTTATCACTGACGTCAAACCAATAAATGCATTTTTGCAGCCCTTAATTGTTTTAGCCAAATATACACTTCTCTTTTCCATATAATGAAAGTGTCTGTCAAGCTACAAAATATGCAAAAAAGTAGGGATGCACAGATAAAAATAAAATTCTGGCTGATTACACTTCACTCCACATTCAAATATGGAGCATTAACCCCACACCAAGATCACATCAGATTCATTTGTGAACACAAATGAGATTTGAGACTATTGTGCAAATAGCACTATGGTGCTTCTCTGTTTGTAGCTCAACAGCTTCCAATTATTTTCATTGTATAGAAAAGAGACGTGCAAATCTCCTTTTGTGTATCACGGAAGACAGAAAGTCATACGGGTTTGGCACAATATGAGGGTGAGTAAATGATGACAGAATTTTCATCTTTGAGCAAACTATCCCTTTAAAGTTTTGCTTCATGAGTGGAAGACGCTACAATTGACGTGCGTACATTTATAGATCCCTGAACCGCATGGAAGCAGTTCGTTCCTGGATGCCACATGGGCAGGAGTGTGGGGTGTTCGTCTCTGAGACGTGAGGCCAATCTTTGGGGTTCGCCGTGCCAGAACCCAATGCACTCTCTGACCGCAGTGTACCGGGACCCTCAAAGCGGAAACCGTGATATGGACCATTCAACCGGCCTACAAAAACATCTTCAACAAACATTCTGTCCAATCTGTCAGACACAGCCCTGCACTTATAACCCTGGTAAAGCTCACTCACCTCGCGCTCATTGTGTAAATACGACAAGGCTGAGGTTTCCATGAAGAATTTCGCTAGAAAAGCTAAACGTATATATAAAAGACCAGGCAGTGCGTGTGTGTGTGTGTGTGTGTGTGTGTATGTATGAGAGAGAGTGACTTACCAATGCAGGTCTTGCTGTCCGAATGCAGGGCATATTTCTGATGACATCCACACACAGGCCCCACGTCGGTGTCATCGCACGAGTGTTGGCAACCACCATTTCCATAGTTACATGTCACTGGCAACACACAAGAACTGTGAGGAGGGCTAAAAAGAAAAGTGTTCCGCCATGGACACCCCTTAATCAAGGTACACATACACTGTAAAAAATTATATGATCAATAAGTTATAACAACATATGTTTTACAAACTTTAACTCAAGTTAAGCAAAATGAGTTTAATGTAATTTAAGTTGAATTGACTTAAACATCCAAATTGATTTTACTTAATTTAAGGGGGGAGGGGGAGGGGGGGTGCTATAGAAGGTTCCCTAAAGAACCCTTCAGCGAACAGTTCTTTTTTATGAACATCATTTAAGAACCTTTTTCCACTATAAAGAACCTTTTGTGTTCTATGGATGTTAAAGGTTCTTTATGGAACCATTAATGCCAATAAAGAACCGTGTAGTGTAGCAAAATAAATAGGCTTCACATCCAATATCTTTTGTGGATGTCAAAGGCCTTTGGTTGGACAAAGAGACTGTCCAGATACTCCACATCTAATACATTGTACAATACTTGGACGAATAGGAGTTTGAAGGACTTTGGTCCTCGGTTTTCCCACAAGTATTAAAAATAGAAGAATGACGAATCGTAGATGAAAGTTCTCCAGATGTTCAGGCCAGAGCCACAGCACTATAACTTATAAGTCCTTGACAGATCAGTGGCCAAGGTGGTTTGTTTAAGGAGAGATCAGTATTAGAGGACAGACTAAAATCAATCTGTAAACCTGTTGTTTAGCTTTGATGCCACCAGCCGTTTTTCTTTGAGATGGATATTCAGAAGCCACTTGTGGTCATAAGGAAAAACTAAGGGATTTTTCAAACCACTTGAAAAGAATCTAAACAAGTGTTGTTAACTTGAATGAGATCAATACACATACATGATGACATTATAATTTGTAGCTACATTAATTATAATTATAATGTGGCCATTTTAAATGTACATCAAGTTGAATTTTTTACTTTACTAAAAAGTTTGGGATCACTTTAGTTTAGGGTCCAATTCTCACTATTAACTAGTTGCTTATTAGCATGCATAATACTAGGATATATATTGGCTGTTTATTAGTACTTATAAAGCACATAATAATGCCTTATTCTGCATGATCATATTCTACATCCCGTAACCCTACACAATTCCTAAACTTAACAACTACCTTACTAACTATTAATTAACAGTAATTATGAGTGTATTGAGGCAAAAGTCGTAGGTAATAGTTGGTTAATATTGAGAATTGGACCCTAATCTAAAGTGTGACCAAAAGTTTTACACCTGAAGAAATTAGTAGTATTTTTGACAAATGATTTAAAATGATGTACACTCACATCCAGTCGTGTCATGTCACATATATATTCTGGTTAGGGGTTACATAACTAACGAAGCACATATTAAAATTTTAGGAGTCTGAGAGATAGAGGGAGCAATGATATTAATATGATTATTTTGCTAAGTTGGTACATACATTTGCAGTCACGTTGATTTTCCTCCAGCTCAAATCCTGGACGGCACTCACACGCCACACCACCTTTGGGAGTCTCTCTGCAGATATGGGCACAGCCATGTTCCTTATTCATACAGTTCATCCCATCTAGCAAAAGAAAGAAAGAGAGAAAGAGAGAAACCTGAGTTACAGTCATGTAATCTCCCATTACAAACACTCCTCTGGCAGGCTCCTGGAGATGAGCGTGTGATTTTTATGAGTGGTGTAAATTAGTTTAATGTTTCTGCCACAGGACCTTTTTTTCACACAGAGAACAACACTGACACCGACTGACCCGTGGAAGCGCACACAAAGACTCTCTCCACGGACAACATGCTCAGCAAACATCTACAATCCTATTTTCTTCTGAGATTGCAAAATCTCTCCTCCTGTCATCATTTACTCACCCTCATATCGTTCTAAACCCTTATGACTTTCTTTCTTCCAAGGAAGACAAAAAGTGAAATTATGAAGTACATATCGATTTTTTCCAATGCAATTATTATTATTATTCAAATTATTATTTATTATAAAATTATACGACGTTGACTGTTCCAATATGGCGTGGGCGGCTTGAATGTGTAAGTAAAAAGTATCGTAAAAAAGAGGTCCATTCAATCTGTGCACTATATTCCAAATCTTCTGACAGCATATGTCGACTAAAAGTGAAAATAAACCATTTAAGTCATTACTCTTATAAATAGGGCAATGTATCATGAATGAACAGTTCTAATTTCAGTGAGTCGCCTGATCCAGTTCATAAATCAGAATGATTTGGTTGTTCAGTTCAGCTCAAGGCTCAACAATTTAATTATGTTTTTCTGTCTTTTTAAAGATTGAAAACTCTGATTAAATGTAATTGCAAGGAAATATGAGCAGTATATATATATATATATATATATATATATATATATATATATACACAAACATATTTTATGTACTATATTACTAGTATATATATATATATATATATATATATATCTGTATACAAACTATATATATATATATATATAGTTTGTATACAGATATATTTATATAAATCTGCGTTTTACGGCAGAAAATCATGCAGGTTTTTGGAACGACATGACATTGCATAAACTGACAGAATGTTCAATTCAGGAAATCCTTTTCCTCTGATCTCATAAGTAGAGTATAACGGTTATCTAACACAACATCTCTCGCCGTCCTGAGTGAATCCTCCAAGTTTCCTAAACAAAATGATAACATAAAAGCCCGGAAAAAAAAGAGCCAGACAAGGAATGACAGAAAGGAACTGTTGGGCTTCTCTAATGGACATCCTCCTCATCTTCAGGCCAAACAATGAGCAAAGAATGTGTATGTACACAAAAGCAAGTCTCCGTGGAAACATGGCGGGTTCTTGCATCTCTGCCCCCGCTGTAGCCTCTTCAGAAGCGCTAAGTGCTCTCAGGACAGAGCCTAAAGTAGGCTGCTTTTCTGTCGGTGTCCCAGAGGACACCTTGATGTGCCTAATTAACGTGGACTCTGGAGAGGTCATCAAACCTTTAAACGACAAAGAGATCTGCCACAATTCTCACCCAACGGTGTGAGAGTGTGAAGCACTATGGAACATTTTAAACACCATTACTCTATGTCAGTGATTGGCAGACTAATATAGTGAGAGACTTGATTGGGCTGCACAGGGTTTGATAGGGTTTTAACTGGAAGTGCTGGAGATAAAATAAGACCTTCTGCCCGGATAAAGTTTTAAATATGCCATCCAGCTGTCACAAGAACACAGACAGGAAAGGAAACAAAATATTGACCTCTTTCACCTCAGACTGTCATTCCTCCATTTGTGTACATCCACAGCAGCACTTAGGAAATATGCAACAGAAAATGGCAATTATTGGAAATTTTAAGTGAGTGCTTGTGAGAGAAAAAGACAGCAGGCTCATGCACATACGTGTGTTTAATATCAGTATACACTCTGTGTGTGCATGTGCTCTGTTACTCATAAACCCACCACTTAAAATAAGTGCTCTAAAACCCCAAATGCAATGTCAAAAGAGAAGCCACCTTTTAAAGTCTAAGGTATAATAATTTATGCACCAATTACAGTACAGCTTAACCCGGCGTTTCTTCTGGCCCGACAAAACGGTCTCATATGTCCATAGATGGAGAGAATAGGATGGAATCTGTCTTTGAAGCTCTGAACGTCAACATAATGTGGATAAATTTGAAATAAAGACCTCTTAAGATGGCCCCCATATCCAACAACTCTTTATAAGGGTGGAAAAGTTTTGTTTTAGCCCAGTGGCTCCGAATATGATTTAGCTTGCTTCTGATGTGTAAAATTGTTCAGCATGTTAACTGTTAGCATGTTAACTGTATTCAAGGGGTCAATGTTAACTCAAAATTCCTCGATCTTTAGAAATTAAGAGTTCAGAACATGAGCAACTTTTGCAGAAAAAAACAACTGTGACTAATATTATTAATTATAAAAATGATTACAATATGACACCTTGCTAACAGGAAGTGATGTATCTGTTCTCCAAGGTTACATTAAAATCTTGGCACGTTTGGCAAAGTTTGACACGTCTGTCATTTTATGTAACAAATGAATTTGAGTAAAAACCAGTTAACTATATATGAGTGCATACACAAACACGGCCTCAGGCCCCCTTTTTTCCCATCTCTTGTAAATGCCATTTTAATTGAAATCTGTCAGACTTTCAATCTCTCTCCAAATGCACAATGCTATAGGTACTAAGCCATGAATTTCAATGAGGCTCTTTTTTCACCAGCAACCATTGATGTCCTTCAACTGAAAACAGCCTTTTCCAAAAAACCCTCCCCAATCTCTTCTTCAAACACAAGCTTTCTTAACAGCTCGTCACAAGTTCTCTCTCTCTCTCTCTCTCTCACACACACACACACACACACAAGCTTATTAATTACGGTTAACATTAAAGTGGGCCTTTTTCTGGAACCTTCCCCGGCTAACCCAGTGACCCTTATTGATGTCACTGTGACTGGAGAAAGAGACAGTATCCCGGTGTCTATGTGCGTTTCTATTCTCTCTCTACTTCTGTCTCTCCCTCAGCATAAAGGTTTACAAATAGCTGGTGATCATAAACTGAGGCAAACATACACACTTTAGCCTTTACGCCTCTATTCTGACATAACGCAGCTGTTTTCTTCAGTGAGGAAAGAGTCAGATAGCAAAAGTGGGAGAAAGAGAATCTGAAAAAAAAAGAAAAGAAAAAAAAAACAGAGCTGGACATGTATCAGGACACCTCTAATCTTGCACACTTCTACCAACCAGGGATGGACTGGAACAAAAAATACAAATACAAATACAGCCTATCATCTGCTCCAGTTCATAGCCAGCTGTAATACTTTTTTAGAGAATTTTTTAAATACATATTATTATTATATATTAGATATGTTTTAGTTATACAACATTCTACCATATCGATTATATTTTGAATGACTGGTTTTTGAATGAACGACTGAATGAATGAATGAACGGTATGTTAAGGAGTCATGTGATCAAAAAGTAAAATCAAGGATTTTATAAATGATTCTTCAATTAATATACAATATTATATGATACACAAACTAAACTGATACAGTTCACAAACTCAATGCTCCAATTGCAGCAGATTCTCAGTGAAAAGTGACTTAAATTTGATTCTGTACACAAAGCTGTGACTTTAGAAGACTTATATGGATGACATATGGATGATTTTTGATCCTTTTATGGTGCTTTTTCCACTTTTTAGAAGGCATAATGACAGAATAAAAAAAAATATGATCCACCCTTTTGGGGTGAGAAGTCCCTTTAAATGAGTCGGCTTCAAAACGTTTGCTTTGTATATTTAAACAAGTTTTGACAGCTGGCCCGCAAGTCAAGGGAAAAGTTCCGGTTCTCCTTATAGCCAGTCCATCCCTCTTCCCAACATGACTCCACCTGCCACAGTCAAACTACATCTTAAACTGTAAGGGAAAAGACATAACGAAAACTATAAAAACAGAGCAAAAGAGGAAACGCAGCAGCTCATGAAGGTTACTTCAGCCGAAAAGCTAATATTTAATCACAGTATTTATAACCAGCGGAAGACGGTGGGCAAGACCTTCAGTGCCCACTGGCTGTCAGCACCTCAGCAGTATATGTGCATGTGTTTGTAAGCGAGTGTGTGTGTTTCGTACAGTTCAGTCAAAGTTCTTCCACCCTAAAACTGGCCCAGAGAAGGTAGTTTTCCAACATGCTACTCAAAACTCTTTATTTAAAGAGTAGTAAGTCGTCACTCATCACCATTTTTATGTAAAAAAAAAAACACACACACACAAAAAAACATCATCTCTAGGACTACAAGCAAAAATACGCACATGCTAATGCCCTTTGACCTCTGCCGTGACCCTGCGGGATTCCACCGTCTGAGCAGGATGTTTGCTGGGGACTCGGGACAGGAGCGGGTGGCCATGTGCAAGTGAAAGGTCTGAGACACTTTACTTACACTTACATGTGTGTGTGTGTGCGCGTGTACAGTGGATTCGTTTTGCTCACTTCCTTTCCTCACACAATCCAAATAAACACATTTGCCACCTAATGGTCAATCAGCAGTGTTTATCTTTACTGTTTTTTCTCTCAATTCTGTTATCCTTCACAGGACAGAAAGTGAGAGAATAAAAGAAGGTGAAGAGAGATTTTGAAAATGCTGAGGTCGGTATAAGATTTTGCAATGTTTTTGAAAGAAATCTCATTATGCTCACCACCATTTATTTGATCAAAAATGAAGTAAAACAGTAATATTGTGAAATACAACTGTTTTCTATTTTAATGTACTTGTGAAATGTAATGTATTCCTGTAATGCAAGCAGCCATTCTTCAAGTCTTCAGTGTAACCTTCAGAAATGCTCCTTCAGAATTGGTGCTCAACTGTCAATGTTGAAAAAGGCTGTATTGCTTAATATTTTTGAGGAAACTATGAGACATTTTTTTCAGGATTCTTTGATGAATAAAAAGTTCAAAAGAACATCACTTGTTTAAAAATGTCCCCTTTAAGAGAGGTCTTACTCTAATCTTACCAGAATATAATGCTTGTGTGAAGATGAAGATGTCTCTGTCAGTGTGTACAGAATGTGTAAAAAGGACTGTAGTGTGTGTGTGTGTGTGTGTGTGTGTGTGTGTGTGTGTGCATGTGAGTTTGGGTCGTATTCCTCTCATGTGCTCATAAATCATCAGCCTGCATTTCTCCACCAGCGTCTGAACTGTAGGGGTGGCGCCGGGGTGAGCCAATGCATTAATGATTTTCTCCCGACAGAAAGAGAGAGAGAAAGAACGAGACAGAGAGACAGGTAGGTAGACCTGAAGACCGTCATGTCACACAGAATAGGCGGGAATCACTTACATATATGCACACATTGTATGTTATTTTATAGGACTTTTTTGTCTTTTTGTGAGCTTGACAGATGTGGTCACTATGTACAGTTCAATTTCAAAATTTCTCCTCTTGTTTTATGGGAAAAATAACAGCATGCAGATTTGGAACGACAACGGGAGTAAATAACGAAAGGATTTTCAGTTTTGGGTGAATTATTCCTTTAAATATTTAGGAAAGGTTCTGATTCATTCACACTACACTGCCAAACCCATTGGTTACTTCTACCTTTCTGAGTCCAGAGAAGCCGATTTGGCCGGGCAGAAAAAAGTAAAGTCCTAATTTACAACCCACCAACAATCGCCAGGATATCAGCGGTTGAAAAAGAATTTACAAGGTTATTATTTTCACAACATGAGGTGACATTTTGTGCCATATTTAAAATCCCATCAGGCGCCAAGGCTTCATTTTCAAACTGGACAGCTCGGGCCAGAAGAACACGGGGACGGAACGTTCCAGAGAAAAAAATAAGAAATAAACTAAATAAAATGCAAGCAAATGAGGGGGACTGATACTGTAATAATCCAGATTTAATTTCCATCCAGAGTGGGAACAGAGATGACAGAAAGTGAAGGGTTTACATCCACTAGGTTAGGCTGCTCTGACTCTATCAGTGGCACTGGGCCATTTGGAGCAGAAACTCAGTTTATAACTGTGTAAACTAAACAGGGTTCCAAAGAAACAATAGTCAATCTTTCCCAGGAATGTTTGAGACACAACTATAAAAAAAGAATAGTGAAGAAAAAATAACGATAATGGAAACACATCCCTGACGACTCATAGCCATCAAGCTTTATTGTTTCCTTCTGTGTGTGTACTTACTATTTCAACTCTCACTGAGACAGACAGACCGATGGATGGACAGATAGAGGGATAGACAGATTGATGGATGGAGAGATAGGCATACGGATAGACAGACTAAGGGGTGGGTAGACAGACAGGTAGATAAATAGATTTACAGATGGATAGACAGACAGATAGATTCACTGGCAGATAGACAGATTGATGGATGGATAGACATAAGGATGGATAGACACATCTGATAGACAGATTGAGGCATGGATGGATACAGGCAGGCAGACGGATATACAGACTGACTGATGGATAGACAGAAGGATAGAGAGATAGACAGACAGACTGACTGACTGATAGATAGACGGACTGATGGATGGATAGACACAAGGATGAATAGACAAGGATAGATAGGTAGATGGATGGATAGACAGAAGGATAGAGAGATAGACAGACAGACTGACTGACTGACTGATAGATAGACAAACAGAGAGACGGACAGACAGACAGATGGATGACGTATGGACAGACAGACAGACAGAGAGATAGACAAATAGACAGATTGCTTTTAGATTTTATGCAGATGCTCATTGCATATGATTATTCATGCATATGTATAAATAGACCTAACAACTGCCGTAAAACTTTCATTAACTATATGAACTGTTATGGGCATTACAGTAACAGTGACCCACACAGGTCAATAGAACTGACAGAAGCCTTAGTCAAAGGAACATGGCCTCTTATAGAGCTCTAGTTTTCCACAGCAGACAGACGGCGCCAATGTCTCTCACACACACACACACACACAACACTACACACATACAACACTACACACACACACAACACTGCGCTAGACTCAGGCCGGTAGGACGTACTGGTGAGTGAAGAATTGTAAACACACAACACCACACATCTCTCTCTCTCTCTCTCTCTCTCTCTCTCTCTCATACACACACACTCACACACGTATACATAAGCCTTAGGCATGAACCAATGGGCCATACTGGTGACAGACTAACTGTAAACAAGAAACATACACACATTCACACACAGATACCCAAACACACACTATTGATGAGTGAGGGTGATGAAGGAAGGTGAGAGGTTCATTTAGGGTGAGATTAAACGTGTGAAAGCTTGCCTGTTTGTAATCAGTGTGTCTGTGAGACTAAGGCAGATGAGGAAAACTGTACGCGGGCTTAAAGGTACAGCGTGTCATTTCTGCACCATTAATGGCACCAATTGAAATTGCAAGTAAATTTCTTAATTAAAATTATTATGTTATAAATGTATTTTTATTAATTATACAATTTAATTGTATCATTTTTATATAATTTAAAAAATAATATAAAATAATAAATTAATAATAATTTAATAATAAATAATAAAAATAGTAAAATAATAGTAAATATTACATAATATAAAAAAATTAAAATGAATAAAATGTATTATTATTATTATTTTTTAAATTATTATTATTATTATTATTATCATCTTGCCATATCCATTCAGAATTTAATATGTGGGTGGAAACCCAGCTACTGTCTGCATATTTTCTTGATCTGGCAAACTCTGATTTTACTTTACGCCAAACTGTTTACAGCCTTTTGTAATTGTGTACGAGTAATTTCTTTTCTTTTTTTTACTATTGTAGGATTATTTTGTCTTATGTAAAGTATGTAAATATCTGTATGTCAGATAGCTTAATTTAAATAGTACAAAATAAACAATATAAATAAATAAACTATAAATAGTAAAATAAAACACTAAATAAAAACATACTAAAAGCTAGCTGACGACTTTGAGGAGAACAGTATTCCTCATAAAATTCATAATTGAATAAGATACCCAGTCTTTCCAGTGGCAAGTATCCGATTCATCTTTCTGTTTACAGTGGGTATATAGAGCAGTGTGTGTGTGTGTGTGTGTGTGTGTGTGTGTGTGTGTGTGTGTGTGTGTGTGTGTGTGTGTGTGTGTGTGTGTGTGTAGCGTGCGGAGCCATCCAGGACTGCCACAGCACATCAGTTAGCTATCCACAAAAACAACCATTTAGATTGTTTACAGACAAGTACACAAATGCACCACACACTCACTCACATAAAAACATACACTACTAGAGTATTTACTGAAGTTTTGCTTTTGAAGTAAAAATACTACATGCAGGAGCAGAGATTCACCAAAAACAAATATGGAGCATTTCTGTACCCCTCCTCTCAAAATCTATATTTTTCTGTCCAACTCCTGACTGGCTCTATCATTTTCCTCTCTCTCTGATCTTCTCCCAGTGAAATGTAAATAGGGAAAGTGAGCAATTATGAAAAAAGATCAGTCAAGACTATAAAATTCTTGAAAATAATTTTGGGATTGGCATTTATTCTCTTTAGCATGCAGTGTGAAGTATTTGACTAAGTTCCCTGATCATTCCGATTCAATTTCAGCAAGTGAAGAACAATTTTATACTCACGTGCGTTATGTATTATGTACGTTATGGTCTCCGACAGACATCATGTTGAAGCAGCTCAGGCCGAAATTTTCTCCCTCTTCTCGGAAAGTGATGACATATTCAAAACATCCGTTAGTGTGGGTTTCCCAGGAAATACGTGACTCGCTGGACCCCTTTTCATATATATTACCCCGTATTGTGCACGTTATTTTTTGACAGACATCGATGCCGTGATATACAAATGATGTGGATTTTAAAACGGATCGTAAGGTAATAATTATTTATTCAGTGAAGTGATTGATGTCCATGAGTGTGTTATGTCCATGTTTTTAGTTCTAATATTTCAACCGACAGCCAGCCTAGGTTTTTGACAGACATGATAACATGCGTGAGGGGTGAATGTTTGATTTTGGGTAATTATAAAATGTGCTGGAGACGTTTGAAATGCTTTTTGTGTAGTTCATTATACTTATTTTATGGAATTAAGTTTATTTTGTGGCTTAAATAAATTACATGTTACATGTAATGAATTATACAATACAGCTGTCGCAAATTCGTTGACTTTTGAAAATCAAGTTAATTTTTTGCCATGCAAGGAGTGGTTTTGATGAACAAAGTTGTTTTTATTGTCTCTTATAACAAAAAAACTTTTATTTAAACCCATGAAAATGCAAATCCTGTTGTAAATAATAGTGAAAAATCACTTTTTAAAACAGTTATCCATTATAACAGTCCATTTATATGGACATACTACTCAGCACATACTCATTTATATATATACACTGCGTACACACACACACATTCATATGAACACATCCTAAAGATCAGAGAGCCTATGAAAAAATAGCCTAAAAAAGTAGGAGAGGATAAAAAGGAGGGGGCCGTACACTCCTCTCCACATTCCACACATGATTGTGAGGGACATCAAAGATGCGATTACGAAGCAACCCACTCTCATTCATGACTTTGTGTGCAAATTGCTCAGATTTGCGTAGTGTGTGGGAATGTGTCCGCCTCGACATGAAGAAGCATCATTAGTTAATTCTGACAGGCGGAATGAGAAAGCACAAGAGGGTCGCATGATCTACACACACACATACGTCATGACTGACTTTACCATGCATTTAAACTGCATGCATGCACCATCCACACACAAAGACATGCCCACTGGCCGCCTGTGCGTTCAAGCCTTCAACTTCCACCTCTGACCCTCAGCTCTGTCCAGGGTCAAGACTGTCAGAAGTCAGTCAGAAGTGAGATGCTGTTCTGAACCCACAGTGAGAATGACAGAGTACACATGGACACATAATCAGAAGAAGAAAATGGCTTAACAGGACACGACAAGCTTCCAGCAGAGAGTTATTCTTCTGCAAATGTGACAAAATGACAGACGTAAATCACAACTTTTAGTATGGGACTGGATCACTTTTAATAAAGTACACAACTCAAAATGCATATGATAGAAGGATATACCTAGGAAAAGCTATATAATGCATTTATACATTTTGCAGCTTAAAGTGTATAAAATATAATAAAAAAATTACTTAATATCTTAATTTAGTGACCAAACATAAGTTACTGTAAGTTTTAACTTTAATGTTTTTTCTCTTTTTCTTTTAAATAAAAAAGTCCTAAAAGTTAATATCAAGTTATATTTTTTATCTATTTATGTATTAACTTGCAGCTCCTTTATATATAATATAATATAATATAATATAATATAATATAATATAATATAATATAATATAATATAATATAATATAATATAATATAATATAATATAATATAATAAATTAATTAGCTTTAAAGAAATTGTTTCTCCCTTTTTAAAGTTTTTTATTTTATTCAGTACTTGAACAGTTTTTGGCACACATTTATTCACAAGCCGGGCGTGATTTTAGACCAATGAGATTTGACTGCAACAATAAAACTTCAAACACAAGCTAAAAAACGAAATGTCTGGTTTGTGTCGGTCACTGCTGGCCAGGACAGCGCGCAGCATTAGCAGGACGAGACTCACCGTCCGAGCGGTGGATGCAGGTGTGCTGGTTGTCACTCAGGAAGAACCCGTTTTTGCACTGGCACTCATAACTGCCCATAGTGTTGACGCAGATTTGCTGACAGCCGCCGTTGTTGTCCATACATTCGTCCACATCTAGAGAGACACAAACACACACGGTCATTACAAGGCACACAAACACAGGCATTCAAGCACAAGGATCTGGGCAAAACCATCATTCTCCGTCTCTCTCTGCGTAACCAAAGCCGGCTCAGCTCAGGTATTTGCAACAGTGTTTGTTTATCCGGAGATGATTTTCCTTGGTTTCCTCTCTGCGGCTACCGAAGAATGTTTATTAAATGAGTAGTTTGATATTCCAGTTTTCAAACACATCTACCAGACAAATAAACCAGTGAACAGATGCACATAATACATTGAAATAAGAACATGAAAACAATATCTGTCATCCAAACCATCAGTAGTATTGGATAAATTGTTCAAAGCATGAAGGATAAACTTTTTAAAGCTGTTTGGATGCGAGTATCATAAATCAATGTCCAATCTGAATGTGTGTTTGCCCATTGCTGTGTCTTTGATAGCTCTATAAATGGCATTGTGGGTGTGTTGGTTTGAGTAACAGCGTGACACTGGAGACCAGTAACACACATGAGTGAGTTTTATGCAGCCCTAACACAGCAACCTGCCTCTGTGGAGTCTGTAGCCCATAACTCTCTCTCTCTCAGGGGTGCTATTATGTACTACCACTGCCACTCTTCTGTCACACGTCACTTTTCCAGCTATGTGTCCTGTCACTCTCATTGGCCAGTCTATCATTTCAATTAAAAAGGTTTCTGCTGAATGTTTGCTAACATTTTCCCACCTCAGGCTAAAGTTAACAGGGCCATAACCACCATAGACACTGGAAGACCATTAAAGGAGATCACGTCTGGAATTCATACAGCTATCATTTGAATAGACGACGTAAACAAACAAAACAAAACGAAGAAAGAAAACAAAAGAAAACAAAACATGTTTGGAATTTACATTATAGTTTGAATAGACAACATAAGTGAATTCTGGTAGTGTTACTCAAACCTTAAACGAAACCAAACAAAACTGAATGACACTAAACAAAAATGTTGGAATTCATATACATATAATTTTAATAGACCACTGAAGAGAATTCTGGTAGTATTACTCAAACCTTAAACGAAACTAAACGAAAGTAAACGAAAGTAAACGAAGCTAAACGAAGCTAAACAAAAAAAAGCTAAAAGCTAAACTAAACTAAACTAAACTAAACTAAACTAAACTAAACTTTTGTAATTAATTCACCTATAATTTAAATAGACAGCATAGTCAATTATGGTAGTATTACTCAAACATTGAAATAATACAATTAAATAACTAGCAGCAAGACAGAATTGTAAAAAAAAAAATTATAACTGTGATTTTAAAATGCTTTATTGAATCATGCTTTAACATGGGAAATGTCAAAGACTGAACAAAAGAAGAACGCAAGAAATGTTTTGCATGTCCTCATAAAAAGTATTGTACTATAATACTAGGCAGACATTGTAAGCAATATAGTAGGGTAATTTAAAAAAAGATTATGTAATGTTTATGAATGGGCTGATGGCCATTACATTTTTATAATTAAAAACTTGCCATGCTATTATAATTAATAAAGTTTAAGATCACATAGATTTTTCTCCTCTGGCATTTGACTCTCTGAATCGCTTCACTACAGCCTGATTGCAGCCTATATTCAACAAAAGTAGCTGAATCTGTGTCGCCTGACTTCCCTGCATCATGTATGTGTGAGAACACATGATCGAGTGTAAGAGTATACGTTGTCAGCCTGTTTAATATAATCTGGTTCTGTTGTTTACAAGCCACTTTGAAAACTATTGAATGTTGTACACGTGAAGGCTGAATGAGCATCAAAGCTTTGGTAAATGAGGCGTTGGTTTCCTCAACTGTTATAGATGAAGTGAGTGACTGTTGTGTATGGAGAGAGATTGCAGTGTCTGTTTCCACACCGTGTCACATTTACATGTGTGACACTAATGTGGACGTGTGTTTGTGTTTACAGCCCTGTCTTTCTGGAGTGTGTTGAGAGGCGGCGAGTTTTACGAGCCCTTTATTTGTGTACGTAAAGACCTCTACAGCTGTTAGCGGCACAAAAGCACACTCATCTGCCCACTGACTTCAACAACATCCCATGTAGCGTACAAGCCAAATCAGCTGTGCTAATGGAGACTAACTGACTTACGAACTCTGGCTTTGGTGTCCTGAGTGGATGATCTCATTGTTTTGTACACTTTATTTGGGCTAACATTATAGCTAATGTCTGGACATTCTATCCATTTTCTAATTCTTCCTCGTGACGTCCTAATTAGTAACGATGATACCAAAATGCATCAGCCGAAAGACATGCATGAATGTAGGACATGCATTCATACACTCATCCACAACATGCAAACACAACCACTTTTCATGGTTTAATTTGGTCACAGTGGTTTATTATGTGGCTCCTGGCTTTACCTGGCGACATAACTCTAATTTTAGCATCCGCAGGGGCATCTCGTAACACAGCCAGGACAGCAAGGCCTTTACTGTCCTACTGTACCCTTCGAGAGAGGGGGTCTTTATGCCCTCGTCCACAGAGGAATCCCTGTCTTCCCCAGGAACCGAAAGCTTTTTGTACCACATAGTACGGTTTAAAAATATGAGATTTCTACTAGTGAAAATGTTTCTATTTCACATTGATTTAATTTAATTTAATTATGAATGACATTACCAGCATAATATAATTTGAGTTAAATCAAACTGATTTTGCTTTAATAACCGAATGAACGGAGCTCAAGATACTTTAGCAAACTTTTAGGAAAGAACAATTCCAATTGAGATCTCATTAATGTCTAAATTGTTTGTCCTAGACAGAAGGGATTAAATGGAGAGCAAATAAATACTTTAAGTTTCCTGATTCCCAGGTATGATTTGCTGCTAAAACACATAATTTAATATGTCCTTACTGAATAAAAGTATGAATTTCTTTAAAAAAAATGAAACATGTTGACACAGGTGTCATTTAGCAATCTTCATTTACAGTGTTTACCAGTATTGAAAGAATTAATGCATCTCACCTCGACCCTTCTAATAAAATTACATGTTGCTATTTTGTAGGTTGCCGGAATAGATGTAGGGAAATATCGCATATAAGGCCACCCAGATCACAAGCTTTTATCTCTTTATTGCCGCATGTTACAATCCAGTCGTTGTGGCTTGCTTCTTATTTACAGACAAGAGTAATATTTGATAGGAGGGTTTGGAGAAGACATGCCGGCTGCCTCTGTCTCGAGTGACTCCATAGCTGCGAGCGTGTTGTGTGCCGTGTTTAATGTGGAAATGGAAACAGATATCATCAGTGTGACAGCACTCTCTTGCTTTAAAAGGAGGGGAAAAAATAACATTTCAGCTGTCATCTCTCAATTAAGGCACTCTCTGCCAAAATTTAAACAAGAGCCCTGGCATCCCGGCCTGCGAGTTTAAACTAGAATGCTTTTGTTTTGTTTGATTGCTCTTGTGTAAACTTTAATTTGGAAAAGATCTAAGATGACATGACACAACAGGAGAGAGAGAGAGAGAGAGAGAGAGAGAGAGAGAGAGAGAGTATGAGAGAGAGAGAGTATGAGAGAGAGAGAGAGAGAGAGAGAGAGAGAGGGAGGAGGAAATTAAGTGTGAAGTAGAGGACAGAATAAAAGTGAAAGAACAAAAAAAATCAAAGAGTAAGAGGTGAGAATAAGACTGAACAGAAAAGAACAGAAGTGAAGAGAAAGTGAAGTGAAGAAAACTAAATGGAACAGAAGTAAACTGAACACAAAAGAACTGAACAGAAGTGAAGTGAAATTAACTCAACAGATGTAAACGGAGGTGAAGTGAACAGAACAGAACAGAACAGTAGCGAAATGAACAGAACAAGACGATATAGAAGTGAAGTGACATTAACTTAACAGAAGTTAACAGAACAGAAGCGAACAGAAGAGGACAGAACAGAACAAAATAGAAGTGAAATGAACTCATCAGAATTATGAACAACAAAACAGAAGTGAAGTGAAGAAATGAACTGAACAGAAGCAAAGTTAAGCGACAAACCAAACAAGACAAAATAGAAGTGAAGTGAAATTAACTCAACAAAAGTTAACAGAACAGAAGAGGACAGAACAGAACAAAACTGAAGTGAAATGAACTCAAAAGAATTGAGAACAACAGAACATGAGTGAAGTGAAGTGAAGTGAAGTGAAGTGAAGTGAAGTGAAGTGAAGTGAAGTGAAGTGAAGTGAACAGAAGTAAAGCGAAGTGAAGTGAAGTGAAGTGAAGTGAAGTGACAAACAGAAAAGGACAAAATGGAAGTGAAGAGAAATTAACTCAACAGAAGTGAACAGAACACAAGCAAACAGAAGAGGACAGAATAGAACAAAATAGAAGTGAAATGAAGAAATGAACTGAACAGAAGCAAAGTTAAGCGACAAACCAAACAAGACAAAATAGAAGTGAAGTGAAATTAACTCAACAAAAGTTAACAGAACAGAAGAGGACAGAACAGAACAAAACTGAAGTGAAATGAACTCAAAAGAATTGAGAACAACAGAACACAAGTGAAGTGAAGTGAAGTGAAGTGAAGTGAAGTGAAGTGAAGTGAAGTGAAGTGAAGTGAAGTGAAGTGAAGTGAACTGAACTGAACTGAACTGAACAGAAGTAAAGCGAAGTGAAGTGACAAACAGAAAAGGACAAAATGGAAGTGAAGAGAAATTAACTCAACAGAACTGAACAGAACACAAGCAAACAGAAGAGGACAGAATAGAACAAAATAGAAGTGAAATGAAGAAATGAACTGAACAGAAGCAAAGTTAAGCGACAAACCAAACAAGACAAAATAGAAGTGAAGTGAAATTAACTCAACAAAAGTTAACAGAACAGAAGAGGACAGAACAGAACAAAATTGAAGTGAAATTAACTTAAAAAGAATTGAGAACAACAGAACACGAGTGAAGTGAAGTGAAGTGAACTGAACTGAAGTAAAGCGAAGTGAAGTGACAAACAGAAAAGGACAAAATGGAAGTGAAGAGAAATTAACTCAACAGAACTGAACAGAACACAAGCAAACAGAAGAGGACAGAATAGAACAAAATAGAAGTGAAATGAAGAAATGAACTGAACAGAAGCAAAGTTAAGCGACAAACCAAACAAGACAAAATAGAAGTGAAGTGAAATTAACTCAACAAAAGTTAACAGAACAGAAGAGGACAGAACAGAACAAAATTGAAGTGAAATTAACTTAAAAAGAATTGAGAACAACAGAACACGAGTGAAGTGAAGTGAAGTGAACTGAACTGAAGTAAAGCGAAGTGAAGTGACAAACAGAAAAGGACAAAATGGAAGTGAAGAGAAATTAACTCAACAGAAGTGAACAGAACACAAGCAAACAGAAGAGCACAGAATAGAACAAAATAGAAGTGAAATGAAGAAATGAACTGAACAGAAGCAAAGTTAAGCGACAAACCAAACAAGACAAAATAGAAGTGAAGTGAAATTAACTCAACAAAAGTTAACAGAACAGAAGAGGACAGAACAGAACAAAACTGAAGTGAAATGAACTCAAAAGAATTGAGAACAACAGAACACAAGTGAAGTGAAGTGAAGTGAAGTGAAGTGAAGTGAAGTGAAGTGAAGTGAACAGAAGTAAAGCGAAGTGAAGTGACAAACAGAAAAGGACAAAATGGAAGTGAAGAGAAATTAACTCAACAGAACTGAACAGAACACAAGCAAACAGAAGAGGACAGAATAGAACAAAATAGAAGTGAAATGAAGAAATGAACTGAACAGAAGCAAAGTTAAGCGACAAACCAAACAAGACAAAATAGAAGTGAAGTGAAATTAACTCAACAAAAGTTAACAGAACAGAAGAGGACAGAACAGAACAAAATTGAAGTGAAATTAACTTAAAAAGAATTGAGAACAACAGAACACGAGTGAAGTGAAGTGAAGTGAACTGAACTGAACTGAAGTAAAGCGAAGTGAAGTGACAAACAGAAAAGGACAAAATGGAAGTGAAGAGAAATTAACTCAACAGAACTGAACAGAACACAAGCAAACAGAAGAGGACAGAATAGAACAAAATAGAAGTGAAATGAAGAAATGAACTGAACAGAAGCAAAGTTAAGCGACAAACCAAACAAGACAAAATAGAAGTGAAGTGAAATTAACTCAACAAAAGTTAACAGAACAGAAGAGGACAGAACAGAACAAAATTGAAGTGAAATTAACTTAAAAAGAATTGAGAACAACAGAACACGAGTGAAGTGAAGTGAAGTGAACTGAACAAGTAAAGCGAAGTGAAGTGACAAATAGAAATGGACAAAATGGAAGTGAAGAGAAATTAACTCAACAGAACTGAACAGAACACAAGTAAACAGAAGAGGACAGAATAGAACAAAATAGAAGTGAAATGAAGAAATGAACTGAACAGAAGCAAAGTTAAGCGACAAACCAAACAAGACAAAATAGAAGTGAAGTGAAATTAACTCAACAAAAGTTAACAGAACAGAAGAGGACAGAACAGAACAAAACTGAAGTGAAATGAAATGAACTCAAAAGAATTGAGAACAACAGAACACAAGTGAAGTGAAGTGAAGTGAAGTGAAGTGAAGTGAAGTGAAGTGAAGTGAAGTGAACAGAAGTGAAGTGAAGTGAAGTGACAAACATAAAAGGAAAAAATGGAAGTGAAGAGAAATTAACTCAACAGAAGTGAACAGAACACAAGTGAAGCGAAGCCAAGAGAACAGAACAGTAGTGACATGAAGAAGTAAAGCGAAGCAACACAAACAGAACAAAATAAAATAGAAATGAAGTGAAATTAATTCAATAGAAGGGAAGAGAACAGAAGAGACCTGAATTGAACTGAAGTGAATCGAAGTGAAGTGAACACAACTCAACAGAATAGTATACTGATAATTCTCTTGTTTAAAGTGACCTCAGTTACAACATCACCCGAGCTGTAATTCTAACTATATGAGTTCTCTTCTCCCATTCTGATGTTGGAACGAGAGGGGAAAAGCAGCCAAAAGATAAATAAACAGCAGCGGCAACGCAGGCATTCATAAAAAAAGGGCCAAATGATCAACACATTGAGTCCAGCTGCCTGCACATAGAGCGAAAACAAATAAGAATGGAAATGAAAAAGACAGAGGAACTGCAGTAAAACGCTCTTTAATCAGCTCCCCATTAGTCAATCTTAAATCAATTAAAGCTTTAACTTGTTAACATGTGGAGATCTAAAACGACTTCCTACACAAGATCAGCCAGGCAGACAAGCCACAGCACTGATTTCCGTCCCATTTCAAAGAGCTTGCGGTTTGGTTAGCGCTCAGTAGGTTTGTTTGAACACACTCTGTGAATGTGTGTGTGTGTGTGTGTGTGTGTGTGTTTATGCGGAGCGTAATCAGTGGCACAAGCCACATTAAGGCAAGCATCACTATTGCTATTGCTCATCCTATGTGCTATTGCTTTTGGTTGGGTATATGTGGAATGGTTTTAAACAAAACTACTTTTAAACCGAATACTATTATTGGTGGCTGAAAAGAATCTAACTATAGCCCAAGAACAGTGAATACAAGTCATACAAGCCACTTTCTGGCCATTTGTCTCTGAAGTTGCTTTAAAATATTATGCCAAATGGCTTAGCCCCTCACATAATGTCATTTTAAATAGCTAAGATCTATGGAAGCCCATTTCAAAACTTCTTGTAACTGCAGCTTACACAATTACAACTTTACGATTTATGATATTATACTTTTAAACGAACACCCTAGCAAGCACTTAAAACACTTTAATAACTACATAGCAACCATCCACAACATCCTTGTGGCGCAAAGTTTTGTATGAACAGACACCAATCGCATTTTCATCAGAAAATGTAAAGATTTAGTTAAAAGAAGCCATTAATTATCTAGAAGTGAGTTGGAAAAGGTTAAGCAATACATACTTGGAGAAAATTAAATAGAAAGAGAATGTCAAATAGACAAAAAAGAGATTAGAGGAAAAGGTCGTCATAAACATGATTCATTTAACCTTTCGAGAAGGTCAATAGTTTGTAGGTTTCACTTCCATCTGAACTTGCCATAATGCGCACACATGCCAGTGAGAAACATGAGGGGTGCTATGACAACACTTCATATGACGGTAAAGCGCCAATGAGAATGAACGAGGTTTTGAAAGAGCAAACAAACACACACAGATGATGTGTGAATGAGAAACATCAGCATTAAGCAGACATAAGAGAGTGCATGAGGAGGAAACATTACAAAGCGCCATATGACGACATCTCTGTGTGTGAAAGTGTTACATTGAGTGTTTTGAGTTCAGCACAAGTTAAGATTAAAAGACAATTTTAGCCCTTTTTTAAAAACTGAGGGACAAGTTGGAATCATTTTATGTGGTAATAGACTTTAAGCCACAAATCATTCATTTAACCTCTCAAACAAAGATTAAAGTGACTGATACTGCATGCAAGTCAAAGAAGAGGACAAGGAGAGTAAAATCTCTAAATGATTCACTTTTTCTGTGTCAATCTATTTCTAGGTAGAGGTGGAGGACAGGGGCTGAGACAAAGACAGACAGAAACAGATTAAATCCAGGAGAGAGGACAAGACAGTAAAAAGGGGAATAGAAAAGTAGCGAGTCAGACAGAAAACTGGAAGCGGAGGGAAAGGCATAACAAGAGCAGCAGAAGGAGGGGGGCTCGGACAGGAGAGCCCCCGCAATGCCGCTGATGGCCCTCTACGGCCTTGTCTTAGTTCCCAGAGCCATCATTTAGGCTTGTATTTGAGACATTCCACAATAAAGATGTCAAATAGAAGGCAAGTCTATCGCCTCTAGGGAAACAGCCTGGAGTTACTCCAAAGAGACCCACAGCCAAGATAACCAAGAAAATGCGGAGAGAGAGAGAGAGAGAGAGAGAGAGAGGGAGGGAGAGTGTGTGCAAAGACAGAATGGAAGAAAGAGAGAGATTTTAAGGAGAAGAAGGATAAAAAGAAAAGTTAGAGAAAGTAAAGAATGGTTTGATTATGAAGGAAAGAGTCATAGAGATAGAGTAACATATAGCATTATCACAGTTTAAGACAATGTATTATGGCAATACCTTGTTTTTTTTTGGACATAGTACCATGGCTGGACCATAGTATTCTTAGAAATACCTTGGAGCACAATGTAAATACTATGGTACATGAATTTGGTAGTCATTAAATGTGTGTTGTGTAATCCCCACGCCACTAGAATCACCTTGCTTGTTTAAGGCCAATCTGTTTAAGTTTATACCTATGAATTCAGAAAGCATAGAAGACATGCATTCAAGTGATTTTGTTCAGATTAACATGAATGCATTGAACTGCCTGACTTTGTTCACACAATTGCAGCAAAATGAAGAGCAAATGTTCGCAATAGGCGGGACTATTTTTTGGCCTAAGAATAGAAATCGAAGGGACTGTTTGCAAACACTCATTGCTTTTCACATGTTCTGTTAGGGGCTTCTAGTGGCACAGGAATTATGACAGTTTGTAAGTAGTAAATTGGTTTCGATTTCTTATGAATTCGTACAATCTCATTCATACGTTTTTTTTTTTGCAATCTGCTTATGTTCCACAAGTCACACGTAGCCAGACCTTCAGACTGACAGAAGGTCTGGACTCAATCACAGCTTTCATTGGCCAATATTCATACAATATTGTCAACTGGGGTGTGATTAGAGGTGGACCTTCATGGTCATGTTTTACTTACAAATCACTCAGATCATACAAAGTTTTTAGCCAGCTGAAAACACCAGCGCTCTTCTGAAAATGTCTTGATGCGGGCGCTTGAGAGTATTTTTTTAGTTGAGATGCTATATGTGCTATATACGAAACATCTGTGGAAATCTGATTTCCCAGACAGTTTGTTTCTGAACATAAAAATTCAGCATTTGCTCTTGTTTTCAATGATTTTGTTCCATTGTTGTGCCTCTTGTTGTCGTCTGTTGTCCCAGCAGGATGTGGCGGTTGGTCACTGTGGTATTTGTCCCGTCCCTCCTTCACTGTGATTGGACGACTGGGTAAAAAGTGACATTGATGAGCGCTGTGTTTTACTCAAAGTTTAATATTCTTCAACTCTCGACCGTAAAAAAAACACACTAGACCTTGTCAAGTTGCTGGCGTTGTAAAAAACACAGCACTCGCATTGAAACCAATTGGAAAAATACACTAGCCTCGGGGGGAAAAAAGCATTCATGGACACAGACTTTACCTACAAATCATACGTTTAATTGTACATACGAAATCGCCAACTAGTACAATACTTACGAATTCTCACAAGATCGCGTTGGAAATTACATACTTCACCTTTAAGTAGTACGTACTATCAAAAACCATGGTATTACTATCTGATGTCATCACTGTACACCACAGTTCTGGTTTGAAATGGAAAAATATTAGGAAAAAACATCTGATGAAATTGTGCAAGCTGTTGTAGCAAGGCACAGGAGGCGCTAAAGGTCTCTGAAGGTCTGAGCCCTGGTGTCCTGCTCTGGGATCCATCATCATTACAACGTCTAATGAAAAATGATGACCTCAGCATCCTGAAACTCCGCTCGGCACACATATTTGCTTTGGATTATGAGAGCAGAGAGGAGATGAGATGAAAGCGGTTCAAGTTCTTCATCCAGCTGCTAAGACGAACACCATCGCTGTCTTCTCTCTCTTTATCTCTCGCGACACTGAAATACGTGGTCACAGTGACACTTTAGAGCCACCACACTTCAGGTTGATAAGTCGCTTTCGACCAAAGACACATCTGCACTCACTTAGAGCAGTAACGCAGACGGACTCGCTACAAAAAACACACTTTTTAACGAATTCCTGAATCCCCACAGCAATCCAGCAAAAACCATGAGACCAGGACCTAACTCTCCGGGTCATGGAATTTCATCTTTGAACTATTTCAATAAATATGAGATGCCAAGTTATTAATTTTCTCTCAGCCTTTTCTTCCCCTACTTCCATTTTTAACCGCTAACATAAACATCGGACCTGACTGCCGATTTCTGGGAATTGGAGGCGATTGCGCCACTGGTGACATTTGGGTGACATTTTTAAGAGATGAAAATAATCGCAAGGTTCCTGTTGGCGTGCTCCTGTCAGAACGGGGATGGAATACTGGCGCTAGACGCACTCGGCTGGCCTTTTCCGAGGCGCTGCACGGAGAGATCGCTGAGGCTGATTTGTTTACGTATGCGGAGGGGGTCATTACAGAGGTCATTAGCCGGGCAAAGAGATGACAAGGGAGTAGCTCATCTGTAAATCCGTCAAGAGAGGCAACCGAGTGTGTATTTTTCTCTCTAGCGTCTTACCAAGACAGTTGTGCCCGTCGTCTGCCAGCATGAATCCATCGTAGCATGTGCACCTGTAGTTCCCGGGGATATTGATGCAGTCGTGGACACATCCGCCATTGTAGTCGTTTTCACACTCGTCCATATCTGAAAAAGACAGCACACACCCACAATTGAGTCAGTACAGATCAGACAAATATCCAAAACACAAACAGCATGGATGAGTTACACGCTGAAGTTTAATACTTCGGTTAGGGGTTGTTCAAATCACTAACTCTTAAGACTACTAAAAAGTCAAATCCTGTTAGTGATGCTAAGCAGAGGTTAAATAGGAAGTTTTAGGAACAGTTGAAACAAGCCTCCATTAGGGCTATGAGTCTGTACAGCAGACAGACGTAAGTGGGGACACTAAAATAAACACAATATTTCTTTCTCTTTCACTCACACACTTGAATACATTGAAATCAGATAGACAGAACGTGTCTGTTCTCTGCCAGACAATGATAGCGGGTCTCTGCTTTGTGTTCTGTATACCTCGGAGTGTGTGATTTAATAAACCTGGCTTGTGCACTTGGAGACATACGGCACAAACTAAAAATATCCACAATATTTCCCACAAATAACACTCACGTTGTGCAACTGTGGCTTTGAGGACAGTGAGAACTGCGTTTAAGAATGTTTTGTTTTTCTTTGCAAAAACATCTAGGCCTACTCAAAACTCAAAATCTATTTAGACAGAGTTCACAGTAACACACATTCAAGCGCACATGCTCATGCCACAAACACAAATCATACACACACAGATATACACTAAAATTATGGAGGCATAAATACTTCACTAGTATTTTATTTGTTGTTTATTTCTTTTGTCTATCAAAGAGTGTCGGTTTTGGCTTATTTTGAGGAAAAGGGCCATCACAGTAGACAAACCCTGAGCCAACTCATCATAAAAACATCCATAAACACTCTGGAGCAAACAAAAGGTTCATGTTTCATTACCGTTTTGTCTAGTGAACATGCTCCTGAAGAGCGCTCCATGACCCACAAGAAGGAAGGAAAAAATTTGAGAAAAGAGAGTCCCCTGAAGGTAAATGAGATGGAGGAATGACAGATCTCACCATAATAAAGGCCACTTTAAAATAACAGTCTCATTCACTGAGTGTGTGTGAAAGTTTTAATAATAAAAAAAACACGATACACTTTCATGAACTTTACTCTAAATTTAAGATGCAATTTATGCAAAAATCACGTACTCTGGGTGGCCTTATAAATCACGTTAAGATGAAATTTTATACATAGATATTCAATCTATATTTTATAATTTAGGCTATAGAGTAAGAAAAGGTGCATAATAGCTTGAGCTGCAAGGTTCCTCTGTATAAAAAACGCATATACGTGTATGTACAGCTTGCTAATGAGAGGCCTATAATATCTGGGTCTGTATTAAAGGTGTTTATTGTGTTTAAAGTGGTTTTGAGGATGGCACACTTAGTATTGCTTGAGGATGTTTCTGCGTGTGCTCTCAGGCGAGCGTGTCTTTAGAGAGTGTCATATGTTTGCTGTGAGTGACGAAATGCTGTACAAGATGGAGATGGTTTGGGCGTATTCTATGCAAATGACCTATCAAGCATGTAGTCGCTTATTTAAAATACTCCAAATTCATAAACATTATAACAAGGTGAAGCACAAATTCATGTGTGTATGGCATGTGTTATGAACTGGGTGAGAAGTTCAAATTAATCCACACAAATGAACTGAATGAGACACAATATGTCCGTCAGTGGCATTACACTAATGCATTATAAAGGCAATCCATCGGAGAACTGTAAGAAAACGAGTGAGAGTCGAGGTGACAGTGTTTTTAGGTGTCCGTGCGTGTTGTGGCCGTTAGCAAGGGTAACAAGCTGTATATGAGCTGCCAGTGAAGGTGTGAGGGGGACGGGGATGTTAAAGAGCGGGACGGCTAGTTCGCTTCCAGCTGACAGACTTCCTGTCCCGGAGCTGTTGTTGATACGGGCCGGCAGCGAGCTGACAGGTCGGGCTGCTAACAGGTCGCCATTTCCGCCGTTGACATGAGCTGATCTCTAATTGAAGGAGAAGTGTTTATGCTCACATCCCATCAGGCAGATTAAGCACCTCCGCTAACACCTCAGCAGGGGTGGAGCCTGCGGGAGGCAACACCTCAACACCCCTATGGCCCAACATAACACATGCCCAAATCCTAACTGCAGAAAAACGTGCCATGCAGGGAGCAAAGGAAGGAGGGGTACTGCAAAAAGCCCTTTTCATAACTTAGGAAAGGGACAAACAATGACACCTTGCTAATGTGCGTTTTTGTAAAGTTTCCCACTCCTGTTATTTAGTAATGGTAAGCTAGCAGATAACAGTAAAGAAGTGTAATGCCCATATAAACTGAAATCTGTGCCTCCTTACATTTTTGGAGGCAAGCAGATTTTGAATGCAACTTTTAAACAAAATAATAGTCCTTCCTTCATAATTAATTTGCATGTTATTATAAGTAAAACTCTGTTTCAGAAATCACGCATTCACAGTCAGGTTGAACCTTCGACATAAAGATTTTAGGTTTAGCTCTACATACTGAATAAGGGGCAATGTTTGTCTCAGCTATACTGTAAAGGATAATTTTGTAATCTTCTGTGAAACAAAGCAAAAATTATTTTGTAAAAGTGAAAAAAAGTGCAAATATTGCATGCAGTCTCAATTAATATGATGCCATAAAAAGTGTATCTACTGCACATTACCGGTAGGATTTAAAAAAATGTTTTTGAATGAAGTCCCTTAAGGCGCATTCACACAAAGAACAATAATTATAAAGATAACAATATTAGATTCCACATCCGCGGACGATATCATTCTGTTTATCATGCAGTTTTGTCATCTGCCACTTTAAATGCTCGAGCTGTCATTGTTTTTCTCATTCATCAGCTGGAAAAAATCATTCTGAAAGTGATTTCAGTGATACTGTTCTTCTGTGCCATTGTTGTCGTGTAGACTGCTATTCTTTTATATTCAGAATGATTTTTTAGAACTATATCTTATTTTAGAACTATTCCATTATCATAGTTATCGTCCTTAGTGTGAACAGGCCTTTATGCTCATCAAGGCTGCATTTATTTGATCAAAAATACAATGTGAAAATGACAACTTAAAAAAAAACATATTTCAAAATTGTATTTATTCCTGAGATAGCAAAGCTGAATTTTCAACAATCATTAGTCCAATTGTCAGTGTCACATGATCCTTCAGAAGTCATTCTAATATGCTGATTTGTTTATCAATGTTGAAAACAATTGTGTAATGTTTTTTTCCGGATTTTTGATTAATAGAAAGTTCAAGAGAACAGCATATGTTTGAAATATAAATCTTTGTAACGTTACAAATATGTAATTAATCAAATATGATTAATTGAATTTAACATTTTTACTGATCCCAAACTTTTGAATGATAACAATTATAAAAGAATTTAAAATGCTGTTTAAAAAAAGTTTTAGATTAATTATATGTCACTCCACATGACACTACTGTCACTGCAGGAATTTTCATTTTGTAACTGTTCTGTAATGATTTTAAGATTTTCTGTGTGTGTGTGTGTGTGTGTGTGTGTGTGTGTTGGCACATAAAGCAGTAAAGAGACTGAAATGTCCTGTGAGGGGAGGGTCAGGGATGAATGGTGGGCACACTCAGCCAATCAGAGCATTGACAGCTCTGTGATGAGTCCGCAGACACCAGGCAGACAATGGCCTAGTAATGGGCCGACACCTCCATCTCTCATTCCATTTATCTGTCTCTTCCTCACCACCCCCCATGCCCTTTTCTATAATTTTCTCATCAAAACATACAAACACACACTCAGAAACACAACTACACACACAATCCATCTCAGTCTACACACAGGGAGAGACTAGGGCACTTCTTCAGTAAAGCAGCGACAATTACCTGACCTCTTTCACAGGTATAAAGAGGGGATGGAGGGAATGAGAAAAATAATGAATAAAAAGGCAGACAAGACCATTTTCTCCAAGTTAAACTGACTGACCCATAGTCCCGATGCTTAGTCATCTTTACAAGCTTTGTTTAATCTCTTTCTCTACCCTGCAAATAAACCCAGCAGTGAAATCCCCACACTAGCCTCTGGGGATTTAAGATCTGTGGGGATTCCCTTCTGAGCTTCCCAACTGAGAAAGCTCATCAATTAAACAATTTGCATAATCAATAAAACCCAAAAGGGTCAGGAAGGAAGTGCTATGTCATGACTATGTCATCTCATGCCATAATTTGTATATATAATTATAATCTTTTCTCTTTAAAGCATATAAACTGTGTCAGTACTGTGTCATTTCAAAGTCACCAAATGAAAATGAGTTTCCCTTTCATTAGTCAAACAAACCAATAGTCCCGCCCCCAACTCACGGCATTGGTTGAGCCAATGTTGCTGTGTCATGCCGGTCGGGATGGTCAAACAAACAGAGCAATGTTTTGATACTGGCACAAAGCCACTGTGTTTACGTTTTTAGGGGAATCAACCTACAAAAGGCATTTTAATTGCATAGTGCCGTCTACTGTAGGAAAAACCATTAGATGCATTTTACAGTGTTTAAATGAAGTCTACCAGCCCTAAAAAAACATCAAATACATAACGCAAAGCAGGTTTACAAATCACAGACAACATATCCCTTGACTTTACAATGACAGAAACATCCAAAACAAAGCAAAACAAATGCAAAGCAGCACTTTTCAAATGTCACAGTTACAAGCAGATGCACCTCAAAAACCTGTTTTGTTGTGTCTGTATATCTACTCAACAGTAAAAGTGATGTTTATCTGCAATAACTTATAAAAACCATGTTAAAGATTCAAATAATAGCAAATATATTCAATAATTCTATATGAGCACAAAGCTAAAAAGGCAATAATGAATTGCAGTGGGCTTGGGGACCAGCTGACTGAATTTACTGAGCAGTCACCACAAAAATTTAAACTAATATTTATTTAGAAAACCCAAAAGAGGCAGATGTTTCTCCTGAAACTCCTTAGGAGAAATAGTCGACATATAGGAAGGGTGTAGAGCTATAAATTCAAATGAATGTGAATAGCATAGCTCAGATTATATGATCTTAAAGAAATTAGATGAGAAACATTTGAGATCTTTTGCAGACTTTGGTATGTTGGCAAATCTGAGCACATGACACTGTTGAGATCCCTTCTGAAACTACAGATGAGACACATTTGAGATTACTGGGGTCTTGTTCTTAGGAGAAACACCTGAGAAATCAGGAGACTCCATCTGACCTCCATTTCATCTCATTGGTGTATAGGAGAAACAACTGAGATGTTCAGGAGATCTTATTTATGATTATTCTTTTCTAATGAATGGTCTGCAATTATGAGAAACTGCTGAGACAGAGGCCCTGTTTTCACCTGCATGCGTTTGATCGATCAGATCACAAGTCGACAACGCTAAATACAGGTGTAAACGGGGTCTAAAACATTTTCAACTACTTCCAGAGGTAGTCGAAAACGCATTCGACCGGATTGCTTTGGTAGTGTAAACACTCATGTGGTCGAATGTGTTCGAACAGCCGCAAAAGATCTGAAAAAACCCATAAATGTACCCGCCAGTAGACCCTCCTCTCGAAGAAATCAGAACAGAAGTGGTTGAAAGTGGGCAAAAGAGACAGATTAAAACACCAGGTGTAAATAGGAAAATGTCTCCCACATCTACTTGTGATCCGATCGACCAAAACGCATCTTAATACCAGGTGGTATGGTATTGGTATGGTATGTAAACAGGGCCAAAGGTCAACCAAAGACCAATCTCCGAGCAAAATAAATGTACTTTTGATTGGCATCTTGGTTAATAAGAGCACAGTTTAAGACATTTTCTGCGACACACCTGGATTGCTAGGATCTTTTTAGAGGAGAAACATCTAAAAAGCAGGAGACTTCAGCTAAAAGTCTCCATTTAGCCTATTTGTTGTCTACAAGAAACAATTGAGATATTAAAGAGATGGGTTCTGAATGTCCTCATGCTCAACAGACTTCATGTAACACTAATGTGCAGACAGACACAATGACTGCATTCGAGTGTTAGCAAGCATTTTCTTAATTTTCTTCAAAGCCAAACACGCAGGGCTTTAATTAAAGGGTGGGTATTGGGGGTGTTAATGGGATTTTTTTGCTTCAGACAAAACAGCCCCCTCACTCCCCACAATACACCACATTACACTGTGGACGGAATGTCCGCTCAGACAGAATAAGAGCAAAAAGAAAAGAAGAAAAAAAAAGAGAAGAGACGCACGCATAGTTAACATGCTAAGACCAAAGCAGACCGGTCGGATTCAACATAACTGACAGCCTCATTGCCCCGCGACCGTAGACTGCGGTTTGAAGGTGGGAGGAAAAGGCTTCTGTAAAGTCCAGAACATTCCCCGTGTTTCCTTAGAGAAATAAAAAGATGTTGTTCTAGCCCACGCTGTCTGGCCTCAGACAGGAGTATCAAGCGCTAACTGAAGAGCAGTCTGGTGCAATGCCGTTTCACATCCACCTAATTCATTAATGCAACTGAGAATTGGTTTCGGGTTTCATAATAGGTAGAGAGCTCATTTCACCCTTTTCCTGAAACACAAGCTCCACACATGTGGGTGAAACAGGGAGAGAGTGCGTCAAAACGAACAATCTAGAATCCACAGATGAAGAACACAGCGTACAATAACAGGAAACAGCAGGGAGAGAGAATAACCTGACTGTTTGTCAGCTCTAACAGTGTCCATCATGCTCGGTGCACCTCAGTGATACTCTGACACACACAAACTCAATTACGCCCAGCTCGCAGTCTTTAATCGCACCAGCTAGAAGTCAGAGGTGTGTGTGTGTGTGTGCGTGAGAGAGTACGTTTGCACAAATGGATAAATTCAAGATCCTTGAATGCAATTTCATCCTGGGTTAACTTAACCTGGACCTAAAAATCATCACTTGATTTATCAATAACTGCACCCTGCACCTGCTCAGCCATGAAACGAAAGTGTGAAATTGAGAGTATAAAATAAGAAATAGAGCATAAACTTTGAGTATTTAATTATACAATTTTAGAGGATAACCAAAGAAAATATTATTTTTTAAATAATGTATAAAAAAAATTCTCGCAGATTTTTCAATTCTACTTTTCACTTAAAGTGTTGTGCTGATAACATATTTTGTAAAGTAAAAATATTGATGTAGAAAAATGCATATCGTATATAACATGTTTAATATAATGCAAATATTTAGATTTAATGTAAATATATCAATATATGTCAAAAAATATTAAATTAGAAAAATACATATTGTATATCATTTTTTGTAATATAATGCAAATATATTATCTTTATTGAAAAAAATATTAAATTAGAAAAAATGCATATTGTTTATCCATGTTTTGTAATATAATGCCAATATAGAATTTCAATAATTTTTTTTATTAAATTAGACAATCACTGTTTTGTTCTCCAGTCACTATGTTCTCCAAAAATCACATTAGCTATTAATTAACCTCTAACGATCAACTACTAAATTGTTCTGTTACAAAAACCACATTCAGAACTTTCTTCCAACATATGTATTTATGACCAAAAGCATGTCCATTACCTGCTCAATAGATGTATGTGAGTGCACAGAGATGTGGCGTGATGTTAATGTGTGTCTATGAGTGTTTCAGTGAATGTGTGAGTGTGATCCGCTCTGATCGTGTGTGTGTGTGTGTGTGTGTGTGTGTGTGTGTGTGTGTGTGTGTGTGTGTGTGTGTTGGCTCCAGCTGTGCTGTGCTCTCGAGCAGAACAGGAGAGGGAGGTGTAAAGACTGGAGCAGGTTTTGGCCTCCCAGCACCTCTCACCCTCACACTGCACTTCCTCCTCACTAATTAAGACCCACAGCAGGATCTAGAGAACAGCTGGATGACCTGACTGAGTGTGTGTATGTGTGTGTGTGTGAGACAGCGAGAGACGGGCGGACAGGGACGGAACGAGCGAAACAGAAGGAGAGAGATCTGTCTGGCCCACCTTCGCAGTGCTTGCCATCTCCCTTGTAACCAGTCTTGCAGATGCACTTGAAGGACTTCGGAGTGTTCTGGCAGAGAGCGTCGATGTGACAGTCATCTGTGGCTTCGGAGCACTCGTCGGCATCTGTGGAGTAATCACATGGGATAAGATTAGGCTGAATGCTTGTTATACATCGATCTGAAAGGATAATTGTGTCAAATCAGACAGTGACAGCAAATAAGAGAAGTCACTAGATGAAGATGCTTTATAAAGTGCCTATTTTGGTTTAAGGCAGCTGAAAATCTAATGCTTCAATAGTAGGTCAGTTTCTAAAAGCATGACAGCCTCTCTATTTAAATCAGTACAATACAACTAATAAAACAGAGAAGGGTCATTACATTAATCTTTCATATTGGTTGCAAAACCGAATAACATTCAAACAGAAGAGCAAGAATGAGTTCCAGAAACAACTAATCCTTCTCAGCGCAGCACATACCCATCTAACAAAAGACAATCTCGTCCAGCTGAATTAGATAAACATTGACTTTAATGAAAAATCTATGTTTATGTGTTTCTTTTGACAGGAGATTCAGGGTGTGGTAAATGTTACTCTTTGTCTGTTCTGAGAACAGGTTACTTTCTCTTATGGGGATCGTATTGCTGGTTTAGACAGGTGAAACTGAAGAGAACAGAATAAAAATGACAAAATCTTATTGAGACAGGACAAGGGCAGTCCGGAAGGAAGAAGTTTAGCCTTTTTAGCCAAGTAAAACGGTCCAATAAAGTGATATATTGATACACCTAAAAAGCAGAAATTATGCTCCAGATACAGAGGTGAATGAATGAATGAATGAATGAATGAATGAATGAGGGAGAATGTTGGAAAGCTAATTTAGGAGATGTTGTCTTTTTGAAGAGGTTGAGGTGGTTTGGTTGGTTATTGATGTGTAGACTCAATCCTGTCACCCCAACAGTGACACACCACTGCCCCCCCCAACCCCCCCCCCCCCCCCCCCCCCCCCACCCACCCACCCAAACTCTTCTTTGTCTTTTCATGAAATCGTGTGAATTCTTTAAACTTTACGCAAACGTAAAAAGTCGCAGAATCCAACTGATCACCTTTTGCGCAACGGTGCGCTCTTTACATCCAAGCCATAAATACACATGAAGTGTGTGTGTGAGAGAGAGAGAAAAACAGAGAATCCTTTCTAAAGTTTTGTTTGTGCATTCCATAACTTAATCTGTTAAAGTGCTGTCTATTTAAAAAGACTGAAAACCGGGAAAACCAAAAGTCCTTTATGCGCAATAGTCAGACTCATTTGGAGATGAGTCATTCATCTCGGTTTATTTGCAAAATCATTGTGTCTGACCTTAAATACACACGAAAATATAAAATACCACAAATCATTCAGTCGTGTCGTGGTTAAAAAGAACCAACAGACAGTTTTTATTGTTTGTATCATTATTGACTTTTTCCAGGCATTCATTATGGAGAGACACAATGCGTATTGATGGTGGTGGAGGAGTGAGTGGTCGATAAGCCCCCCGGACAGACCCTATCAGGGCGGCTCATGTTCCTATAGACCCTATGGGAGTTCGAGGAGCTCTCCTTAAGAAATATCAAGAGCATAAAACCGCGCGTTAAACGCGTTCAAATGCCTTATTCCGTAAGTTTTTCCAGCTCTTATGTCAATAACGAGAGCGCAATATTTTAAATATTATGACTAAATTGTTTTTGTAGATGAATGCAATAATAATTAATGATACAGAATTCATTGCAATTACACTGAAATAATTTGTATACAAACATGCAACCACTGAATTATAGCCAATATCAGGTGTTAAAAGTTTTACCCAAAAATTATGTGAAAGATACAAAAAATAAATAAAAAATGAATAGAATGGAACATTTACCTGCGACTGCAACATTTCCCATGACATCCAAAGTATTTATGAGGAGGAAAAACAAACAGACGTCCCAGGAGAAGCAGACAGGACCCATGGTTAGAGGCTGTGAGTGAATGGACTTCTCCAGTTGTGCGTTTCTTTGATAAGAAGGATTTCTGCTGATGGCAAAGAGAGCACGAGAGCTCCAGCCGCCTGCTGATTGGCTTGCGCACATTTGAGGAGGAGATGGGAGGTGGAAGAAAGGGGGACAGAGAAAGAAAGAGAGAGAGAGAGAGACGCTCTCTCTCTCTCTCTCTCTGTGCGCGCGCCTAAATCTAGATAGATAGATAGATAGATAGATAGATAGATAGATAGATAGATAGATAGATAGATAGATAGATAGATAGATAGATAGGGTCATTATATGTCATATGAAAAAGTACAAAAGCAATAACAGTCTGAATTATGGCAATAAATATAACAAATGTAACTGATAGCATATCTATAGCCTTTCCTAGGCAATTGTTAAATGGACATTTAAACATTGCCTCCTGAAAGGGTTTCTCAGTTTGGATTAATCTAATCATCTCAGAATGTTAAAAGTTGAACTTTATAGTTAAACAAAAAGAAAAATCGCTTTTGAGTTTTGGTTGTGTGAGAGTAGCTGCTTATTTAAAGCCAGGTAATCAATAAAATACCAATCACAGGAGGGGTCATACTGCCCCCTGCCGACGGAATGGCAGTACACACATTGTCAAAAGCACTGTGGTTATGCCATTATACAGCGACACATTCATTTGAATGACTTTTCTAGTTGCGTGTAATTACTGGATATGATTTTTGAATTAATTTTATAAATATTGCATTTTACATTCACAAAAAGCTATTTCTAAATGACAAAAATATTCTAAAAAAAGAAAAGAACCCAGACTACTACTTTATGACTGTTAAAGATTATATTAGGATTATATTATATTAGCCTAATAATATAATTTTTTTCCAGGCCTGAAAATCACGGGGGGGGGGGGGGGGGGGGGGGGGGCCTTTTAAAGTGAGAAATAATAGTTTTTACGTGACCTCATGCAAGGCACCGAAACGAAATTTTGACGCATTATCAGCAAAACTTGAAACATGTCCACGATATAGGGTTTACAACACAGACAGCCCCTAACATACAAACAGACAAACAACAAAGAGACAGACAGACAGACAAACAAACAAACAGACAGAGTCCTCCTAGCTGTGAAGTAATTGTCTCTCTGAAGGTCTGAAAGACCATGTATAGTTCTTAACTTTTACATTTGCCCTTTTCACAAGTAAATCCTGTGTCTGAAACGCGCTGCACAAGTTGAGTGAACGCGCGCGACGCAAAGGAACGCGCCGTCCGCAACACAGCGGACCCGCCTGTGTGTGACGTCACATAATTCTAGCCAATCGCAGTGCAGGTACGCCAAGCGGTTGCGTGTCATGGCGTCCTCCTTGAAGGGGGTTGGGTTCGCTGATTCATAATAACTGCGATATTTTACATTCCCACGATCAACGGAGCGGCTCTAACGCGTTTAGGATATTATTGCACCAACAATGGGGACTGTGCACGCACGGGTAAGCGTTTTCTTAAAAACGCAGGGTGAAATATTCTTGTTTTGCCTGTGACCTCTTGTGCTCTGAATTATTGTGCTGGTTTATTGCTTGTTGTTGTATTGTTAAATAAAGCTGCTCGTCTTTATGTGCATGACATTGGATATTAGCTATGCATATGTGCAGAATATTTGCAATGTTTCTTTGTTTTTTGTTTTTTTGTAGAGTATGGATTCTTACCCCATGTATGGGCGAGATCTGGGCGTCAACACAGATGATATGGAAATGATGGAGGCGGTGCAAGAAACTAAGCAAGAGGTTTTAGAAAATAAAAATGTAAGTTGTGTTAAACTGACACTGACTTCTTTTAAATCGTTTTAAACTTATGAAATGATACTACCATGTTTGTTTGTTTTGGATATGGTTAATGGTACATGAATATAGTGAAAATGAATATATCTTTTCATTTTTGACTGTACCACCCTTACAAAAAAGTACCATAAAACTCTGATGCTATTAGATGGCAATGCCATAATATTTACATTGTATTCCAAAGTGCTTCTAAGAATACTATTGTGCATGTCCAAAAACACGGTATTACCGTTGTATCATGTCTAAAATCTGCAGTCACACACTATGACATCTCTGTTCTCTTCTAGGTTGTTGTACAGCATGTCAACATTGAAGGGTTGGGCAGAACTAAAGAGGATTACTTGGGCTATGAAATCTCTGATGTCTTCACTGCCAGAAACCTGGTTGAAGTAAGTGAGCTGTCAAGAAGGTCAAAGTGTTTATTAGGACTGGTTATTATGAGTAGCAATAGACCAAAATGGTCCAAGGCGGATTTGCAGATTAACATGTTTTAGTGGACAGTGCACTTTTTTCAATTTGAGATATATTTTTGCTTTGTATAAAAACGCCTGTAAATGCATAGATTATTAGATACATAGATACAATTATTACTAGCTACGTCTTATGTGCTGACATTAATTGTATGCAATGTATCAGCATTAAATAGGCCATATATATCAGCCATTAAGAAACCCTATTGGTTGATCACCAATTTAGTAGACAAGGTAACAAGCCCAGTCTTTTGTTCAGGTGATGAGAAAATCCCATGAGGCCAGACAGAGGTTGCTCCGTCTTGGCATATTCAAAGACGTGGAGGTGGTGATTGACGTCTCAGAAGGTACAGCATCCATAACATCTTCATGCCCAATTTAGTTATGGACAGTTTAAAACGAACTAGACCTTAATGTCTACGGTCAGTAGAAGCGTCCAGTTTTTCTATCCTGAGCTGTTGCGCTCTTCTATACTTTCAACATTTACAAATTGTACTTCAAGCAAACCGCTGTGCTGGAGAATATTAACCTACACCAGCTCATTTACATACTCATAAAGACAGAAAAAACAGTGGGTCCAAAAGTCAGCCTTTTTATTTTCAGTATTAAATGTGTGTGTGTGTATATACAGTATACACAGTACATAGGAGAATTACAATACTAATTTTCATTTATGAATTTGATTTCATAGAGGAATCTACCATGCATTACATTCAGCTACAGTGTTGTTCATAAGATGCTGTCTTTCTGATCTCCTCTTTAGGAGCCAATGCTCTGCCAAATGGACTTGATGTTACATTTGAGGTTACCGAGCTTAAACGACTTACAGGCAGTTATAATACCATGGTTGGAAACAATGAAGGCAGTATGGTAAGAACCATTATGCACACAGAAATTACTTTGCATCCTAACCAGGTGTGACGTCTCTGTCCACACTGAAAAATACTGCATGACCAACAGCCAATTGTGATAAGGATGGGATTTTGGACCAATGAGATTTTACTGTGGCCGTGGCTACACATTGCAACACTGCAGGAATAGTACCAGAGTGATGTGTGAAATGTCCTGTCAATCATCTTTTTGACCATTGTTGTTATTGTTGTGTTTTCGGTAACTGAAGAAAAGCTAAAATAAAGTAAAATATAAATAGTGGATGAAAAACAAACTTCAAACCTGAAATAAATTAATAAGTTTAAGTGCTAAAATGACTAAAAATAAAACTGAAATGATATATTTTCATATAAATGGAAGCCAGATGGAAATATTAAAAACTAAAAAAAATCACGAAAACTGAAAATATATATTAAAAAAAGCTAATTCAAAATATGAATAAACACTATATTGGTATATACATAGTACTAAAATGGCACTTTTACTCTCAAATAAGATTTTCTTTCATGCTATGATTAGAATAATATTTAATATGAATATTTATAATAATATTTACAGTCAGTGTGAGTACTGTTATACTATCACTAGTGCTGTCAGATCGTTTTATCACGATTAATTGCATCTAACATAAAAGTTGTAAATATATAGATACATACACACACACATATATATTTCGCAATTAATCAATTTGACAGCACTAATTATCACTCTTTCTTATTGTGTTACTGCATTTGTGTGTTTGTACCTCTAAAGGTCTTGGGTATTAAACTTCCAAATATGATTGGCCGAGGAGAGAAGCTCACCTTTCAGTTTTCCTATGGAACTAAGGAGACGTCCTACGGCCTGTCCTTCTTTAAACCACAGTCGGGATATTATGAACGCAAGTATGTTTTCTGCAAACAACGTAAAACTTTAAAGATGAAGTGTGTAACTTTTCTTCAATGTTAAGATGCACATGCACGTTTTAGCTTTAAATGTAGCAGTAATATTAAATAGATATCTTTGCTTTGTGTAGCTTCACTCTGAACCTGTACAAAGTCACCGGCCAGTTCCCGTGGAGCTCTCTAAAAGAGACGGACAGGGGAGTTTCTACAGAGCTCAGTGTAAGATATTAAACGTGACTTGTGATTTTAAGGCATTGGTTGTACTTCATAATGAAAGATATGTGATGTGTGTCTTGCAGTTCCCTCTGTGGATGACGGATCACACTCTGAAGTGGGAGGGTGTGTGGCGTGAGCTGGGATGTCTGGCCCGCAGCGCCTCCTTTGCCGTGAGAGAGGAGAGCGGACACACTCTTAAATCCGCCCTTTCTGTAAGCTCTGCTCTGTTGTGTTAAAGTTTTGGCTCCGTCCTTTCAGACTGATTTCATGGATTTCTTGTCTCTTTACAAGCACACCATGGTAGTAGACACCAGGAACTCTGCCATCCTGCCCCGAAGAGGTGCCTTACTGCGGATCAACCAGGTGTGTGAACTTGAACATCAGCCCAGAACTTATCAGTAGCTGTTTTGTATTTCTTCGCTCACCGTTAGTTTGCCTCACAATGTCCATCACTGATTAAAACTGTCTGGACAATGCTCTGTTGGTTTAGGAGCTGGCAGGATACACCGGCGGAGATGCCAGCTTTCTCAAAGAGGACGTTGAGCTGCAGCTTAACAAACCATTTATCTGGGGATCGGTGCGTGTGGTCTTCATTCACTAGATAGTTCTGGTTTTGACATTGTTTATCATGCTTTAACTGCCTTAGAACGTTGCTATTAAAGGACATTTGTGATATTTGGACATTAGTATTATTAAGTAGCTCTAATGATTTTCTCTTATAGGTGTTATCCGGATCTTTATGGGGTGGGATGCTCTTTCCTCTTGGGCGTCAGCCTACCTCTATTGCTGACAGGTGTGTGTTTGTTTGTTGGCTTGCTTTTAGGTGGTTGCCCCATTGTTCCTTGAAAGGTTTTATAGTTATAATTGATTATAAATTTATGGTAATAAAAACCATCTTGTATTGTTTAAAGAGACATTTTTATAATGATAAAACCACACTGTGCTCAATTAAAAAGGCATTCAGAAAAGACATGTTTAGACTAATTTAGAGACTGAATTAAAGAGGCCATATTATGCACTTTTTCAAAGTCTTGATTTTGTTTTTAGGATCTACTAGAATAGGTTTTTATGCTTGAATGTTCAAAAACACATTATTCTTCACATAAGGTTACAACACCTCTCTTCCCAATCAGTCGCGCAATTATTTCCCCACCAAACCAGTTCAGCGGAAACTCTGCCCAGCAGTCGATTCTTACGATTTTATTGGTCATGTCAATCACAGTTCTGATTGCCTACACCAAACACTGATCCCTAAACCTAACCGTCACTGTAACCTTAACCGATATCAGGGCGGGGTTTCTGGTGAAGCGGTTTGGGGGAAAATATCACGCCAGTCAGTCAGTAACACTTCGACAGTCAGTCAATCACTTCCAGAGTGTTTCGGTCCGGAAATGTCACGCCCCTTACTATAACCATGACTCTCAGCTTCTCACACTTGGGCCTCATCAAAAATCACATACTTAATTTGAATTAGTTCATTAAAGATGAGTAGGTAATTACTTCCCAACCGCTAAAAAAGTATGTTTTATATAGTATAAAGGATGAATGTAATTCGGACATTAGCCATGTTGTCATGTCACTGTCAGTTTCCCTGCTTCACTGACATTAACAAATCCTCTCCTCGTATGTGCACGTCAGAATCTCGATGGAAGTAGTATGTCATCTGGGAACTTTGTAAAGCATAATAGGTCCATAACGTCAACCAGCCTGAACATGTCTAAGGCGGAGAGCCATCTCTCATTGGCTGATTTTTGCTTGCAGCAGCTTTAAAGCCAGAGGTTTTATGTTTATAGCATTTTATAAATTACATTGTGCATGTGTGTTTTTCTATCAGGTTCTACCTGGGCGGCCCAACCAGTGTCAGAGGTTTCGGCATGTACAGTATAGGACCTCAGAGTGAAGGTACAGGTGTATGTGTGTGTGTGTGTGTGTATATACATAGGGTATGATCACAGCATACACATTTTTGTGTATAATGTTTTTTCTTAATGTTTCTGATTTGATATGTTACCTGATCAGGTGATTATCTGGGTGGGGAAGCGTATTGGGCTGGTGGGCTTCACCTTTACACACCCCTCCCCTTCCGCTCAAACAAGGGCGGTCTGGCTGACCTCTTCAGAACACACTTCTTCCTTAATGCTGGAAACCTTTGCAACCTCAACTACGGTCAGTAGTCATTTGCTGAAAGCTTGTGGTTTTTCTTTGTCTCAGAAAAATTTGATTAGTTTTAACTAAGTTAACTATTGTTAACTAAAATGAAAAATATTAAAAGTAATTCAGAATATTAATAAAAACTATTACTATTAATAGTTGCTAAAATAACACTAGTCTATAGTCATTGATTGATTATATGCATTGGAGCCTTTTGTCCACATGGTGACGCTAATGTTGCAATTAAACTCCAGGATTACACTTTCAAGTTAGAGACTACAGTGGGCAGAGTATTATGAAAACTTCATGTGGTGTAAATCAAGCTGTTCAGTAGTATTAGCCTGTAATTCTGCACTGTGTTTGTGTAGGAGAGGGACCACGTGCACATCTGCAGAAGTTAGCGGAGTGTATCCGTTGGTCTTACGGCGCTGGTATAATTCTACGCCTGGGAAACATTGCTAGGCTTGAACTCAATTACTGCTTCCCCATGGGTGTTCAAAGCGGAGACAGGTGCATATACTGTACACATCCACTGAACCATATTCATGCATAAAGGTTGGGTAGGCAATGCTTTATACTGGCTGAAACTCTCTTCACATACTGATAGCAAACAATAATAGAAGTGGTCTGAAGTCTCAGGACCAAAAAATATTTGTCCATTCATCGCATTGGGACTGTCAGATTCAGTATAGTTTTTAATTTCCCCAACATTTAGTAACAGCATTGTAACCTCTGATTTAAAACCTAAATGATCTTTTGTTCCCTGACAGGATATGTGACGGTGTTCAGTTTGGAGCAGGTATCCGTTTCCTGTGATCTCCTCAACTGCTGTCCTACTGTTGCAGCAGGGATTTGTGGGATAGCGCATACGATTTTTGTAATATTTTTGGATGTTAAACACAAATTGAGGGATCCCTACTGCATGCACGCTCTGAGGATGCACTTTGTTTTTGTACCTTTTAGACAAAAAAAGTGTTTTTCCTGCATACCTCTCTCACTGTTTGAATAAGTGTCCAGTGTTAAGTGAACCAAGATATATGACATCTTATCCAGTCTGCAAGGAGACTGCAGGTGCTAAAAGAGTTAGGCTTTTACAGTTGTTTCCAATGAGGAGAGCTTTAGTGATTATTCATGATCAAGCTGTTAAACCTGAGATTCAGATCCACACCACCGTCCACCCTTATGTGTTTTTTGTTAGCCAGCGTTTCAGTCACTTCAGTCATGCCAAACTACGGTAGATAATTGACTTGATTCAAACTGACCTCACGGAATGAGTAGAGAGTTGAAGTCCCCTTCGTGAAATCCACCAGCAGTGCTTTATTATTAGGACACTTTTTATTATCGTTTGAACTTTAAAATTATGTTATATTGTGCACAAGAAATAAACCTCCTGGTTCCCTAATGCATTTGCTCTTATTTTGTCATCATTTAAGAAAAGCACAAAATATTTTATTACATTAAACGGCTGAAACTGAGTTGTCAAACACAACAGACATCTAACAAGGCATTTCCTACAGGCCAATGTTGTACGTGTGAACCGCTAATCGAAAGAAAATTACAGGGTCTGCTGGAGACATTACTGGGTGAACGATAAACATTTGAGGTTGAAAAATCTGAAAGATGAAAGAAAGGCTCATATTAAACTACTTTTTCATCTTGTTACAAAACTGTGGTTTTAGTCCCTTGAGTGCCAAAACACACATCAGAACTATTTTTTCTGTCCATCAAAGGTGACGGGCAGGTCATGAACAGCTTGATATCTGTCATGGAAAAATAAACTGAAATGTGTCCAAACTATTTTGCAGAGCCAAATAACTGACCTTGAGGCATTGGTGTAAAGTATTTGAGTAAATGTATTTAGTTACTGTACTTAAGTAACTTTTTGGCTACTTTGTAATTTGACAGTATCAAAGATACAAGCAATTTTTACTCTCTACTTGACTACATTTTTGAAGGAGTATATGTACTTTTTACTCCAATTTGCAATTACTCGTTACATTTTGCATTGCACCTATCCTTTTTCAGCAGCAGTTTATTTCTGATACAAAAGAAGCGATTGCACCATCAACATGGCATAGAAGTTTTGCCCCTTGTTCACCCAAACTTGTCAACAAGGCTACATTAGCAGGTAGTTGAGAATCACAGGTGTTTCATATATGAGATGAGGCCGAAACAAGCACATCCAGTGCAAGTAGTTTAATTTTACTAAACATTATTTTATTTATCCGTTATATTTTTATATCCTTTATGAAGGATATCGGTTTACTATGCCTGTTTTGAGAACTTGAGCTTAACTGAGACTTGAGTGTTTGTAGACGTTTAAGAGCCTGTTGTGTTGACCTTGATTAATTGCAATATTGAGGTGTTCAATTATATTTTGATTTTGAAAATAAACGTGTGATTGCTCTCCTCACAAATCACCTGTTTCTTGTCTTTCATTGACATGTCTCCTGGGAGTTGAGGACTTGTGCATCTTTGAGCCTACATTTAATATAAGTAAAAAAAATACTTAAGTACTGTTCTCTTTTAACGGAAAGCAACTTGCACTGACTGTTAAAATATGTCAGTGCCATTCAATGTTTTGTCTCAAGATGCACAAGCACACCAGTACTGTTTTTTTCTTTTTCTTTTCTAAAGCACATTTATAAAAGCCACTGAAATGTCCTAATTAAACTAAGGCCTGGCTAAAATCCAGGGCTAAGACTCATTGGAATTGGAGACTTGTAACCTGTAATGGAGTCATTTTCACTGTAAGGTATACTTTTACTAAAGTATGGTTTTCTGTAGTTCTTTACACCTCTGCCTTGAGGTACAGACCAAACTAGAAAAAAATGGTGTATTTAAAAAGAAGCAATTCTTGTAAATTTGGGTTTTACCTCTAATAACAACTACGCTCAGACGTTTACGCGCATCTGTCTAATTAAATAGCCGCCGTGCCCGTGACGTATGGACCGGGAGCGCGCACGCACTGAACTCGCTTGCGCGTCGGGTCAGTCTGGTTTCGCTGCTACAGCCACACACTGACCACATACAGTCAGCCAACGAACCGCAGGTGTGAGTTTACAGTAGCACATGTTCCCAGCCCACCACCCCGGACTGTAATCGTGATCTTTCTTTAAGTGTTTATAGCATTTTTTTTACCATGTTGTGGACGGCGAACACGATCATGAGGAAATTCTCCTCGAGCTCTGTGAGTAACCGCATCTTCTGCATTGTTGGGTTTGCCATAGATTTGAATGAATGAATAAACTCATACGTGAAAATGTGCTGTATTGAAGATAGACACATGCATACACCTTTAAACAAGTTTATATATGTTGGTGACCTCTTAAATAACATTATTAAACAGGGGTTACCAATGCACAGTTATTGTAAGCATGCTGTCAGCTGATATAACCCGGTGTCTTAGTGCAATGTTGTAGGTTTCATACTTGTAAATTAATTCGCGATATATGCATACTATTTGCATGTTAATTAGATTTAGGCTAGTATTTTATACAGTTAAACCGTTTTGGGATCCCGTTTTTGCCACGTTGCTTGGTCGGATTACTTCTAGTGGACAGATCCGTGGCGAGTTGCATCAGCAGGGGGTCGAGAATATGAGGGCAGATCATATTACTAATGTCACTATTACTAGAACACAAACTATTCAGCAACTTCAAATCACATGTGCACTGATAGATAATCATATTGCAAGCATTCATATAAAAAAGTAATAATAACATAAACAAGCAAACAACTTCAATACCTGTTTGTTGTGTAGGCAATGCTTGAGCTGTTTATGTCTCCAGTAGATCTTCATTTTTAGACCCATTGTGCAGCACAGTTGAAATTACAATTTCAAATGACTTTATTCACATGATTGTTTTGCGTACAACATTGCCAAAGCAGCAGTATGTACACACAAAGCAAAAAGTGTGATTTAAAAGAAAAAAATACAATTAATAATAATGTAGAATGGAATAGATAGTCTTTCAGCGAGATATTTGGATCAATTATGCACTCATTTTTAGAAAAAAATATTAATAATAATAATGTATATTATTTATAGTTTATATTAACCGTTTGTCCTCCTTTTTATCATCTTGAACATTGTCATTTGTCATTGACCCATAATACACATTGACTATTTTCTTGTACAGACAGTGAATGAACTACTGATATGGAGGTCAGAGCAGTGGTTAGTTTCGAGAACAAAGGGCCCATATAGGGCTGGTTATGTTTCATATTTTAATGTTGGTGACAGTTTACGTTAAACCATAAAGTTTTGTCTGGTGTGTTTGTTTTGACGTTTTAATATTTAAATACTCTTTCACACAGGCTTACTACCAAAATAAGCTGAAGTTGGCCCTGATTGGCCAGAGCTTGTTTGGACAGGAAGTGTACACAAACCTCCGCAAGCAGGGCCATAAAGTGGTGGGCGTATTCACAGTTCCTGATAAGGACGGCAAGGCGGACCCCCTGGGTAAGTGTCAGATGGGTGGGGGTGGGATAGATTGGAGCTCTGAACGGTTTTTGTAACTGTGGTGTCATGGGAGCTGGGAAGCCACATTTGCATTTTGCAGCTACATGTGTGGAAATGTTCATTTTAAGTGCCACAGAAGTTGAAGTGAAAGATGAATCCTTCTAATCAAAATTTTCAGGTTTGTGGATTACATTAAGGCCATCATTGTAGTAATGAACTCTAACAGGAAGTGAGGTTGAACACCAGTGTCCTACTTCAGTCACTATTGAATTCCTGATCAGCACATTGGTTCACAACTGAGTGTTTATGTTTGTGTGAGGCGCAGGGTCAGAGAAGAAGTACATCCCGCATAATGATCGCATTGTTTTGGTGAATAGTGGTGTGAAGCCATGTGAGGTGAAAAGTCCACCCGTGATCGGAGCATTTGTGACCTATGTGAGAACAGAGTTTGTATGAATAACATAAAAAAGTTCATCACTCATTACATCAATGTGTCATTGTATGTTGAGTTATTACAAAAAACATATATAAATTTGTGTGTGTGTGTGTGTATATATATTTGCAATTTATATATGTTCTATTTGCTTTATGCTGTTTGACTGTAGAAAATTGTTTATATTTGCAGGATTACACTGTCAATTTTCACAAATAGGCCTATGTCACTGTTTTTTTGTAATAGAGTTAGGGTAAATTTAGGTGGATGAAACCAGGAAACACAATAAACTCAATTTATATATATTATGATATTATGATTATTATTACTAATCTCCATTGGTACACATGATTATGTAATATGCTGATTACCATTTTAATAACCATATTCAGATGGTGAAAAGATGGCTGTTTATGACTTTCAGATAAGGACAAGGTCCGTTACTCAAGTATGCATGATATTGAATATATATATTTTGGTTGCACTTTACTTTACTTGCACTTGTGTTTAGTTACAGTGTAATTACCTAAGAAAGTACTGGTTAATATAAGGTAACTACATGAATTAAGGATAGGTTCAATATTAGTACCTAGTTATTACCCAGTTGTTGTAATAATTATAAGAAGTGCATAGTATGTATATATGGGAACAGGACTGTAAAATAAAGTGCTACCTATATTTTGCTCTTTGTTCATTGAAGTTGGCTAAAGTCTGAATATGCCAGGTGCGACCTGGTTTTATTTCAGATAGCTTATATAACCTTTCAGGACCAATCTCTCTCTGACCTTCAGCGGTGGTGGCGGAGAAGGACGGGACGCCGGTGTTTAAGTTCCCACGGTGGCGGGTGAAGGGTAAACCCATCCCAGAGGTGGTGGAGGCGTACAAAGCTGTGGGCGCCGAGCTGAACGTCATGCCCTTCTGCTCCCAGTTCATTCCTATGAATGTGATCGACTTCCCCAAACATGGATCCATCATTTACCATCCCTCCATCCTGCCCAGACACAGAGGAGCCTCAGCCATCAACTGGTGAGATGTTACTAAAGTTTCACTCTGAGATCTTTATATGGTTGAGCGTGTTTAAATTAAATGGATTTAAGTCTTAAATGAATACCTCAGGTCTTTATTGACCCAGAACATCATTCACTACCCTCCCCCTCAATAATTTTTTAAAAGTTAGACATCAGCCTTCTTAGTATTCCTCAATCTATTTATTATCAACAAGAAAAAAAAGAAAATTATTTAAAAAAAAGGTCTGTTTTCTAATGAATTTTTTGTCAAAAGTGTTTAGGGTCACTAGCGCCCCGAGGTGTGTAATCGTGTAAGTATAGTTTTTCTGTGCAACAATAGTTAAATCTCTGATGACTCAATAAGTGCAATTCACCTTTATTCCTCATGTCGGATACACAATGATGATGTGACGTTCCACTCATAATTACCGCAGACATAAAACTAAAGAACACACGATTTACTGCAGAGCAACTGAACGCAATCAAATATTAGTGTGAGTGTCACTTGATGGTGGATCTAGAGAAGAAGCTGTCAGCGCTCAAAATATTGATTCTGAAGACGTTGAAAACGATAGTTTTGAGAATATGCTTGAGATGCCGAATATGAGCCAGATGCTGAATGTACTGGGGAAATTATCTCTGATGATGACAGTGATGATGGTAAAAAAAAATATATAAATCAGCTCAAATTGAACCCTTCCAAGTTCCAAAAGGTAACGAAATATGCTTTATTTTAATTTATATTAAAATGTCAGAAGATCAATTTGTGTTGGATGTAGATCCGGGTCGCTAAAGACCCAGATATGTAATAATGATTGTCAAAAAATTCATGCATTTAAGGGTTGCATTCCTGTATGCAGGACACTAATCGAGGGCGATAAGAAAGCAGGATTTAGTATATTCTGGGCTGATGATGGTTTGGACACTGGCCCCGTCCTACTGCAGAAGGAATGTCCAGTAGAGCCCAACGACACAGTGGACACACTTTATAACCGCTTCCTGTTTCCAGAAGGCATCAAGGCCATGGTAACTATCAAGAAAGCATTATAACCTGTTTTATGCAAATTAAACATTCGATTTTGAATCTGAGTTTACTTAAAAATGTGTGTTCCAACAGGTAGAAGCTGTACAGCTCATTGCAGATGGCAAAGCTCCCAAGATCCCTCAGTCTGAAGAAGGAGCCAGCTATGAAGGAATCCAAAAGAAATCCAATGCTAAGGTGACACATAAAAACAATTATGTAAATCAGGCTAAATGTAATCAAGCTGTGGTTTTTAGGACACCAGTTTATCTGTCATTATCTGCCTCTCTTTCTCCAGGTGAATATGGCTCAGCCGGCAGAGGCCATCCATAACTGGATCCGTGGTCATGATAAAGTTCCGGGTGCCTGGGTTGTCATTGATGGAAAGGTGCGTTTTCTAAACACACAGTTCGTTTGAATGATTCTTGAACAGAGCACTATAGGCAGTGCACTTTGAATAATGAATCTCGCTCATTGGAAAACTCACTAACTCTGATGATCCTATAAGATGCTAAGTGGATGATGTTTTTACTGGATAGTAATGAGTGTGTGTGTGTGTGTTTTGTTCTGTAGCCGGTAACGCTGTACAGCTCGTCGATGCTGAGCGGGTCGTTGCCTGCAGGTCAGCCAATAGAGGTGGAGGGGGCGTCTCAGCCTGGACTCATTGCCAAATCTGGGCTTGTTCTTTTCGGGTCTGATGGAAAAGCGGTTTGTTTCTAGTGTTTTATTTACTTAGCTTCTAAGCTTTTAATGCATTAAGTCCGCATCATGAAGATTATGAATTGCTTTAATATAATATCACTGTGCAGCTCCAGGTGAAGAACCTGCAGTTTGAGGATGGAAAGATGATTCCTGCATCCAAATACTTCTCATCAGAGGAGACCGCCAGTTTGGATCTCACAGACGACGAGAAGAAAATGGCAGAGGAGATCAGGGTATGTGTATGCCTCAAAATGCATTTTAGATATATATTTAATTTGAGTAATGATGCCATTTGTCTTTTGTTTCATACTTGTCTAGGCGATATGGAAAGGTATTCTGAGTAATGTTCCAGTTATTGATGAAACAACCGATTTCTTTAAGTCTGGAGCTGCTTCTATGGATGTAGTCAGGTGGGTCTGACCTTCATTTATTTATTTTTATTAATCTTATTTATTTATATACTATTATAGTATTTATTAATATTTTCAATTAGCTTTAACTTTTATATTTACAGTATATGCAAATATTAAAAAAAATAAGTTTAAGTTTTTCTATCTGTGATTTATATTGTATTTCAGCTTTATTTCAATGACCATTTATTTAAATTACCATTTTTAAAAATAGTTTTAGTTTACAATAACAACACTGAAACTCAGTGGCAAAAACATCAAAACTGTTGTGATATTGACGCCACAACCATTATCACATTAACATCATTAACCACATATACATATCAATGTTCATCCAGTGCTCAACACTGAAACTAAAATATTTCAAACTCATTTCACATGCAAAGAGTTTAGCCAGTCATAGCAGAGGTCATTCACATAGTAAAGTCGTACATGTAGCAAAAACAGTTTGTTTAATTGTAAGGAGGCAGTAACTATTTTTGAAGAAGGAGACCTCGATGAGCATTATAAGTTGAGTATGTGTTACTGTGATTGTTTGATTTAGATTGGTGGAGGAGGTGAAGCAGAAATGCGGAGGAGTGCAGCTTCAGAATGAGGACGTCTACATGGCCACCACCTTCCAGAGTTTCATCCAGGTGTTCGTCCGACGCCTCCGCGGAGAAGACCAGGAGGAGGAGCTGGTCATCGATTATGCAACAAAAGATGTCAATAACATGACTGTGAAAATGCCCTATCAGTGCTTCATCAATGGCAAGTTTGAGAATGCAGAAGATGGAAAGACATACAACACGGTGAACCCGACAGATGGCTCGGTAAGTTCAGTCGTCTCAAACACACACACACACGTAAACACACCCCTATTATTCTAATGGTTGCGTTGTGTTTTTTCAGGTGATCTGCAAGGTGTCATATGCGTCAGTGGCAGATGTGGACAGAGCGGTTAGTGCAGCCAAAGAGGCCTTTTATGACGGACCCTGGGGTAAAATGAACCCCCGTGACCGCGGCCGGCTACTCTACCGGTAAGATGAAGAGAGTTTGTGTTGACTTTTGTTGACATATGAACGAAAAGCCAAACACATTTGTTAAGTAAATAGTAATATTGTTGTATTACAACTCTTCATTTGATCAAGAATTGATTTCACAGAGGGCAGTTTTCATACTTTATGACTTCTTTTTGGCTTCTTTTGTGTGCAGTGTGGCTGACCTGATGGAGGAACACCAGGAGGAGTTGGCCACTATTGAAGCGATTGACTCTGGTGCCGTTTATACCCTGGCCTTGAAAACACACGTAGGCATGTCCATTCAGACCTTCAGATACTTTGCTGGCTGGTGTGACAAGATCCAGGTCTGTGTGTTCACTGTGCAGGCCTTCAGTATATACATTTAATAATTTCCTGTCATTGACGCATCATATCCTGTTCCTCACAGGGCTCAACGATACCCATCAATCAGGCCAGACCCAATCGCAACCTCACCTTTACAAAGAAAGAGCCTCTGGGGTGAGTCAGTGAGTGTTAATGTGTGTGTGTTTATGTGAATTTGATGATCATAAATATGTGACATGGTGTTTGTTTGTGTCTCAGTGTGTGTGCCATAGTGATTCCCTGGAACTACCCACTTATGATGTTGGCGTGGAAGAGTGCAGCCTGTCTGGCGGCGGGAAACACACTTGTCTTAAAACCTGCTCAGGTAAAACATTCAAACACACATATACAAAAATATTAGTTCAGATTTTATATATATCATTCTAATATGCTGATTTGTTGCTCAAGAAACATTTATTATTATTATTATTATTATTAACAGTTGTGCTGCCATATATATGTATGTATATGTGTGTGTGTAATTGTAAAAAAAAAAAAATATATATATACAATTAAGTAATTTAACAATTAAATTTATTAGAATAATAAAAATCTAAAAAAATAGTAAGAAATGTACTAAATATTAAATATGATTAATTTAGAATAATTCGTTTTTTCTCTGAAAACTACAAAAACTATGACAAACTAGATGATATTCTCTTGATTTTTCCAGTTAACCACACTAAAGTCTGCTGCATATACAGTATATATGTATATAAATTGACATAGAAAAATTGTAAGAACTATACAAAAAAATAATAATAAAAAAAATAAATATATATATATATATAATACTATTTAGAGAATACAAACTAGATATATATTCCTTTGATTTTTCCAGGTAACCCCACTAACTGCACTGAAGTTTGCCGAGTTGACAGTCAAAGCTGGCATTCCGAAAGGAGTTATCAACATTGTTCCAGGATCAGGTGAATACATTTAAGGAATATTCCAGGTCTGTGAACATAACCTCTGTGAACAGCATCTTCTATGGCCTGTTGCTAAACACCACAGAAAATAATTGCATCTTCCAAGTTAATTTCCCCCCCAAAAAATCTAATTTACAATGGAAACCTACAGGACAAGACATTCTAGAAGGTTTTAAAAGCAAAAAGCATGTTTGTTTTATTCCACAATTATATTCCAAACAAAAATGTGTTATGTGAGCTGTGAAGATTCTAAAGATCATTTTTGTTTTTCAGAAGTATTTACTGTGTTAATTAATGACAAACATTTCTGTCATCTCTTAGGTGGTCTGGTCGGGCAGAGGATGTCCGATCATCCTGATATCCGTAAGCTAGGTTTCACAGGCTCTACTCCCATTGGCAAACAGATCATGAAAAGGTGAGTCCCATTTGTGTCATTTCACTAAAATCAACACCGTAATCTATTAGTCCATTACTATTGCTCAAATGAGTCATGTACAATGACAGTGAATCGTTAAAACTCTGAAAGAGCCTCCAGCTGATGATGTCGATCCCGTTGCAGCTGTGCGGTCAGTAATTTGAAGAAGGTGTCGCTGGAGCTGGGTGGTAAATCTCCCCTCATCATCTTCAGTGACTGCGATATGGACAAAGCAGTGAGAATGGTGAGAAAAGACAGCTAGAGCCTGAAAATACAGAATATAAGTCAAAATCTGCTAAAGGGTTATTAAATCTAACAAATCATGTAAAAATGTATCATCTTTTATTGGAAAATTAAACAAAAACTTTGATAATTGCCTTAATCTTAACTTAGAAGATAATGATCAAACTACATTTTATAAAAATCACCTGTCAAGTTTATTAAATATATTCAGCATGAGAGTTGAACCACAGGGATCAATCATTTAACAGTTCATCTATTGCCAAAATTGGTGAAGTGATTGATGCCCATAAGTGTGCATTTATGTCCATGTTTTTAGTCCTTATATTCCAAACAAGTTTGCTTATTCCAACGGCTTGTCAAAAATGATACATTCAGCTGACGCAAATTCATTGACTCTTGAAAAATAAAGTTAATTGTTTACCAGGAAAGGAGTGGTTTTGATGCACAAAGTTGTTTTTATTGTATCTTATAACAAAAGTCTTTTATTTAAACCCATGAAAATGCAAATCCTGTTGTAAATAATAGTGAAAAATCACTTTTTACAGCTGTTGCTTCATAATTACCCCGTAGCAGGTTTTGACTCATATACAAATATATGAACTTACTGCATGTTCGTGTGTACATTGCAGGGCATGAGTTCTGTTTACTTCAACAAAGGAGAGAACTGTATCGCTGCGGGCCGGCTGTTTGTTGAAGAGTCCATCCATGACGAGTACATCAGGAGAGTGGTACGTCACGTGTTCTCTCATGCATGGATTGCATCTTAAAGCTTGCGAGCTGCTTCTAGATGAGGACATACTAATGTGTTTTTGTGTGTTCAGGTCGAGGAAATCAAGAAGATGAAGATTGGAGATCCTTTGGACCGCTCCACAGATCACGGACCTCAGAACCACAAGGCCCACCTGGACAAGCTGGTGGAGTACTGTGAGATCGGCGTGAAGGAGGGAGCGACCCTCGTCTGCGGTGGGAGACAGGTGGACAGACCAGGTGAGACCTATCTAACCAGACACCCATGCTTTAAAAGGGTTTGTCAACAGAAATGTGTTCTGTAAATATTTTTTAAGGGCATTAATCTGGCAATTTTAGTCATGTATAATCATATAAGCATTATTCCCAGTGTTATGTTAGTATCATTTATGTTTATTAATATTTTGAATTAGATTTGAAGATTTTAAGATGAATTCATTTTGTTATTTGCTTTTATTTTTTTAGTTAGTCATTTTCTTCGGTACTTTAAAGGTGCTCTAAGCGATGTCACACGTCTTGTAGGCTAAAACATTTTTTGTCACATACAGCAAACATCTCCTCACTATCCGCTAGCTGCCTGTCCCCTGAACACACTGTAAAAAAACGCGGTCTCTGTAGACAGCCCAGGCTCCACAAACGGCAAGAAAAACAAACTGGCCCAGCCTGGACCACGAAACATAACAAACAGTGTTCCAGCCAATAACCGACAAGAATGATTTGGGGTTGGGGGTTAGTGCGTGTGCACATGTGGGGAGTGGAGGAGAGAGAAGCATGAAGAGGGAAGTTAGCTAGAGGAAAGATGTCCTAGACAACGTCAGAATTATATTCTCTTGAATTTTGATATGGCCGACACACGACCAAAGAGACGACGCCCCGATGAACAAATAGCAAAGAAGAGGGAAAAGGAGAAAGAATGCGTTAAGTCCCGATTTTTTACATTGGAAAAGCCTGTTTCAGGAAGCACGGAAGGGAGGGGTGGGGACGGGATGAGGAGGAGGGAGGGTCGAGCTAGCCTCCGTTTTGTTTGACAATACTTCGAACGTCAACAAGATGTGACGTCACCCAACATCGCATAGAGCACCTTTAAATTAAACTCATAAAAAACATAATAACAATACTGTATAATTATTCCATTTCTAATATAGAGCTATTTATGCTTACAGGTTTTTTTATGGAGCCCACAGTCTTCACAGACGTAGAGGACCACATGTTTATCGCCAAAGAGGAATCATTCGGCCCTGTTATGGTGGTATCCAAATTCAAAGATGGGTAAGCTGCCTTTTTCTCTCTTTAGTAGGGCTTTTTGTGGCTATCTGACCTGCAGCATGAACTAAATCCAAGGCAGGAGCTCGTTATGACAACATTTGAGCAAAACATCAGCATTCTTTAGACACAGATATTATCACTAAAGAAGAGCGGATCCCTGCTAAAACCATTGTTTTACTCCGTCAGTGATGTAGATGGAGTTCTTAGCAGAGCAAATGACACCGAGTTCGGTCTGGCCTCTGGAGTCTTCACGCGTGACATCAACAAGGCCATGTACGTGAGCGAGAGACTCGAGGCGGGAACCGTGTTCGTCAACACCTACAACAAGACCGACGTGGCGGCTCCCTTTGGAGGCTTCAAACAGTCTGGGTTTGGGAAAGACCTTGGTAAGAGTGAACAAAACACACTGTATTATTACTCTGTCTCTATCAATTGATGAACATGAGGACCATATGCATGTGTATCCAGGTGAGGAAGCCCTACACGAGTACCTGCGGACTAAAGCTGTGACGGTGGAGTATTGAAGGAAACCTGGGGCGGGAAAGACTGCACGGCCCGTGACTGCAGCCCGAAGAGGCCGCACTGTTTCGCTTTGGCTTGAAGCAGGTTTGATAGGAAATCCAGAGCATATCCTGCCATGACTACACTGATGTGCCTACATTTTATATCACCCTTTTTTTCTGGGAATGTTTGGAGCGGGACAAATGCTGGCTTGCCAGTCTACACTGGCGAACAACATTTTTAAAAATGGGAAAAAAAGACAAAAGACTCCAAATGGACCCAAGGACACAGAATTATTTTTATCTAGTAGACACTGAAGTATCATTCTGACGGACGTCAAGTGAATGATCAAATTAAGTTATTTTCAGGAAGTAACCACAATAGTAGTGATTTTGAGCGTTTCATAACCATGTTGCCAGTGAAACTGAACGTGAAACTGCTGCACGATGCCGTTTTCCCACAGAAATAGAAACCAAGTAACCACAAAATGTCCTGTCACTCGCCATATCACACCTGCTCATTTACACTACCGTTCAAATGCTTGGGATTTTATGTTTTTGAAAGAAGTCTCCTATGCTCACCAAGGCTGCATTTATTTGATCAAAAACACAGTAAAAACAGTAATATTGTGAAATATTATTACAATTTAAAATAAGTGTTTTCTATTTGAATACGTTTGATTTTCAGCATCATTACTACAGTCTTCAGTGTTTCATAATCTTTCTAATATACTGATTTAATGCTCAAGAAACATTTATTATC